>NC_060069.1:65928411-66231442 GCF_922984935.1 Meles meles
TTTTCTACTGTAGAAATTTGAAAATTCAGAAAAGTAGAATAGAGGAAAACCTATAATCCTACTACACAGAGGTTACTGCAGGCTGTTGGGGGTTTTCCCTCACACTCTTAATACATTGTTGGGGATTTTGAAGCTCAAACGTTAAATGAATTACAAGTGTAGAGTACTATGTCATATCATTAACATGAAGTAAATTTAAAATATTAGGATCTCACTCTTTCACATCATCATGAGACATAGATAGATAGAGTGTTGTGTGTAGATTTTTCATTATTCCCTACCATCTAAAATAATGTGCATTACAGTCAATTATTTAAAAGAATAAAAAATTACCTCTAAAAACTCACAAATATACTTAGTGTCCAAGAGATCTCATTCACACATTTCTGACGTGGTCTCATAAAACCCACTTCTCCCAGGGCTCCCTTCCTCTACTGGTTCTCTCACTCTTTTAGTATTTCTTTGTAGGGTTGAACCATAATTTATTTAATACTTCCCCTATTGTTATTTGAACAATAAATAACATTTATTTGTTTCATTTTGTACTGAAAGATATTTATGCAAAAGTAGATGGAACAAATGAAGCAAAATTGGCAAAATTTGAAGGTGGAGGATGGGTGCATAGGATTTCATTATATTGGAATATAAGGACTTTGAAAAAACAAAGCATTGAAGCAAAAGAAAACTTCCAAAAATTAGAATTAACATTTTTAGGGCACTATGAGATGATATTGTATTTATATAATAAGGATGAGAAATAAAAAGAACAATAGATTCTTCCAGAGGTCCAATATGTGAATAACAGTAGTCTTTAAAAGGTGACTAGAGAAAGTGAACGGGGAGGTAAATAACGAAAAATAATTCAATAACATTTTGGGGAACTGAAGGACATAAACTGAAAAGCCAAAAGATCATGAAGTGTAATAAATAGAGAAAGACCTACACTAAGACATATTCGGGAAATTTTGATAGCTTGGAAACAAAGAGATAATTCACTGATCTAATCATCTTTTCTCAGTTCCTTATCCTCCTCTTGTATTTTCTTCTTTCCTTCAGCTTGAACTCAATTGTCAATACTTCTAATCAATTCCTTGGATAGAACCCCCACATCTCTGTCCTTCTTTTGCTTTCTCATCTGTCCTGAACAAAATCACAACTCTGGCTAAATGAAATTTTCCTTCCACTCCATTTCTGCACGTGTGCAACTGAATGTAAAGATGAGAAAACAGAGTCATGTTGATGGGTGTCATTTTAAATTCATCATCATTAACCTCAAGGGGGCCCTTCCTGCTGCCCAGCAATCAGATGATATCACCCTCATGAGTTCACTTTCCCACTTTCCTAGACCACTATTTCATAGTTGCCTCTCTTTCCTCCATCCTCCACTACCACCTTCCCCACCCATTATCCACTGCTGCCCTTGCCTTCTATATTGCTGAGGAAATGGAAGTTGTCAAAGAATCCCCACGAGTCTCACCTTGCACACCTAACTACCCTTCTACATCTGTGTTCATATATTCTGTATTCTCTCCTGTCCTGGGAATGAACTCCCACTAAACTTCCACACTTCCACTAAAGCCATCGCTTTTGCTTGGTCCTTACTAGGGCCACGTCTTCTTAGAAACACCACTCTAGCCATCCTTCTTTTTTCCCCCTTCATATTTTATCACACTTTCAAGTTCTCCCTTTGGAGCATATTTTTCTCAACAGCACACAAACTACTATTATTTTTCACTGCTTTAAAAAGAAATTCCCTGGACCCACATCCTCCTTTACCTACCACTCCACTGGTTTCCTTCCCTTTATAATAAAACTCTTTGGAAACTATACTCACTGTCTCCAAAGTATTTTCTCCTATGCTTACTCAAACTAAATAGGCTCATCCTCAACATGGCACCAGGATCATCAATTAATGACTTCCTCCATGTTGTTAAATACAATAATCAGTTCTCATCTTACTTGACTCATAGAGGTATCAGATACAATTGATCACTCCTTCTTCCTGGATATACTTTCTTCACTTGTCTTCTAGAACATCACATCCTCCAAATTTGTAATTCTATCCTACTGACTACTTATGAGTATGTTTTGCTAGTTCCTTCTCATGTTAGTCCCGTCTCTAAATGTTTAAGGTCTCCAAATCTCAAGGCTCTTAAACCTCTTCTCTTTTCTAGCTGATCGTTCCCTGGGTTATCTCAACTGGTATCCTAAATTTAAATGCTACCTATTGCTGACTATTCCCAGATTTCTATCTCTAGCCCTGAACTCCACACTAGTAAATCCAACTCCTTTCTTAAATTGCCTTTATAAATTTCTAGTAAGCTTCTCTAACTTTCTGAAGCAATGTATGTTGCTTCAATAATCAGAAAAGCATAAATATTTTAGATGAATTTCTAAAATGCATAATTAGTTAATTATTCATAGTGATCCTTCATGATAATGCATCTCATTTAATAGCTAGAAAATACTTTTTAGGTGCCTGGATGCTAAGGTTAATTTTTTTGTTGAAATGTAATTTTTCTCCTCTAGTGATGTACTTGATATTAAATCTCAATCCTTACAGCTTGCTTATGATATTCCTTTAATGAGGCTACCTGATGTGATAGAAAAAGCAAAAGTGACAAAGCCAAATATATTACTACATTATATACAACGCTTGAATGAAATGTGAAAAAAATTATGTATATATTTTTTAAAGATTTTATTTATTTATTTGACAGAGAGAGATCACAAGTAGACAGAGAGGCAGGCAGAGAGAGAGAGAGAGGGAAGCAGGCTCCCCGCTTAGCAGAGAGCCCAATGCGGGACTTGATCCCAGGACCCTGAGTTCATGACCTGAGCCGAAGGCAGTGGCTTAACCCACTGAGCCACCCAGGCGCCCCAAAAATTATATATTTTATTGAAGGTACAATGTAACACTTAAATGTCGATATGAGCCTTCTTATGTGTCCTGTGTTTATATATACGATTTCAAATGAAATATAAATTTAATCAAATCAGTAAATGTTTATTTTAAATGATCTTCTACCTATAAGACACTATATACTAAGTTTTATGGGTCACTTAAGGAAAGAAATATTTTTGTTCTGAAATTACAATCTGGCTGGGAAATATGACAGAGATTGCATGCAAATTGCTTACCCAAATCTAGAACCTTGGGAGTGATAATGTGTCCTACTATAAATGTATATTTCCCAGGCTTTCCTGAAGAGGATTTAGCCAATGTGATACAAGTGGGAGTTTTTTGAGTTGGGCTTCTTAGAAAATCCTTTTCCTCTCCTCTTCCACTTCTTATTGCCTAGAAATCATTTGAATGACTATAGTTCCAGCCACAATCTTGGATCATGAAGCAATTTTGATACTGAAAGCCACTCACAAAGTATGATAGAGCAGAAAAGCAGAAGGAGCACTCTTCCCAATCACATCATACTTGCCGTGCACATTCGATATTCTGATTTCTATTAGGAAAAAAAAATAAATCCGTGAACTTGACTCATGTTTCAGTCTCTCTCTTTTTAATTCCTGATGTAGCCAATTCTAGTTCTATTTAGTACAGGAAATAAGATATAATCAAGCAAAATGTTCAAGAAAAATATACAATTCCAGTTCACTAAGAGAAGAAATGACACAGGGCAGGAATAATTTATTGAAAAGCACAAATAAAGCTTGGAGAGGCAGTATACGGTGTCCAGGTGTTGAATCTTGACCCTGAAAAAACAGAGAGATTTTATATGAGATAAAGGAGCCACTCAAATGATTAAGGAAAGTGGACATTTTAATAACCAATGTTGAATCAACTGGATAATCATTTGGAAAAGATAAAATTGGATCCATATATCGCTTCATGTGCCAGGATAAATTGCAAGCGGATCAGAAATACAAGTGTTATGGGGTGCCTGGGTGGCTCAGTGGGTTGAAGCCTCTGCCTTCAGCTCAGGTCATGATCCCAGGGTCCTGGGATCGAGCCCCGCATCGGGCTCTCTGCTCCGCAGGGAGCCTGCTTCCTCCTCTCTCTCTGCCTGCCTCTCTGCCTACTTGTGATTTCTCTCTGTCAAAGAAATAAAATATTAAAAAAAAAAGAAATACAAGTGTTAAAAAACAAAAGCACAAAATAATAGAAGAAAACATGGATGAATTCCTTCACAACTTGGCAATGAGTAAAGCTTTTATAAATATAAATCAAAATCCAGAAGCAATAAAAAAGACTGACAAACTTGACGACATCAAAGTTTCAAACTTTTGAATGTCAAAATAAAAACCCCATAATCAATATTAAAAGACAAATAGATGCCTGGAGAAAATATTTTCAATTTTTGTTATTTCAAAGAGATGTCTCCCTAATACAAAAAGAGCCCCTAAAAATCAATTTAATTTAATTTAATTTATTTAGAGAAGGAGAGGGGCAGAGCAGGAGCACACGGGGAGGGAGAAAATCGTAAGCAGTCTCCATGCCCAGTGAAGTACCCTACTGAAGGCTCAGTCTCACAACCCTGAGATCATGACCTAAGCAGAAATCAAGAGTCCCATACTCAACAGACTGAGCTACGCAGAGGCCCCAGATAAAACAGCAGCCCAACAGAAAAATAAGCAAAAGTCATAGCCTGAAGCTCATACAAAAAGAAAGGCATATAGCCCTTAAACATATTAAAATTGCTTCACCTCACTTCTAATGAAAGAATATAAATTAAAAACACACGGAGAAACCATTTCTCTTCTAACAAATTGGCAAAAATCTAAGAGGCTGGGAGAAACCAAAGACTCTTACTCACTGTTAATGGAGACACAATTCGGTACAACCTCATGGAGAGAAACGTGGCGACACACAGTATCCCCCCAGGTGACAGTGTCTCCTCCTATGCTTTCGGTCACCCACAATGAACGGCAGTCCATAGCAGATAATCCTTCTCCTTTTGGGTGTAGGCAGAAGGTCAACAGTAGCCTAATGGCCACCTCATTCACCTTGGTTCATCTTACCACTTTGGCATTTTATCATCTCACCTCATCACAAGAAGAGAGAGAAGGTTAATAAGATATTTTGAAATAGAAAACATACATATAATTTTCATTACAGTATATTGTTATCATTGCCTCGTTTTATAAGCAGTGATTGTCCATCTTTGACTGTGCCTAATTTATGAACCCAAGTTTATCATAGGTATGTACAGGATCAAACATAGTATATATACAGCTCAATGCTATCCCCACTCTCAGGTAGCCCCTGGAAGTCTTGGAATGTATAATGGGGGACTAACAAAACTACAGATACTTTTATTCTTTGATTCAACAATCCCACTTCTAAAAATGTCGTGTTATACTTGTTATTTTATACTAAATTTTCATATGGGTTTTCAGAGCTCAGAATCAATACTCGGACACTATATACTGCCCTTTTATGCTTTTTTAAATGCTTTTGTAATGCTTTCTTTATTTGTGCTATTCAGTGAATTACATGTGCCATTTCTTCTTTTATTAAGCTGTAATTTTATTTTATATTATTCTGTAATATACCTGTAGACATAAAAAGGACATATGCAACATTATTTATAACCGTAAAAGACCGTTAAAACATACAAACAAATAAAAACAGTAAAACACCAGAAGAATTGAAGTAAAGCACATCTCCATAATAGAAACTCTTAACTTTCTCAAGATGTGGTACTATAAACCACTTTAAAAAGTATTGATATGAAAGAAATCTAGGATGTAATGTTATGATAATAAATCAAGATAGTATGGAGCACCTGGGTGGCTCCAGGTTAAGCAACTGCCTTCAGCTCAGGTCATGATCTCCAGGTCCTTGGATCAAGCTCCATGTCAGGCCCCCAGCTCAGTGGGGAGTCTGCTTTTCTCTCTCCCTCTGCCTCTTCCCCAGCTTGTGCTCTCCCTGTCTCTCTCTGTTTCTCTCAAATGAATAAATAAAATATCTTTAAAAATCAAGATAGTAAACAGCGTATACAGCATAATAACTTTTATGCAGGCTACACACACACACACACACAGAGAAACACACATAAGACAGGAAGCTAAGTTTTTAAAATGGTGTCTATTGGGGAATATGAAAAATAAGTAATATTTTCCTGAATATTCTTTGGTTTGAAGTTTTAAATTTAGGACCATGCTTTGTTTTAAAGTTTTAACTGTCAAATCATATAAACATTTTACATATTAAAAAATAAAATTTAGGGTACCTGCCTGGCTCAGTTAGTAGAACATGAGACTCTTGATCTCTGAGTCATGAGTTCTGAGCCCCACATGGGTGTAGGATTTACTTTAAAAAAATTAATTTAGGGGCGCCTGGGTGGCTCAGTGGGTTAAAGCCTCTGCCTTCGGCTCAGGTCGTGATCCCGGGGTCCTGGGATCGAGCCCCACATTGGGCTCTCTGCTCAGCGGGGAGCCTGCTTCCCTTCCTCTCTCTCTGCCTGCCTCTCTGCCTGCTTGTGATCTCTGTCTGTCAAATAAATAAAATCTTTAAAAAATAAATAAAATAAATTTAAATTTTAAAATAATATTGAAATTGAGTGTCTGAGTGGTTCAGGTGATTGTCTGCCTTTGGCTCAGGTCATCATCCCAGAGTCCTGGGATCGAGCCCCACATTGGGCTCTCTGCTCATCATGGGAGTCTGCTTCTCCCTCTCCCTTGGTCTCTCTCCCTGTTCATTCTCTCTCTCCCTCTCTCTCTAATAAATAAATAAAATCTTTAAACAATATAATACTAAAGTTGAGAGTAAATGGAACAAATAAGTCTGACCATATGTCAAATTAGTAACATAATCACACATAGAAAAGCATTATTTCAAGTAATTTTAGAATATAATAGCCATATACACTTGGGATATATTTCAAGGACAAAGAAAACTGAAAGAAAAATCTCAAACTTTATTTGTCAAGTTAACTATTAGTGGTAATGCTGATGTTATCAGCTTGAAATCATTTAGTGAATATTATAATAAATAATTATGCTTATGGTGTTAGAAACCAGGATGTAAGTATAAAAGTGTAAGTATAAAATCAAATAGATTTAGTAAATAATTGGAAATTGAAGTATCTATATAAACATGACCTCTTCACTTTTATATGGAAATAATTTCAAAATTAAAGTTGTAAGAATTGTATAAAGAAAATCTTTCAACCCATTTCCTCAATTCATTATTAATATTTCACTCTATTTGCTTTATCATTTGCTCTGTTTATCTACATACACATATATTTTTCAGAAGCATGTACATAAACCATGGTTGAGTGTATATTTTTAAGAGCAAGGATATTTTCTTTCACATAATTACCAACTTCAGCAAACTTAACATAGATTCAATACTTCTATTTAATCAATGCGCAATATTCTTACATTTGTCAATTGACCCAATATTGTACTTCATTGCAGTTTTCTTTCCCCCTCCAGCTTAGCATCCAGTCTAGAATAAGGAATTAGAGTCAGAGGTTACACTTCTTTGGTCTCCCTTAGTCTGGAACATTTTCTTTCTTTTTTAAGATTTTATTTATTTATTTGTTTGACAGAGAAAGAGCACAAGCAGGGAGAGGGGCAGAGGGAGATGGAAAAGCAGACTTCCCACTGAGCGGGGAGTCATTGCCTCCCCTTCTCCCCAGGGCTTGATCCCAGAACCCTGGGATCATGATCTAAGAGGAAGGCAGATGCTAACAGACTGAGCCACCCAGGGCACCCAGTCTGGAATATTTTCTCAGTCTTTCTTTGCTTTATAAAAAACTGACTATTGGGGAGAATTTTTAGCATAGAATATTCCTCATTTTGAATTTGTCTGTTGTACCTTATGATTAGATAGAGGTTGTACATTCCTACTAGCATATTATATAAGTTACTTTCTGTTCTTCCCAGAATATCACATGGGTGGTATTGATTTTAATCACTTGACAAGGGCACTTTTGATTCCTCTACTGTATCATCATCATTATCATCTCATGATTTTTAAAAAAACATGTTTTAGCTCTGTCCACAGACAGGGTTTGGTCCCTAATGCTCCACGGGCAATAACCACCCCACCCACCTAAATTTAGGTCTCTAAATGCCAATCTCCAATAGAAGGTACCAGAAATTCTTGGAGAAATGGCTACCCCCACGTCTAGAGTAGGGAATTTATAAGGTGAGCTGGAGTATCTTATTGTACCACAAGAAAAGGAAGTTCTCAAAATTTAAGTGAGTCATGTCAAAAGACTCTGGAACCTCATGTCAAAAGACTCTGGAACCTTCCAAGCTGGTTCCAGAGTCTTTTGACATGACTCACTTAAATTTTGAGAACTGGGGCATCAAAAAGAAAAAAAGAAATAACCATAATTGGTTGGTATTCATTGAATATAAAAAATCCAAAGATCCATGATAATACACCATTCAAAGGACAAGGATGCTGGGCTTATTTGCTCCAATGTGCCTTTGTGTCCTTGTCTGAACAGTTGAGCACGTTTTGCTTAATCTGACAAAACTCAACTTCATCTTTCTTTCCTTCTAGATTTTATTTATTTATTTGAGAGAGAAAACCCAAGCGGGGTGAAGGGGCAGAGGGAGAAACAGGCTCTTCTCTAAGCAGGGAATCTGATGGGGTGCTCAATCTGGGCACTCTTCAGGATCATGAACTGAACTGAAGGCAGATGCTTAACTGACTGAGCCACCCATGTGCCCCAGACCTCAACTTTCAAGATCCCACTCAGATACCACTTTCTCTGAGAAACCTTCTCTAAAATCTCTCTGTAGTTCGTTGTTTCTCCATATTTCAATGGGGTTCATTGTATCAGCTTCTTCAAATACATGTACAGACTGTACTAGAATTGCTTGTTTAACTATATTTTTCTCTCTAGACTTTAAGTAAATAAATACAAGACCTGTGTGGGTGTTATTTATTTTGTTATTCCACCTGCCTTGCACACACTTATAGACAATTTTATGTATTATATAATATTATGTGTTGTGAATGAAAGGACAAATTTCGATATTATCCCTTGTTTCTTCTTCATCGCATAATCCAGATTTGTCTATATTTTAGAAAATGATTGGGTGCAGTTAAACAGCTAGCTATTTTAGTTAACATGCCCAATTTTTATCACCATAGATTTTTAAAAAAGATTTCTCCACCTATCATCAATTGCTTCAGCCCTATATAGGCTAGAAATATGCCCCCACTGTCTTTTTCTGATTTTATTCTTAGACAGTAACTTCCTACCCTATTTTTATTTATCCCAGTCTATTTTCTCCTTCTAAAGATCTGTCTGTACACATAGATCTACTGATAATGGAGGGTAGGAAGTGTTGAAGTCGACCGTAACTGGTGGCCTGACCTAGTTGTAATCTTTTTGAAGATAGTAGTTAGTAGTTTGAAGTAAATTTTTTAAAATGTCGGTTTAGGGGCACCTGGGTGGCTCAGTGGATTAAGCCACAGCCTTCGGCTCAGGTCATGATCTCAGGGTCCTGGGATCGAGCCCCACATCGGGCTCTCTACTCTGCAGGGAGCCGGCTTCCTCCTCTCTCTCTGCCTGCCTCTCTGCCTACTTGTGATCTCTCTCTCTGTCAAATAAATAAATAAAATCTTAAAATAAATAAATAAATAAATAAAATGTCGGTTTAGTACAGTATCTGTAACACACCTCCGCAGTGTGTTCTCTAGTAGCTTGCCTGTGTCAAACCTCCCTCATGCAGTCTCTCACTATGTGTGCAATCTTTTATGTATGTGTGGAAATATCCAGCCATAGGTCTTTGTGGACTTGAAATTCTAGATATGATGTAAAACATGTCAAAGTCATGTGCAAATCCACTAAAGTGCTTCAGGAAAGCCTCTCTAACACACAGTGAAAGGATTCTCATTTAGGCCGAGGGCAGGTGAGCACAGTAGGTGCGGTCGGCCCGGCCGCTTCATGTGCTTTGTTCTCGGGAGGAATCTCCCGGGGCTCTGCGTGGAGCAGGACTGACGTGTAGAGGCGCAAGTGGAAAAAGGCGAGAAGTCTTAAAGGCAGCTGCCAGAGTCTTGGAGAGATGTAAGGAGGGACCGGCCGCTGGCCGCGGTGCTGAACACGCTCTCAGGTTGTTCCCAAGATGCCTGGCCAGAAGAGACCAAGCGGGTTGGTCAGATCGCTGGCAGCCGCTAGCCTCAGATCTTAGGCTGTCGATTTCCTAGCTTCGGGCAGGGGACCTACAGGTCGCGCTCAGGGGCATCACCTTGCAACTGGCCTCAGACGCATTTCCACAGGGCACAGATCCTGCCTCTCAACAGCAAACCCAATAACAGTAATGCAGTATGTATATATATATATATATAGAGAGAGAGAGAGAGAGAGAGAGAGATCCAGCTGTGTCTCCGACACTTGACACCCACTCCCAGTGGCCCTCAAAACATCGGCGCAGTTTAAAATAAAAAGGTTGTTGACCTTGCCCTTGTGAGCACAGCTTCACAAAACTCAGTGATGCCTCAAAAAAATGTTTACTGCTCACCCCCTGTGCGCCAGCCTTGCTCACCCTCTACGTGCCAGCTTCACAGCCTGTGCTCCTCTTGCTTTGCCTGCTACACTCTCCACCAGGTCCCGTTCCTTTTGCTCCTCCTTGCTCCACCCGTAGATTTGCAGAAGGCAAATAATCTCTTACACAACATACCCCTTACCTTCGAGGTGAAGGACTGTATAGAGGGCTAGGATTCAGAACAGAGTTTATTCACATATCTTGCCCTTCACTCTCAGAAGTCCAAATCCGGAGGGAGACCCAAGTTTAGTTCCTGAGCCCCAAATCACTGTTTGACCTTGGACAAGTGGCCACAGGACTCTGAGCCTGTTTCTCTTTGTTAAAACGACCAGAGGTTCTAGAATTGCCCGAGGTTCTTCCCAGGTGTGCACCGGTCTCTTCTCAGGTCAGCATACAAACACTGGGTCCTTTATTCCCCGTCCTCTCCCACTTCTGCAAGTCGGGTGGGGCACGGTTGCTCCCTCTCCCCACCAGGTCCGTTACCAACTCTTACTCCTTTTTGAGGAAGAACTCGGGTTCTGGCAACTGAAGACCTTGTTCTCCCCGCCACTCCCACCATCCCCGCCCCCACCTCCGGGTGTGACCTGCCCTTCTGGACCACACTAACAGACAGCGCCCAAGGCTGGAAAGAAAGCTCCTTTCTCTCTCATTTCGCAGTGCGGGGTCTCCGAGGCCGCCGCGCGCCTGGACACTTTAGGAACTGCGAGATGCGGCTGGAGCAAGAGGCAGGCGCAGGCGAGGCAGGACTGGCGGGGCTGCCCCGGTGACAGGTACGTGAGTACGGGCCAGCTAGGGGCTAGGTTTGGGTGAGATCATGGGAAAAAATAGAGGTGCAGAAAGACTGGTGGGTCACTCTGTCCTCACCACCAGTGCGTGCGTGTGCATGTGTGCGTGTGTGTCTGTGTGTCCCTCCCTTCCCCCCTTTTCGCCCCAAGCTCTCAATCTCACTTTCTCCCTAAGCTTCTGCCTCTCACTTCCCTCTTTCCTCTCCAAGCATCCTCCCTGCGACCCAGCGGCGGTTCCTCGTTCGCACTCTCCCGCGCCTAAGGGGACCTTCTGAGGCCAGCCTCAGCCAGCTTCTGAGCGCAGTCGCATCCCAAAGCCAGTTAAGCCGAGGCGGCAGCATGTGGAACGCGACGCCAAGCAAGGAGCCCGGGTACAATCTCACGCTGCCGGACCTGGGCTGGGACGCTCCCCCCGACAACGACTCCCTGACCGACGAGCTCCTGCCGCTCTTCCCCGCGCCACTGCTTGCCGGCGTCACCGCCACCTGCGTGGCACTCTTTGTGGTGGGCATCGCGGGCAACCTGCTCACCATGCTGGTGGTGTCGCGCTTCCGCGAGCTGCGCACCACCACCAACCTCTACCTGTCCAGCATGGCCTTCTCCGACCTACTTATCTTCCTCTGCATGCCCCTCGACCTAGTCCGCCTGTGGCAGTACCGGCCCTGGAACTTCGGAGACCTGCTCTGCAAACTCTTCCAGTTCGTCAGCGAGAGCTGCACCTACGCCACGGTGCTCACCATCACCGCGCTGAGCGTCGAGCGCTACTTCGCCATCTGCTTCCCGCTGCGGGCCAAGGTGGTAGTAACCAAGGGCCGGGTGAAGCTGGTCATCCTGGTCATCTGGGCCGTGGCCTTCTGCAGCGCCGGGCCCATCTTCGTGCTGGTCGGGGTGGAGCACGAGAACGGCACCGACCCTCGGGACACCAACGAGTGTCGCGCCACCGAGTTCGCCGTGCGCTCGGGACTGCTCACCGTCATGGTGTGGGTGTCCAGCGTCTTCTTCTTCCTGCCCGTCTTCTGCCTCACTGTGCTCTACAGCCTCATCGGCAGGAAGCTGTGGCGAAGAAAGCGGGGCGAGGCGGCGGTGGGCGCCTCGCTAAGGGACCAGAACCACAAGCAAACCGTGAAAATGCTGGGTGGGTCTTATTGCGCCCGCGGCCGCGCTCCCGGGTTCTCCCCTCTCCCTTTGCCTTCCCTCCTTTCCCCTTCTCCCTGAGCCTCTACCTCCTTCCCCTGTTCTCGGTCTCTATCTGCGTGTCTTTATCAGTTTCTGTCCTGAGCTTGCTCTTCGGTTTCTCAGTTTCTCCGTGGTGTATGCCCCCCCACCGTGTGTATGTGTTTTGGTTTTTGTTTGTTGGTTTGTTTGTTGCTGTTTCTCTCTTTATCTGTCTTCCCCCACCCCCTTTATCACTGTTTTCACTCTCTTTTCCTCTCTACCTCTTTGTGTCTTTTTCTTCTGATTTTCCTTTTTCAGGGAAAGGTGTTCCCCCCACCCCCACCACTTTATATTTCCCTAAATGAGTTTTATCAGCCCAGAGACATTGCTTCAAAACTGAGATACTAAAAGTCTACTGTAGTCTTTAAGTGTTAAAGGCAAGGTTAAGCTTCCTGCCTCAGTTTGTGGATACCTAAGTTGCATGACAAAAACAGGCATGGGCTTGGGGGAGGAGTAGCCATTGGATCTAGAAAGCATTTGGTGGTAAATTGAACCAAAGATATGATCAATGTGGATAATTCTGCCAGAGATGATTCACTCTCCTTTCAGCATTGTGGTGTGCTTTCTGACCTGCATTTCCCCCCCCCCCAGATAATTGCATTCCTTCTCTTTACCCTGCTGCTGTTTATATAGCTTTGAAAGGAAGTCAATGACAGATCCCTGCTGGAGTCTCCATTTGTTTTCATGACCCCCTATTTCTGCCTGTAGGATAGTCCAGGATAATACAGGATAACTGAGATAGGTAGGCTTCTCCGAACATGAGAAAAAAAAAAGGCTGTGTAGGCTGACAGGACTTCCTAGCCCTCCCTAAATGGTCCTTCAGAGAACATGGAGGTGCAGCATCATGACTGGAGTGTGCTGCATATTTGCTACACAAGTTTAACGGACAAGTGAAGTGATACACAATGTGTTCACATCCACGCAAAACATTAATTCTATTGGCTTTTTCAAAGCCAGATTCTGTACATGTTATTATTCCTCATTATAGTCCAACATTTTGTATTTATCTGCGTAGTTAGTGCTTCTTAGAAGTCGTTCTAGGTTGATTTTTGTATTTGTAATTTTTTTTTAAGATTTTATTTATTTATTTGACAGACAGAGATCACAAGCAGGCAGAGAGGCAGACAGAGAGAGAGGAGGAAGCAGGCTCCCTGCGGAGCAGAGAGCCCGATGTGGGGCTCGAACCCAGGACCCTGGGATCATGACCTGAGCTGAAGGCAGAGGCTTTAACCCACTGAGCCACCCAGGTGCCCCTGTATTTGTAATTTTACAGCTCCTGGAATCTTGTATATTAAGGTGATACAGCTTTTTCAAAGAATGCAAAAAATTTTTTATTTGCTAGACCAGTGATTCTCACAACATGACTAAAAGATTGTAAACCTGCTAGTGCCCTCCTGGGAATTCTAATATTCCTGTTGCTACGGTGGAGGACAGCTGTTACTATGCAACTTAGTTTTGAGAATAAGTTTAATATTCTCCTCCAATTTTATTTTTAAGCTGTTCATTGTCCTCACTGGTGTCTCAACACTGATGTTAATTTTCTTTTGCCTTGACCTTATGAAGGGAATCGCTAAAATGGTACGAGGACTGAAGTATTATTTTCTGTTATTTTTCCTTTGATTTCTGCGTTTTAAAAACTTAATCTAGAAATTCAGAGGGCTTGGACAAAAATTCTCTTCCCTGCGTAAAATGGAGACTCGGAGGGATGATGATTAATATTAGTGGGTTTTATGGTCTTTTATAACTTGCTTATGTCTACCGTAGATGGCAAGGTATCATGCATTTCAGTGACTCTCCATCCTGACTGCATATTCAGTCTTTCGTGAAACTTTTAAAAAGAAAAAAGAGAAAAGCAGTTGTCCTGGTCTCCTTCCTAAAGATCCTAATTTTACAAGTCTGTATTATATACAAGCAATCTCTGCCCCCAGGAAACTCTGCTACGTAGCTGTAGTTGAGTATGGCCACTGTACTTCTTATTTGTTTGGTAGTATCTGGCACAGGTGAAATGGGGACTTTGTGAATAAATTGTTGAGTCAATATGTCAGTCTAGTTATAAAAACCACTCAAATAGTTGTTAAGTAGAAATGATTAGGAAGCTCAATAAAAATGGATGAACTGTTAGTACAGACAGACCCAGTCTTGGTAAAAAGTAGAAATAGGGACAAGCAGAACATAATGTTTCTCTGAGGTCAACGGTGATACTATACATAAAACAAAACCATGGCTTCAAAATAGAATGTGACTTGCTATGACATTTCTTGAGCTCACACTCTCTCTCCTGTTGTCCTTTTAGCTGTCGTGGTGTTTGCTTTCATCCTCTGCTGGCTGCCCTTCCATGTAGGGCGATATTTATTTTCCAAGTCCTTCGAGCCTGGCTCCTTGGAGATTGCTCAGATCAGCCAGTACTGCAACCTGGTATCCTTTGTCCTCTTCTACCTCAGCGCTGCCATCAATCCCATTCTGTACAACATCATGTCCAAGAAGTACCGGGTGGCGGTGTTCAAGCTTCTGGGATTTGAACCCTTCTCCCAGAGGAAGCTGTCCACTCTGAAGGATGAAAGCTCTCGGGCCTGGACAGAATCTAGTATTAATACATGACCATGCACATTGCTGAGCAAAGTCATCACTTATTCTAAACCAGAAGCCATAGCACAGCAGAACTTGGGAAGAAGTTGAAGGTTAATTTTGGAATTAGGAACGCACAGCTCTGGAAACAATTGGGAAGAAAGAAAAGATGGAACTTGTAGTGTGTGAGCAGTTGGATTGATTGCATACTCATCAGTGCTCTCATACACTATTTCTGCATATTCACTGTCTTATGATTTTGCATTCTGCTGTCGGTACTAGCAAGGATTCTGCAATTTGGAGAAAGGGAATGGGCAGAGAGAATGATTCTTACTGAGTAAATACTAAATCTGATTTACTTTTTCATAATGATAACAAATTTTGATTAAGAGAATGACATTAAAATAAAACATTTAAAACATAACTTTTAAATACTAGAAATTTTCATATAGCTCCAGATCAGTGCTGTCCAAGAGAAATATAATGCAAGGCACTTAAGTAGTCAATATAAGACTTATTAATGAGAATTTTACCTTCTTTTTTTGGGGTACAGAGCCTCTGAAATGTTCTTTACATTTGCAGCACACCTTATTTGGATTTGAAATTTTCACCACTTACACTTAATGGATTTAGGTTTCATAAAATTTGCCGATGAGAAATTAGATTCATGAGTCTAAGTTGTCTAAACACACCTAAAAGTTTTCCCATAACTAAAACCACTATTATAATTCTTTAAATTTAAAATGAGTTAAAATAAAAAATTCAGTTCTTCAAGTTGCACAAGTCACCTTTCAAGTGTTCAATAGCCAAATGCAACTAATGGTTACCATAGTGGACAGTGTAGTTCTAGACTGTATGTAAAATTATTGTTAATCTTATAAAAATGTTTACAAATAAAACTCATTCCCTGAAATGTTCTTTATAGTGAACGTAGTAGGATGTTAGCGTGATAAATCCTCAAAATTACACCTAAATGCCCTGCTCTTCATGCTCAGAAAAAAATGGATATGAAATATAAGATGAATTTTTAAGTTAGGTTGAATTATAGGTGTTAATATTCAGGAAATGAGACTTTATAAAAATTATAGAAAATCACAAACTGCCTTATTTGGCTTAACAAAAATGCTTAAGCCAACCATAAGGCTTTGCTTTGTGAATAAAGGGATAATTTATAACTTACTCTGGAAAGCTTACAAGAACCTAGTGAACATAGACATTTTTCAAATGGTGAAAAGTTCAGAATTCCTTAAATGCTACTGCTTATTGATATTCAAAACTTTAAAAAATATTATAGCCATTTATTTCAAAATGCCTATGCCATGTCCTGTCTCCAAGTTAGTTTTGCTATTTACATTCCACTGCTTACCTGATGGATATGTTTACTCAGTCTCCTTCTGAATCATACTTACGAATGATTAGACACCTCCAACTACATGTTGAACATTTTGGTCATAAAACTAAAATTTTCTTTCCTATTGACCTTGCTCCCCCCATTGTCAACTTTTTGCATTATTAAACATATTGTTCTAAAAATAATTCTTCACAATCCTGTACACTATTAAGTCAGACAAGGAATTCCTACATACGTTATTGGTTCAACTATGGAACTGAATAAACCAGTTGGGGAGATTATTGCCAAGATTGATTTTTCTCCTCTACCAAAAATAAAGATTATTATGCAGAAATAATTGACTATATTAGAAAAATGAAAAACATAATCATGATTAGAAAGATTTCTGGGAGAAAGTATGTTCGAAATCCTTCCTGACACTAAAACTGCACTATCCAGTTAATCTGAATTCAGAACTTTAGCAAATTGTTTATTAGGTTAATTCTTGGGAAAGCATCAACTTTTTAAAAAAGATTTTATTTATTTATTTGACAGACAGAGATCACAAGTAGGCAGAGAGAGAGAGGAGGAAGCAGTCTCCCGCTGAACAGAGAGCCTGACACAGGGCTCCATCCCAGGACCCTGAGATCATGACCTGAGCAGAAGGCAGAGGCTTAACCCACTGAGCCACCCAGGTGCCCCAGCACCAACATTTTTTTAAAATGCTCTCATTCATTTAAGCCTGTGAAGTACTAATTAGGTCATTCAGCATTATTGTCTTAAATAGGACCCAGCGAATCCCAAAGAGGTAATTCACTTTCCTGAAATCTTAAGAGTTTTTGTCTACAAGGATATCCTACCTGAGAGAAAACAAGCAAAGAAGGCTTGATTTCCATCAGACAGTTGGTTGCTTTGGAGAAAACCAAACCTAACTTTCAGTTAGTTGCCTGCCTATTCAATGGTCTCCCCTTTCTGGTGAGTTCAGGTCTATAGTCTAAGCCTAAATCAGTTATGCGGCATAGTTTACATAGCAAGGACACCAATGTCCTTCACTGGTGTTGATGAGAGAACTCAGAGGTAATATTTAGAGAAATGGATCTTGATTTTGCCCTCCCATCACTGCCTTTTTATTCTTTGTAACATCTTTGTGTCATCCTAAATGTTTAAGACTCAGGGAAAAGAGGAACTAACAAGGAGGAAAATTGTTTCTGAAGGTCCATCCTTTCACAAGCAGTTAGTATATGCTTGCTACGTTCTAAGCTCGAGAGACTAATAAGCCAAGGATTTTATCTTTAATGAGCTCATGATCACTTCTGTGTTATGTTGCAGTAGGTAATAATAAATACTTCAGATTATGAAAGAAACATCTCCAGTTGACCATGGATCAAATGATGCTCCAGCGTTTTAAGGGCTGCCTATTCATCTCCCCTGTATTGTCGTGTATTTGGCTCAAAATAAATTTAAAATGGGCTGTTCCTACACAAACCAGTCAAATTTGTAGATGTGATTAGCATGTCTACCAGTGATAAAGACACTCACAGCTCGCTTTGTTAATGTGAAGAAAGTAAAGGAATTGGTTTCATTTGTAATTCATGTTTCCATTTTCCTGGTAATATCAGCAATGAGGTATCTGCCACCACACCTGACCCCGGGTTCACAGAATCAGGGGTAGGGTCTTTTCCATTTTACAAGGTGACTGTTACATGAGTACGAAATTTTCAGTAATTTCTTTAAAGAAAACATTCTTGCCATGGATGATTTAAAATCATAGTTTTGTGGCAATGACATTTAGAAACACTTTCAGTGACTGGTCAGACTTGGAAATCACTTCTTTATAGGCAACTTTTTATTGTAGTGAAGGTCATTGCGATGGGATTTGACCTGAAACTCCAGCTTTTTCACTCTAATGCTTTTCTTAAGAAGCTGAAACCATTACAATTTAGCTGCAATTTTTTTTGCTGTTTTTCATTTATTGATATACTTGTATATAGTTAAAAAAAAATCTGAGATTTTTTGCAAGACCGGTGCCTGAAAAGACTCACTTGTCTTTTAAAAAACATTATGTACATCTTTAAAATGTGACATACATATATACATACATCAAAGTTTTTTTTCACATTGTCTGAATGAGTAGAATAGAGCTTTCTGCTTTCAGAAACTCTGTATCTAGTGTAAATAACATCATTAAAGATAAAAATAATGTGTACCCAGTGATCCTCCTCTGATTTCTTTGCAATTTAAATTGCAACACTGGCCAGGATCTCTCCAGTTATAACTTAACTAGATGATTATTAACCCATGTTAATTCAGTGAGTTGATAACACAATTTAAAAAAAAAAATTTTAAAGATCTTATTTATTTGACAGAGAGAGATTGGAAGTAGGCAGAGCAGCAGGCAGAGAGAGAAGGGGAAGCAGGCTCCCTGCTGAGTAGAGAGCTCAATGTGGGGCTTGATCCCAGGACCCTGAGATCATGACCTGAGCCGAAGGCAGAGGCTTAACCCACTGAGCCACCCAGGTGCCCCGATAACACAATTTTTATCCAGAGAATGAGCTGTCAGTCAAAATGGGCAGAAAGTAATGTGCTGGTGGCAAGCGCTGGCCCCTTTCAGCTCACTTATTTATTCATATTAAATGAATTCAGTTATGTTGATTCTTGGCAATCATTTAAGTTTGAAAAAGGTGAGGGAGAAAGTTTGCATGAGGCTTATTTTGTGTTTTTCCTTTTGAATGCAAACTCTTGCTGGGTGTTGGAAGCTAGCCATATTGATTGAGAGAATTATCATCCTTTAAAAAAAAAAAGCGTCCTGGTTTATGGCCATTCCAGTTGCCTGGATATTTGCTAGATTTCCAGTTACTATTTTACGTTATGACATAGTATACTCATTACACAAGGGGCTATCCACTAACCCCCAAACTGGCAAAACAGTGAAGCCCCCAGAAAACATGCTTCACATAACTGCTCAGAAGATTCTGCTGAAACTTCACAGATGTTCCTCTCGAAAGAAGACTCCCCACGCCCAATGTCTCCCCCCCAGTATAGGAAGAGAACAGTTTGAAAGATTTTCTATGATTTTTAACATCTCCAATCCAAACATTTCTCTGGCTCAAACCACAAAAACATTCACAGCTAACACTTGGAGCGCTGCAGGTTTAGCCTGCTGGAGAGCCCTTGCTCATAAAAACATATCCAAAGAGCATCGTCTCCTATTTCAGACACCTGCTGTATTCTAGGTATTATAGAATTGACAGCTTTGTTGATGTGTATTGTTACAATGTGTCATAAATGTCACGAATGATATTTTGATTTGTGATTCTTTTTACCTAAGTTTTTTGTGAATGTTAAAGTGTTTATAGCTGTCATGTCTTGTGAAATTAGACACTGGTTTTCCTTCCTTTGGGTGTCTTAAACCAAACGATGGCTTAATAAATATATTTTTAAAGCCTATAGAAAATTTCTCCCATGCACAGTTATAAATCTTGGTGCCTGGGATATTTCAGCTCTACTCCTCTCCCAGATTCAGTTCTATTTTGTCTTTTAATTTCTGAAATATGTATTCTGCCACTGTGAGGAGGTGTTTGTTACAGTGAATTTTATTTCGCCAAGGGCTCCAACATTGAATAATGAGTTAAACAATTTCTAAAAGAAGAAGTGGCTTCCATATTAAGAAAAGTCAAGGACCCTGTGATGAACTGTGACCCCCATGCCCTCTCCACCTCTCTTCCCTGACAACCTGTCACCCCCCAGAGCCAATGGTGTGACAGCTTGCAACATGGGACCCAAAGACCACAAGCTCTTTGAGTCAAAGGAAGAATTCCTATACATCTTATATGCAGTAGTCGGCCACTCACTGAATGTTGGTTGGATAAATGAAGGTTTAAAGACTGGATTATATGTCTCCTGGGCATTAGCTTCTAGGCATATGGATTCCAGGGACCAATAAAATTGGAAACTAAAATTGGAGGACCAATAAAGTGGCCAACTTTAATTTTTGGATTAAAAGACTTTAAAATACCCTACTACCTATTGCCACCATCATTTCTACTTAAGAAGAACATTAGAAGTGAACAAAGGATAATCAGGGTGTGAAATTTCAATGTATTCTACATACCACAAAATCATATATATATATATATATATGCTATTAACATGAGTTCATTACAACTTTAAGGCAGTACCTAAATTAAAATGTAAAAATAACACTCGGCAGTGATTACTAATAGAGTAAAGCTATCCAACATGGGATTTACTTTTACTGATCTGCTAAGGCCCTTTCCAATATCTTCCAATCCCTTCTGTCCATCTCTCCTTGAATTCAGTGCAAGCCAGTGCCCCTCACATTCTCTCATATCGATCCCTGTGGCAGGTATCCTGAGGTCAAAAGAGGAAAGGTCAGCAGGCCTCCCTGGGACTTGGCAGGTCTCACATTCTGAGGCTAGTGTTCAAATGTGACCTTGTTTCCTGACTCATAGCTCATCATCAACTCCCGATCTCATAGCCAGCTTCATTCAAGAGGTCATCAAAATAATTATAAATCAATACACATCTCCTGAAGAATAGTTTGACTGTATGCATCAAATACATACAAATTTTGCATAATTCTTGATCCAGTCATTTCACATTAAGACATAATTACAGAGGAACACAAAGATTTTTTCCATAAGCGTGCTCATTGCTTCTTATTCATGATTTTGAAAAACCTGAAAAAAACCAAATGTTGGAGAATGGGGAATTGGTTAAATAAATTCCAGAAATGATAACAGTTAACTTTTTAAAATAACATTTATACAGTACTATGATAGGGCTTTCAATTCCTGTTCTCACGTAATCATCCCAACATATGTAGGAGGAGGTTTTATTATTATCCCTGTCGGGGGTGAAGGGGTAACTGAGAGTTTTGTCACGTGGCCAGGAAATGGCAGAGCTGAAATTTGACCCCAGACCAGCTAGGTTCTAGTGCTTTCACTTTCTCTAATCTAGAGTACCATCTAGGCATTAAAAATGATTTGTAGGAGAATTTTAATAATGTGGGGAAATGTTTATCTGATATTAGTAAGTTAAAAAAAAAGTCCCATCCCGTAAAGAAAAGAAAAGAAAAGAAAAAAAGATGTCCACAGAACCAAAGACTGAAAAGATCCAGCATAGAGAGTATTAACAGTATTTTTTGGTCCCTGGAAATATTTTCCTCTATTTTTCCATTGTTTCTAATGTTTCTACAGAGAATGTGCATTATTCTTGTAATAGTGATAAATGGCAAACCACACTACTGCCGTTCAGAGATTGACTTCCCTCCCAGCCCTGTTCCAGATCGTATTCTCTGCTTTCTCCCTCTAGCACCTTGGCTTCCATACCCAACACTAACTCCCGCAGCTCCTCACGGGGACATTTGCTCTTCCACTGGAGAAACTTTCAGAGAGATGGTGGGAGAGACAAGCCAGGGCTCATCAAATCAGGCTTGCATTCCAGTTCTGGAATTTCATTACTTTGGGCAAGTTCCTTACCCTCCCCCAAACCCCTCTCCCACATAAAGTACCCAAATCTAGCAGATGCTCATTAAGTGGCTGCCATTATCATTTTGTCACTTGGAATAGCATGAAACAGCCCCATTGTGTGTTCACCCTCCTAGGTGCTCTGTAGTCTAGACTCTTTCTCCTCACCTATCTGTCTGTTCCTGACCCAAGTCAGGCAGAGTTGTCCCCAACCTTATTGACCATGTACAAATATTTAGAACGGCTGGTAAAAGAAGCTGCAAATTTTAAAATGCTGGGTAATTGCTCTGGCCAGGGTATTGATAAGCTTCTGCCAGTTTTTCAAAACGCAGCTGATATATTTTGTAGTGAACCCTTAGGCCCTCTCCCAGGAGACATTTGCACCTCTTCTTATGGAATGAAAAAACAATTTCAGGCTCAGTCGGCAGGCTGCAGAAGAGAATGGACAAGAGCTTGGCAAAATCGGTTTCCTGACAGCCTCTCTTCATGGCCACGTGTTCACTATCTCAGCCTGGATAACTACTTCAGAGCCTTTATCACAAAAGCTTCTTTCAGAATTTAAGCTCCAGGAACAAAGCATGAAAAGTGGAGTATGCATAGGCTTTGGAGCCAGACAGTTACAGAATTTTCTCCTGGGAGAAAATTAACCAGCCATGTGACACAGGGCAATAATTTAGCATTAACCTCTCTGGGTTTCTGTTGATTTAATAGTACAATAGATATCATAAAAGTATCTGCTGGTTGTGGGTCTTGACAGATCCAGTGACATAATATATATAAAGGGGCAGCTTCTGGCACATAGACGAGCCCAATACACATTAACTTTTTATTACCACAATTTATTAGGTTGTTGACGTTCTACATTTCCAATTTGAGTTTCTTTAGAGCAGAACAAGTCCCCCCAAACTGCGTGTGAAGAAACCTGAATGCAGAATCCTTCTGTAGTTTTCATGTCTCCCCAACCCCAGTTTTTTTTTTTTTAAAGATTTTATTTATTTATTTGACAGTGAGAGAGAGATTACAAGTAGGCAGAGAGGCAGACAGAGAGAGAGAGAGAGAGGGAAGCAGGCTCCCTGCCGAGCAGAGAGCCTGATGTGGGACTCGATCCCAGGACGCTGAGATCATGACCTGAGCCGAAGGCAGCGGCTTAACCCACTGAGCCACCCAGGCGCCCCCCCAACCCCAGTTTTGACGGGGGTGTTAAACCACAGCCAATGAAGAGCTTTCTATGGAGCTGCCTTTATGGAGACTTTCCAAAGAAGTCAGCGTAGTTTTCAAAGAAATAGTGATTCTCCTTTTGCAATCACATTTCATCAATTTAATGTAATTTTAATCAAGCAGTTAGAATAACAAGGGCACTTTGACAGGGACCGATTTGAGAACAAATGACTCAGTAGGTGGAGCCGAAGTGTGAGGGTGTGCTAGAGCGTGGCCTCCCAGCACGTGGCTCATCCAGGACCTTAGACACAGCGAAGGGAGAACACTGGGTCCCAGCAATCCCATTAAGAACGCTTCTAACTGCCATTGTAAAATCACTTTGAATTAGAAACTTTTTTCACTCCATTCAAAGAGAATAAATCCTAGTAGAGAACATACTAGAGACTGTCTAGAGTCCTAGGGGGCCCAGAAGTTTCCACTCTGTAAGCCGACTCCTACCTGGGTAGCAGTTCCCAGAAACATTGGCTGAGAAGGGACGTTAGGGGGACAAATGTCCCAGCTGCCTGTGACAGTACTAGTTACTCCTACTGTCCAGGCATCCTGGTTTTGCCTTTATGCTGGATGTTTCTTTTTTTAAGGACTTGTCATTAGTAGTAAAGAAAGTTGGGGTGTAGCTGGTAGACCTCCAGTTGATATTTCCAGCTTCTGCCATGGTCTTGTCTCGTAACACGTGCAAGGTGCATGTTCCATGAACAGAGTTCTCTCTGTAATACGTGGGGAACTGAGGGACAACCAACTGTAACCCGTCTCTATTCCCAGTAGAGCATGCAAAACACTTGCTGAAAAAAAAAAATGAAGTGCGTTCTAATACATGTTGTAAGGAAAGTCACTTCTTCCCATCTCAGGAGCAGTGTATGTGTGGAGGCAATGTGTAACCGCCATTTGCTGGGGTTTTGCCTTCAGTTGTGCCATGGCTTTCAGCATAATTTTCAAGATGCACAGTGACCAGGCACCCAGTTAACTGGGTCAGTGGGAAATGGGGAGAATTCTAGAAGTATGTATTAAATGCGAGAAATAGAGACCAAGCAGTCCTTCTGTCGGGCATGCCCCACTCTTGTTACAATGCTAACAGGCTTTTTGGTTTGCTATAAATCTTCTCAAGTCGGTAATTCTTTTAAGAAAACTGTGCCCAAGCCAATCATCTAACACACGGCCCTGCTAGAAGATACATTTACATTTCAGTATGGGAAACGTAAATAATTTCTTTTAAATAATTATTCTTCTAAATTAATCTTACTCATTGTTGATTCTACAGCTTCCCCCACAGGTACCAAAAGTTCATGACTGCTGCTACTGTATTGGCTCTGCTGTCAGAAGATGATCTTGGCCCAGGTTGAAGGAGGCCGGTTTTATATCTATGCCATCACACACTTTAAATAAAAGATTACTTAATCTCATTAATGGGTTGAGTTCTCTCATCCAACTGATGAAATAAAGATTTTGGGAGTCATTTTGCCAAAGTGAAGCATCTTATGTTACTGAGAATAATTGTAATTTTGGTTAAACATTTCCCGATGAAGTTTAATGTATTCATTTGGGGGTGATAATACAAACAAAATTTTGGTGAGGCAAAGTGCCATGATAAAAATAGTGTTCTTGCTAAATGATGAATCTTATGGAACAGACAGGAGAACTTGGAACTGTGATACCTACATAATTTGCAATTCATCCAAAAAGGTTGTGATATTCCACCAATTAAAACAGAAGATGTATTGCCAAAATTTACAAAACACACACACAGTAACTGAGACACAAAATGTATCAGAACAGTAGTAGTCATTCTCTCTTTGCTACCCATCATCAACTCTATTTCAGAAATGCTTGTGCTTTTGAAGAACTACTTTGTAAATCAACTTTAGCGTTCTCAAATAAAATCATAAATGAGACTTCTACATATGTCTTTTGCTTAAAATCAGTTGAAATGTTTAATCAGAGTAGTCAACAAATGGAATACCAAACCCCCCCCCCAAAAAACTAAAAAGAAAATCAGCATTTGAAGCTCTGAAAATGTGTAAAGTTACTGAAAACACAGCTTGCAACAGAAAATCATTAAAATATATCCCCTGAAAACAGGAAGAAACTGAACAAATTATGTAATGAGGACTCAAAATTGCATAGACTTACTTTTGACATTCTATTGTTGATCTTTGGAACATTTCAAAGTTTGAGTTGAATCTTTTGAGGGAACAAAATTGAGAAGGTCTACTATTTTCTAAGATCTAAAAATAGCAAAACATTCAAAAGAATTGGAGTCAACTTATGTGACAAATTTTGTCAAAGAAAGGCACTCTCAATAGGGACAAAGTGATGGAGTATGTAAAGAAATTTGGACAGAAATGGAAATTTCAAGAAAAAAAGAAACAGAAAATAGATCTTCCTTTTTCTCAGGATTTGTTCTGACATTACTAGAAAAAGTAATCAAAGATGTCGAGAATTTCAAACTTAGTAACCACAAATGTAACAGAGAAGGAGACCAAAGTTTACTTTATAAAAAAAATCAATAGATTATATTGAAAAAGATGTACTCTTCATCAAAATATTAGTGATATAGTATGAGAGATAAATAAAGCCAAAAAAGCCTGAATAAAGTATACAAATATATACCAAGAATAATTTTCCCATTTCTAAACATTCTGAAAAATCAATATAAAGTCTTTTTATTAAAAAAAAGAGAGAGAGGAAAATAGAAACAAACTTAACTACAGAGAACAAACTGGTGGTTACTGGAGGGGAAGTAGGTGAGGGGCTGGGTTAAACAGGTGACAGGTATTAAGGAGGGCACTTGTGATGAGAACTGGGTGTTGTAAGTGATGAATCACTAAACTGTACACCTGAAATTAATATTACACTGTATGTTAATTGGAATTTAAAAACTTGGAAAGAAACAACAGTCTTTTTATTTTGATTTAATGTACACAGATTTTATTTTAGAAAAAAAAATAAATAATAAAATAATATAATAAATAAAATAATAATAAAAATAAATAAATGGTCATTCCTTCATTCCATCTTTGGAATACGGGCAAAAGTCCATCTTCTGTAGATGCTTCAAACTGTATCAGGGCACAGAAGGGGCTCTGGAATGGAAGGCCCTGACATGGACACAATGTAACCGTTGGTCCTTTTTTGTACGTGGGCATGGGGCTGGTAGTATCTGAGGTAGTTCTGTATTTAAAACTTTGGACACCTTGCATCATGTAATGTTACCTAATATTATTAGTCTAGCCCCTAAGTATATTCCAGTATCAATAATACTGTAGGGCCCATTTTTGTCCTCCCTCCTAAAATAGATCTGATGCTAGAGAGTATCCAAGAAAATAGGCCAGCAAACCAATTCCAACCCCCTTGATACAGAAGGATGGGCTGTTGTAGGGTTTGCTGCAACTAAGTGGCTTCTGTTGACTCCTACACTAGTTACAACCTGCATGGTGGTGTTAATGTAAGTTGAGCAAGAGGAGTTGGCCACCACAGATACACCTCCTTGTTCAGCTAAAACATAGTCTACGGCTACTCTGGTCTGCTTACTGCTTTAGCCAAGAAGTCCAGAAATTTCTGTAGGTTGGTGAGGAAGTTAGTGGTTTCATTAGCAATAAGAATTAAGGATTTAGACAAATCTCATGCCACATGTTGATGAATGGCAACTTCCCACTGGGGAGCAAAGTATATCCAAGAAATAGTCATCTCCATCTGGTATTTCCCCAGGGAGGTCCCGCCTGACATAGGTGAATAATTTGAAAGAGCTAGTCCAGTGGTCCACTATGGACTTATTGTGGACTGAGAAGGGAGTAGTAAGAACTTCTAATGAGCAAGTGCCCCCCATTGTCCAACTGTTCAAACAATCGGATGCCCACGGGGTCTTTTGATTATCCGCTCAGAGTAACAGGCATGAATGTTGTCTGTACATGAGTTATTGTGGCAATTAATCTGAAGCTTACCTCAAGTTGTCTACCCTAGGCAAACAACAAACATTTAAAGACAATCAGAACTATAATCTCACAACCACAAAGGTGTGTTACTGAAATACAACTTTTCTCTCTAAAAATCACTGTCATTCCCATCAAAGATAGCCAAATTAAGACTAATTTGTTTGTAAAACAAGTCCAGTTTTAATGAACATGGCTTAATTATTTACACAAGCATAGAAAGAATAGTGATTGATAATATAAATTCTTTTAAATCTGTTTCGTTAGAACTTTTTATAAGGAATTTCAGATAGAACTTCTAATAGTCTCTCAAGGCCAGAAGCCAAGTCAAATACTTGCCATCAGATTTGCTTGTAATACCTATTTATTTGGGTGAGTTCTTCTCCAGGTCTCCCAAATAGCCTGACATTCTGGAGGTAACATTCTTTACTCACTGGGTAAGGCTGCTGGGAACTATATAAGTAAGGTACCAAGCCAACCTCTCCAAGGGGCCCTATTGGCTCCAAAAATTCAACCGTAGTCCCTTAAAGCTGTCGGGTCATATCTGAGTCTATGCATGTCTCTCTCAAATATGACATTCCAGTCAAAGCTTTGGTAATCTAACCAATGTTTTCAACTGTTACAAAGAGAACAGATTCTTACTGAACTTATGCAAACAATTATAATTGCCATGAAAGAAAGAATATTCATGGAGAGTTTATGAATTCTGGAAGGTTCAGGTAGAGAGAAAAATATTTTTCACAAAGCGATATTTATCATATTTCTGTAAGTCATAGATATCTTAAGAGCAAAAGTTTCCTTAAATCTGGAAGAGCAAACATTAGAGAAAGAGCAATGTTTCAAACAAGTCATAAAAACTGTAATCATCTTCCTCAATTCATTCAGTCCCATGTCAGTAATCTTGAGTGCAGCTTTTCCTTTAGTTACAGAAATTCTTACCCAGTTTAGTTTTATGGTCTTGAAGATATCAGAAACCTGTATTTCTCAAAAGCCCTTTTTATGAATCTCCTTGAAGATGAAACACATTTGTAAGAGCATCAGAATCATGGTAAATGACAAAAGACTCAGAAATGGACATAGTCAAAAATCTGAAGAGAGTTTATTATAATGAAGTTGACAAGAAAATCCAGGTGTTTGTGTCTGAGACACACATTTCAATAATTAGAATGTCAAGTGGTGACTTTATCCCAGAACATATTACAACTTTAGGAATTTTTTAAAGATTTTATTTACTTACATGAGAGAGAGGCAGAGAGAGAGTGAGTGAGGGAAGGGGCAGAAGGAGAGAGATAAACAGACTCCTTGCTGAGCAGGAAGCCCGACATGGGTCTCAATCCCAGGACCCCGGGACCAGAACCTGAGCCAAAGTCAGATCCTTAACCAACTAAGCCACCCTGATGCCCCATATAACTTTAGGAATTTCATTTAATTTCTAGAACAGTTATAGCACCAAACCATACAATATAATCTAAGATTTACCATCATTTGTTTGGCAGTGCTTCCCATGTAATTTAACACACCAAATAAACAAGCCTAATGAGTCAAAAAGACTTCATTTAGAATTTGGATTTTGGGGAAGTTTTGTTAAAAACCTTAGAAGGTTTTTAAAGTTCTTGTTAAATAGGATTACAGATCATTATAAAAATAATTGTCTATTTAACCAATGTGCCAATAAGCGATTCTGCAGATTATATAGTTAACAAAACTTAGCTCCTTTAATATTGAGAAGTTTTAACTTTCTTAAGTAATCAAAAACCAGGTAAAGACAAAACACAGAAACTTTGGTTTTCTTTTCTTTTTTTTTTTTTTTAGATTTTATTTATTTGACAGAGACAGACAGTGAGAAAGAACACAAGCAGGGAGAGTGGGAGGGGTAGAAGCCGGCTCCCCACAGAGCAAGGAACCTGATGCCGGCTAGATCCCAGGACCCTGGGATCATGACCTGAGGCGAAGGCAGACACTCAGCAACTGAGCCACCCAGGAGCCCCAAAACTTTGGTTTTCTGAGCAGATGGAAAAAAAACCCCACATTGTTTATAATTTCTTACCAAGAGCAGACGAGTGCACCTGGGTGGCTCAGTCAGTTGAGCATATGATTCTTGATTTCAGTTCAGGTCATGACCTCAGAGTCATGGGATCACGCGAGCCCTCTATCAGACTCAGCTGAGCGTGGGGCCTGCTTAGAATTCCTCCCCCACCCCCCACCCCCATGCGCATGTGCTCTCTCTCTAATAAAAAGAGCAGACAAATAATCCAAGAAAACTTTGTCTTTTTAACGGAAAAAAAAGCCAAAATTTATTCTTCTACAACTGTACTTTTAAAACTCATTCATTCCAATCCTAGCCTTGACCACACATGAAATTCTTTTCCAACAATTCTTCTTCCCAAACTTTCTACAGTTTTTTTTTTTTTAATATTTTATTTATTTGACAGAGAGAAATCACAACTAGGCCGAGAGGTGGGCAGAGAGAGAGGAGGAAGCAGGCTCCCTGCTAAGCAGAGAGCCTGATGCGGGGCTCAATCCCAGAACCCTGGGATCATGACCTGAGCTGAAGGCAGCGGCCTTAACCCACTGAGCCACCCAGGCTCCCCTCTACAGTTTTTTTTTAAACATTCGGATTTTTTTCCTAAGCCTCTCTCTCTAAATAACCAGTCCTGTCTTAGGACAGAATTATCTTATCTTCCCTCAACAAAAATGCATTCCCATTCTTCAATCCTTATCAAAAACCCATCTTACTGTCCCTGCATATACAGTTGCTTTCTTTATCATTTCTAGCAGTCTTAATTACACTTAGAATTTTAGTTCTTAGGGGGCGCCTGGGTGGCTCAGTGGATTAAGCCGCTGCCTTCGGCTCAGGTCATGATCTCAGGGTCCTGGGATCGAGCCCCACATCGGGCTCTCTCCTCTGCAGGAAGCCTGCTTCCTCCTCTCTCTCTGCCTGCCTCTCTGCCTACTTGTGATCTCTCTCTCTGTCAAATAAATAAATAAAATCTTTAAAAAAAAAAAAAAAAGAATTTTAGTTCTTAGAAAACTTAGTTTCCAGTGAAAAAGAAGTAGTACCTAATTGTGAACTGTTAAGCCATCATTCTTTAGACTGACAAATTTATAATGTCATAATTTTTAGAGATTTTTTTATCCTACAACTTTCAATAAAGCATAAAACATGTTTACTAGCAGACCCAAGTGTTATTCCCTGTAACAAGAAATGAAAAGCAGATTAACCCATGACTAGTAACTAATGTTTCAGTATTTATCTTCTTTGGAATAGGCTTAGAAATCCAACGACTTCAACCCAACTTATCGTTGAATAGCAAAACTTCAAAGTTCCAGGTTACTAAAGATTTTGAAAGCTATTTAAGTTTGCCAATAAACCTTTTCATTTAACCTATTTGCTCTTACCAAGTACACATGAAGACTTCATGAGACAAAATTAACCATCATTTTAAGTCATTTTTGCTGACAAACTGCAACAGATATAACATGAGCTCATTTGACCTTCGGTAAACATTGGTTGAGTAAGTTTTATATTTAATATTGATAACTCTAAAGACATGTCTATTTTAATTAAACCAAAAACCTTGGATTAGTTTTAATGTCAAACATGATGCACCTGTGTCCACTAAGAGGGCAATCAGTTTGCTCCCCACCATCAATTTCACCCGGGGCTCCTGCGGGGAAATGTGAAGCGGGTTGTGTAAGTCCAGGGGAGCCCCGGGCCCCTACATGCTGATCTGAGAGGTTCTTTAGTTTGAACCTCATGAGGAGGTAGCCTGACAGCTTGGGGTGCTTTTTACTCCTTGACGGTGACAGTAGGAGGAGCAGGAGCCAATGGGACCCCAGGCACAGATGATGGCGTAGGAGCCAGCTGTGCTGGGTGCCCAGGTGGTAGTGCAGGGGGAGGGGAGGGAAGAAGGAGAAGGAGGGGAATGTCTGCCTTCCGTTCAGTGCATGAATCCAGGGTCCTGGGACCAAGTCCCACACTGGGCTCCCAGCTAAGCAGGGAGTCTGCTTCATTCTCTCTCTCAAATAAATAAATAAATAAAGTCTTAAAAAAAAAAAAAAAGGAGCCGGTTGTGGGAGCTGCCCAGGTGGCCGTGGAAGGGGAGGTAGGGGAAAGGGAAGCAGGGGCCGAGGCAGAGGTAGCAGGGCGCAGCCAGCAAGACTGAAGGTGGATTCATATTTGGATTAAGATTCCTTTATCCCTGTCCCCTGCCTCTCCCTCTTGCAGAACAGGCTTTTTCTTTGGTCGCTTTTTAGCCCTCTGCACCATTTATTCAGCATATGTCCTACTGGACTTTCTTTGGGAACAGAAGGAGTATCCCCCATCTTCCCGGAAAAAAGTCCAGAAAGAACACAGAAGAAATAAAACTGGGACTAAATGAAGCCCAGAGTACCTCTGTTAGCACTTGTTCTTCCTTCAAAGTTGGGGCCTTCATTGACTGAACCAAATGGCTTCCTAGACACGCGAACAGAGCCAAGTCAAAATCCCCTCTTTGGAGACAACCAAATGTGAGGAAGAAATCCAGGAGAGCCATTCAGGGGCCATCTTTCCTCTGGGCTTCACATATACACAGGCCAGGTGGGGTTAATAATAAAACACCATCCTTTTAGTCCCGGGATTACAGCTGCAGGTGCGCCAAACAGAAAATATCCATCCCAATAGACTCCGAGAGCGGACTGAACTAGATTCCCCTCCCCCACTTTCACACAAACACCAAAACCAACCAGGTATCTCTCAAATAAACGGACTCCCTCCTAAGAAGAGACACTGGTACAAAGTCACTTTAGAGTCATTTCCCTGCCTAGGGGTACCACAAATTGATTCAGGAGGGTCCAAACAGCTTCATTAGCCAAATGGCGGGAAAACCGGATCCCAGCATGCAGGGCAGTGGACTGGCCCAGTTGCAGAGCCCAGGGGCTCTTCCCAGTGCAGGTTCCTTCCGCCGGCAAAATGCGAAGGCAGGCAGCTGAGGCAGCAGAACGGAGGGGAGAAAGGAGATTCCCCCAAACAAAACTAAGGATCCGCAGCTGTTTGGGACCTTCCTTAAAATCACTCCCGGGGGCAGGATAATGGAGAGCTGCTGACTCCCACACAGCGGCCCACAAGCTCACCAAACCAGCAGCGGGTCCCCGTGTGCTGCTGAGGACAACTGCTTCCTTCAGCTCCCGACCCGGTAAGCCCTGGCATTGCTGTCACAGCCAATTGCTCCTTCCTAAGGAGACCTGGGTGGAGGAGGGGGTGGGTGTTCCAGGGGGCGCTGCCTCCAGCTGGTTCGCCAAAATCTATTACTCAAACCCTAGTTTAGCTGCTCGTGGCTCAAAAGCCAATACTGGAGAGATAGCGTTTGGTCGGAAAGAAAAGGTCGCTCTATTCAGAAGGCAGGCAGCCTGAAAAGATGGTGGACTACTGTCCAAAGACCATCTCCAAAGTCCTGGGCCAAGCAGGGGATCTTTAAAAAGGGAGCACATGGAAGTAAGGGGGGTCATCATTGCAGGGAAGGCAGTCTCGTTCTCAAGCCGGTTTGCTGGCATCAGGGAAGGTTTTTTCCTAGCGTGGCTAAGTTTGATCTTCTGGAAACACCTGGCTCCCTGTTTCCCGAGGGTCAGTGTTCTGTTGAAATCTCAGACAAGCTGTAGTTACTCAAGCTCTAAGCTGTAACTCAAGTGAGGCACAGGCAAAGAGTTAGAGATTTGTAGTCTATAGGCTGCTTGGAACACAGTTACATTCCCTTGCACTCTCCAGAGTGTCCTAGTATGGGCCATGAATTTTATTGTCACCTTAATTTGTAAAGCTACATCTTATATCTGCAGTAAAAAGTGTTTCGATCTATTAGTGATGCCCGCTGTGAGTGAGTGGGACAGTCTTGGAGAATTTTCTAATTCTGGCAGTTCTTGCTGGAGACCAATAGTTATAGTAACTCTTAATCCCTACTTGTCCTGTGTGAAGGAAAAATGCTTAGATGCCAGTGCTGGCCCTAAAGAAAGCCCTGAAGGAGAATTTTCCCAGAGGTCTTCTGTAACACAGTCGTTACAGGTTAGAGATTCCCATTCGGTCTTAGGAGCCAGGAACAAGAGTTACATTATCAGGTAAGTGTCAGTGTCCTGGATTCTGTGACTTCAGTGGCTTGTGTGACCCCTCTTTATCAGTTTCTTTCTTCCTCTGCCTTTTTTTCTATCTGTCCCGAGAGCTTCAAATGTGAAGCACTGATAAGTGAAAAGAGAAGGAGAGACTGACAGCTTTTTGACACCGTCTGGGGAATCAGTGTTGCGGCCTGAGGAGCCCTGCCAGAAGGAAATTAGCCTTATGAAAACGGAATTTTGGAAGGAGGCTGCTTACTGGACATGGTGGCACAGAGCAATAGCCTCTTGACTCTCCAGTGTTAGTCTTCTCCATTTCTGGGACCTTTACCGTGACTCCACTTCAGCCACTCACTCCTAAGCTGCCATGTTGGACAGTGTCAAAATCTTGCATTGAGACCTGCCATTCAGTGACTGCAGACTTCTCCCATTCCTGGTGTCTCAGTCATTATTCCCTTCACATAGGTCTGAAGTAGTTCAGTCTGCTCCCATCTCCATGACCCTGATTCAGTCTATGCCCCTTGCATCAGAAACTTTCCAGTGAATGTTCCCCCTTCACATGCCTGCTTCCCACCATGTCACCGACTCTGGATCAAGGAAGGAAGATGGTTGCCTTGATCTGGCGCTTGATCCACACTCCTTGATCCACACTCCACATGCTGAATGATGCTGGAGAAACCTCTCTGAGCACCACGTTTGGTAGAGCAAACGGTCGGAACCATCTGTGCTCTGCCATGTCCTGGCTCCGCCCTCTCTCTGCTTTACATACTCTATTTAGAACCTTCTCCATGGACCTCAAGCAATGCCAGCCCCTCAGCAGGTATTCTTGTATGTTACTTCAAAAGGAAATAAGTCCTTAGTTGAGAGCTCTCTTAGCCAGTTGACCCTCTATGGGAAAAGTCAGGTGGAGCTGCACATGCCCTTGGCCCCTCCTATCTTGCCACGGCTGGAACCATGTCTGCCCTTGTCTCTCGCAGTGCTCTACTTCCTTTCTCCTCCTACTTCCTATGACTATTCCCTCTCTCCTGAAGCTTCTTTCTTCCTTCTCTGTTGGCCCCTGTCATCAGCATTTAAGCCTGCTCAAGAGTTGCTAACCATAAAAAGTCCTCACTTAACTCTTGCTATGGACTGAATTGTGTACCCCCCCTCCACTTGGTATGTTGAATTTCTAACCCCCAGTGTGATGGTATCGGAGATGATGCCCTTATGATGACATTAGTGCTCTTATAAGAAGAGACACCAGAGAGCTTGCCCCCACTCCGCCCCCACCACCATGTGAAGACACAGGAAGGAGGTAGCCATCTATAAGCCAGGAAGAGAGCTCTCACCAGAATGCTAACCATGCTGTCACCTTAATCTTAGACTTCCAGTTTTCAGAACCGTAAGAAATCAGTTCCTGTGGTTTAAGCTGCCCAGTCTATGCTATTTGGTTTGGGAAATCTGAGCAGAGCAGCCCCACAGTGACTTCCAGCTGCCACCCTAGCCCTCTTCTCCCCTTTATAGTCAAACCTGTTGAAATTGGCAGTCCCCCACTTTCTCTACTCGGCTCATTTATTAACCCACTGACATTGCAGAATGACAATAGTACTGAAAAAGAAAGCTTAAGTTAGACCACACAAGCCAGCCCTGTGCTAGGACCCACTTTGTCTGCCCAATGGGGAAAACAGATGGCAAGTGAGTGACTGCCTGCTAATTATTTAACTCTAATTAAGTTGTGTGCTATGGTGGGGGAAGTGTCAGGTAGATACTGTGCAAGTCCTTTCATTTGCCCAGCCCGGCTGGGGGCCCAAAACTGCTGAGAGCATCCATGGTGTAATGACATGGATGCCATAGTGTGGGGATGGGTGGGAGCTTATCGGATTACTGAAAACGGGTGAGAAGGGGTGAAAAATTCCAAGCATAAAGAATAATGTGGAAAAGGTCTGAGTTAGGAGGAGCATGGTATATTTGAGGAACTGAAAGAAGGTCACAGGACTGGAGCCTAGGGGTAAGAGGTGGACACTGCCTGAGAGACTAAGAGACGGGTAAGGTCTCAAAGGCTGCACCAGGGGTTTTGATCTGTTTTCTAAGAGTGTAATCAGTGATGAATCTTTGCAACCCCTGTCTGGCATAGTGCAGTGCCTCATTCCTGGCAATATTTGCTTGATGATAGAATATCACTTATCTTAACCAGTGTAAGCACACTGGGGAAGTTTGAACTGATTTTCTTAAAAGGGAGGTTTGTTGAATTTGTATATTTAAAGGCTGCTCCATAGTACTGCGGAATGTGATCACAAAGTCTTGTTTGCTTATTATTATCTAGTGAATTAGTGACTTTATTTTTATATACTGATTGTCATGGCCAGTATGCCAATTCATGTCTCCTTTGCGGGGGGGGGGGGCAGAGGATGACTGGTGGATACTGGTTTGTAGCATCTATGGACCATTGTTCTCACTGGTACCTTTAGAATCAAGATTACTCTGATAGTTTCTATCTACAACTCAAAGTGGAAATTCACCAGTGCTTGATTATTTGTGCACTTTAAATGATTCAGCAGAATTATTACATGTCCCCAGTTATTTGTTTGTAGAGCCAGTGATGGGTTTGGAGTGCGTGAATGATGGGGTAGCATTTGCTTTTAAAGAAAACCAATCTGCTGGTGCAGTGGGGTCGAAGGAGATGTAGTATATATCAGGACAGTTATCCTCGATATCTAAGCATTTTTCAAAGAGAGAAAACTCTTTCAGACAATGGGCAGTATTTTTCTCACACATGTTGAAATTAAAGTGTTGGTCAGTGGAACCAGTTCAGGGGCTGGGCTTGCCCACACAAGTCCTCAGGATGAAAAGAGCCAAGCCCTAACATTGCTGAAGGCAAACTGTCTGAAAGAAGATTCCACTTGGCCTCGGGGCTGTGAGTCTATCTCATGTTGGCACTGATGAATCTCTGGCTTTGTGGGCCATCTATATTCCATCCCCATGGTGGCAGCCACCATGGGAATCAGCATGGCAGACGGTGGTGCACAGAGTGGAGCAGAGAAATGGAAGCATTTTCATTTCATTGTCAAGGCCTCCATTAACCAGCTAGTGAAGTGAACGTCAAGCCCCAGAACCTTAGCTGGCATGAAATTAGGAGCCCAGATGGAGATGTCTGAATGTCTGGTTTATTCATGGAGAATATTTTTTCTTTTCTTTCTTTTCCTTCTTTCCTTCCCTTTCTCCTCCCCCTCCTCCTTTCTCTCTCTCTCCTCTCTCTCTTTCTCTCTCTCTGTCTTTCTAAGCAAGAGTTAGAGAAGGGCATCCTTCAGGCTATTGGCTGATGTCAAATCACACAATATCTGTCCTCCACCCCTTCCTCTCAGGGCTACACATTTCTTGAAGATTGATACCCAAAGTTTTATGCTGGGGTTTAAAGGCCCTGACCAGCGAGATCCGCTCAGATGTCATTGCTCGCATGCATGCCCCTGAACTCCAGCAATCTCAACTAGTATTCGTCTCTGTACAGGCTCTACATTTTCTTCTTTTTATTCTTTCATTCTATCCTGTTTTTAACTTTTTTTTTTAAGAGAGTGTGTGAGTGAGCGTTTGTGTGAGCTGGTAGAGGGGGCAGAGAGAGAGGGAGAGAGAATCTTAAGCAGGCTCCATGCCCAACATGGAGCCCAATCTCACGACCCGATATCGTGACCTGAGTCAAAATCAAGAGCTAGACACTTAACTTACCGAGCCACCCAGGTGCTCCACTATTTTTAATTTTTTGAGAAACTAGCATACTGTTTTCCACAGTGGCTGAACTAGTTGACATTCCTACCAACAGTGCACAAGAGTTCCTTTTTGTCCACATTCTTGCCAAAATTTGTTCTTTCTTATGTTTTGGATTTTAGCCGACAGGTATGAGGTGATATCTCATTGTGATTTTCATTTGCATTTCCCTGATGATGCGTGGTGTTGAGCATTTTTTCATGTGTCTGTTGGCTGTCTGTATGTCTTCCTTGGAGAAATGTCTGCTTACGTCTTCTGCCCCCCCCCTTTTTTTTTTTTTTTTTTTTTTTTTTAAAGATTTATTTATTTGACAGATAGAGATTACAAGTAGGCAGAGAGAGAGAGGAGGCAGAGAGAGAGAGGAGGAAGCAGGCTCCCAGCCAAGCAGAGAGCCCGATGCGGGGCTCGATCCCAGGACCCTGGGATCATGACCTGAGCTGAAGGCAGAGGCTTTAACCCGCTGAGCCACCCAGGCGCCCCCCCCCTTTTTTTTTCAAGTTTTAAAACTTTTTATTGTGTATTAAAAAATTATGCATTCCAATAATTAAAATCATTTGAACAAAAAATATGGCTCTCTGATTAAACTGCATTTTACAGCCTGCAGGACTCCTCGGACCAGCTTGATTTTTACTCTGCATTTCCTTGTCATCCCACCCAGCTTCTTCCTTCACCAACATGCAAGTTCTTTTCCCTCTCTGCCAGCCACACAGGCAGGTGGGAGAGGAAGGCACCTTCCTTGTTGTCAGTAGTTCTCCATTCTTTGTTGTGTAAAGGGGCAGCACAGTCATTTAAACTTGATCCAACCTCTTTGCATCTTATAAAGTTAAACAGCTAAAAGAAGTAAAATAAGAGGGCTATGCTTGTGGAATGTACCATGCACATCGGCTCACACACCTCATTAGGATTCGCCTGTTTCTTCTCCTGTTCAATTGCTTCTTTTGAAGGCAGTGGATTTTTCTCTTGCATTTCTGTCTTCTTCAATTTTGACTTACCGAATTTCTCAATCTCAGCCATATTGGGTTTATTAGATATGGTTGCAGAGGAAGAAGAGCAAGGTGCACAAGCAAGGGAAGTCCAGTCTGCTCAGTGGCTCCTGTCAAATTGCCTTTTTTTTTTTTAAAGATTTTATTTATTTATTTGAGAGAGAAATAGCATGCATGAGTGCAAGAATGGAGAGGGTTGGAAGAAGAGGCAGATGCCTCACTGATCGGGGAGCAAGATGTGGGACTTGATCCTGGGACTCTGGGATCATGACCTGAGCCAAAGGCAGACACTTAACTGACTAAGACACCCAGGTGCCCTTCTGACCATTTTTTAAATTGAATTATCTGTGTTTTTGTGTTGAGTTGTTTAAGTTCTTCATATATTTTAAATACTAACCCATTATCAGATATATCATCTGCAATATCTTCTATTCAGTAGGCTGTCTTTTTTGTTTTGTTGACTGTTTCCTTTGTTGTGCAAAGCATTTTATTTTGATGTAGGCCCAACAGCTAATTTATACTTTCATTTCCCTTGTCTCAGGAGATCTATCTAGAAAAATGTTATGGCTAATGTCAGAGAGATTACGAACTCTGCTCTCTTCTAGGATTTTTATGGTTTCGGGTCTCACATTTAGGTCCTTATTCCATTCTGAGTTTATTTTTGTGTGTGGTGTAAGAAAATGATCCAGTTTCTTTCTTTTGTAATGTGGTTGTCCAGTTTTCATACATTCATCATACATTGAAGAGACGTCATCTTCCCATTGCATATTTTTGCCTCATTTATTGAAGATTAATTGATCATATATTTGTGGTTTTATTTCTGGGCTTTGTTTTCTGTTCCATTAACCTATGTGTCTATTTTGTGCCAGTACATTTTGTTTCGATTACTGCAGGTTTATAGTATGTTTCAAAATCAGGGATTGTGATGCTTCTAGTTTTGCTTTACCTTTCAAGATTGCTTTGGCTATTTGAGGTCTTTTGTGGTTCCATACAAATTTTAGGATTATTTGTTCTAATTCTGTGAAAAATGCTATTTGTATTTTGATAGGGATTGCATTACATCTGTAGATTGCTTTGGGTAGTATGGCCACTTTAACAATATTTATTCTCCTAATCCATGAGCATGGAGTAACTTTCCATTTGTTTATGTCGTCTTCAATTTCTTTCATCGGTGTTTTATGGCTTTCAGCATACAGGTCTTTCACCTCCTTGGTTAAGTTTATTTCTAGCTATTTTATTCTTTTTGGTGCAATTATAAATAGGATTGTTTTCTTAATTCTCTTTCTGCTAATTCATTTTTAGCATATGGAAATGCAACGGACTTCTGTACATTGATTTTCTATTCTACAATCTTACTAGATTCATTTATCATTTCTAGTAGTTTTTGGGTGGGGTCTTTGGGATTTTCTATATAGGTATCATGTCATGTACAAATTGTGACCGTTTTTTTTCTTCTTTACCAATTTGGTTGACTTTTATTTCATTTTCTTGTTTGATTGCTGTGGCAAGGACTTGTAGTCTATGTTGAATTAAAGTGGTAAAAGTGGGCACCTTTTTATTGTTCCTGATTTTGGGGAAAAGCATCCAGTCCTTCCACCATTGCATGTAATGTTAGTTGTAGGTTTTTAATAGATGGTTTTTATTATGTTGAGGTATGTTCCCTCTAAATCTACTGTGTTGACATTTTATCATGATTAGATATTTTGTCAGATGCTTTTTGTGCATCCGTAGAAATGATCATATGGTTTTTATTCTTCTCAGATTGATGTGATACGTTACACTGATTGATTTTTCCAATGTAGAACCACCCTTGCATCCAAGAAATAAATCCCACTTGATTGTGGTGAATAATTTTTTAAATGTATTGTTGGATCCAGTTTGCTAATATTTTGTTGAGGAATTTTGCATCTATGTTCATTAGAGATATTAGCCTGTACTTTTCTTCTTCTTCTTCTTCTTCTTCTTTGGTAGTGCCTTTATCTGGTTTTGGTATCCGGGTAATCCTGTCCTCATGGAATGAATTTGGAAGCTTTTCTTCCTCTTCTATTTTTTGGAATAGTTTCAGAAGACTGGGTATTAACTCTTTTTTAAATGTTCGGTACAATTCACCTGTGAAGTCATCTGGTCCCAGACTTCTGCTTGTTGGGAGGTTTTGATAACTGATTCAATTTCATTACTGTAATTGGTCTGTTCAAATTTTCTATTTCTTCCCTGTTTAGTTTTGGGAGGTTATATGTTTCCCAGAATTTAACCACATTTCTCATTGTTGGCCAATTTGTTGGTCTATAATTTTTCATAATTTTGTCTTATAATCATTCTGTTTTTGAGGTAGTATTTTTATTTCTCCTCATTTATTTCTGATTTTGTTTATTTGCATCCCCTCTCTTCTTGATTAGTCTGGCTAAAGTTTTATCAAACTTGTTGATTGTTTCAAAGAACCAGCTCTTGGTTTTATTGATCTGTTCTATGGTTTGGTGTTTTGTTTTTTTTTTTAAGTTTCTATTTTGTTACTACATTATTCTTTATTATTTCCTTCTGGTTTTGGAGGTTTCTTTTTTTTTAAGTTTATTTATTCATTTAAGTAATCTATACACCCAACATGGAGCTCAAACTCATGACCAAAAAGTCAAAAGTTACATGCTTTTTTTTTTTTTTCTTATTTTATTTATTTGACAGAGAGAAATCACAACTAGGCAGAGAGGCAGGCAGAGAGAGAGGAGGAAGCAGGCTCCCTGTGGAGGAGAGAGCCCGATGTGGGGCTCGATCCCAGGACCCTGGGATCATGACCTGAGCCGAAGGCAAAGGCTTTAACCCACTGAGCCACCCAGGTGCCCCAGTTACATGCTTTTTGACTGAGCCAGCCAGGCACCCCGGGTTTTAGCTTGTTAGTTTTTCTACTTTTTTCTAGCTCCTTTGGGTGTAAGGTTACATTGTTGGAGATTTTTCTTACTTATTGAGGTAGGCCTGTATTGCTATAAACTTCCCTCTTGGGACAGCTTTGCTGTATCCCAAAGATTTTGGACCATTGTATTTTCATGTTCATTTGTCTCCATTATTTTTTTTAATTTCCTCTTTAATATCTTGGTTGACCCATTAATTGTTTAGTCGTGATTTAGCCTACGTGCATTTGTGTTCTTTCTAGATGTTTTCTTGTAGTTGACTTCTAGTTTCATAACATTATGGTCAGAAAATATGCATGGTAAGACTTCAGTTTGTTGTTTTTTTTTTAATTTGAGACTTGTTTTTGTGACTAACAAGTGATCTGTTCTGGAGAATGTTCCATGTGCAATTGAAAAGAGTGTGTATTGTGCTGTTTTAAGATAGAATATTCTGAATAGGTCTGTTAGACTCATCTGATCCAATGTGTCATTGAAAACCATTGCTTTCTTGTTGATTTTCTGTATGGTTGAGCTATCCATTGATTTAAGCTAGGTATTAAATTACCTTACTATTACTGAATTACTGCTGAGGACTTCCTTTATGTTTGTTATTAGTTGCTTTATGTATTTGGATGCTGTCTTGTTGGATGCATATTTACAATTGTTATATCTTTTTTGTTGGATTGCCCCTTAATGATTATGTAGGACCCTTCTTTGTCTCTTGTCACAGTCTTTGTTTTAAAAGTCTATTTTGTCCAATTTGGTATTGCTACCCTGGCTTTCTTTTCACTTCCATTTTCTTGACAGATGCTTTTCCATCCCTGCACTTTTGAAATGCATGTTCCTTTAGGTCTGATGTAAGTGTCTTGTACGCAGCTCATAGATGAGTATTGCTTTTCTACCCATTCACTCTATATCTTTTGATTGTAGCATATAGTCCATTCACATTCAAAGTAATTACTAATAGGTATGTACTTGTTGCCATTTTGTTTCTTGTTTTATGGTTGTGTTTGCAGTTCTCTCTTCCTTTTGTTCTCTTCTCTCACTGCTTGCTGGCTTTCTTTGGTGATATACCTGGACTCCTTTCTGGTTTTTTGTTTTGTTTTGTTTTGCATATATGTAATGGGTTTTTGATTTGTGGTTACCATTAAGTTTATATACAATATTTTATGCATGTAGTAGTATATATTAAGTTGATGGTTGCTTATGTTTAAACCCATTCTTTACTTCTCTCCCCCCACCACTCTCATTTTAGTATATGGTGTGAAACTTTACATCCTTTTATTTTGTGAATCCCTTCACTGATTTTTATAGATATACTTAATTTTAATGTTTTTGTGCTTCCTACTTTTCTTACTTCTGTGGTCTTTCCTTTCCACTCAGAGTTCTCTTGAACATTTCTCCATGTCCACCATCAACCAGAACCTGGCACTTCAGCAGTGTCTCCTATGTGTGTTGCATGCACCCTACTGTTGTGGCTGAGCTGCTTTTGCTTTCAGCCCAGTTAGCTACAGTGGCTCTTTACCTTTGTGGGCAGGGTTTGGTCCTTGTGTTGTTAACTGGTCAGTCTGGGGCTGCCTTGGGCTTGAGTTGGATCAGACCAGGTGTTTGTCAGAGCTTCAGTAGCACCAAACCGCAGGGTAGTTTTCCTGCGTTGTGTCCTGAGAAGTTTCTGTTGGAAGGCAAGGCTTGTGGTCAGATCAGATGTCTGGACCCACTACTGGGGCCAAAGTTGGTTTGGTGTGCATGGTTATCTTCCCATTTCCCTGGGCTGAGTCACTTTGGATGGTGTTGGTCCCTGCTGGTGTTGCTTGCACACTGCCAGCTTGTATTGCTGCTTTGTGTGGATTGGAAGGGGGTGGGTCTGCAGAAGAACACAGATGTAGGGGTGCAGTGCCAGCAATATCCACAGCACTCTGCTGTGGACAACTTCTGCTGAGGTTGGGTTGGAGAGGGTGGGTTCACAGAAGAGCACGGTGGTGGGGCTTGCCATTAGCAGGTTAGGTGGAGAGTGTTCCCACTGCACTGTTCTCCAAGATGTCAGTGTATCTAGGCTGGAGGGTAGGAGAAGGAAGGGACACCCCACTAGCAATTTTGTTCTCAGAGAAGTCTCCTAAGAATACATTCTCTTCTAGCGCATGCTCAGAGATCAGTAAATAAGTCTCTTTCCCCTATACCCCAGGCATTTTTCAAACTGTTTCTATGCTGCTGTATCTCTACAGGCTTTTGGTTGTGTTGTCTCTTTAGGATGGGCGGATCAAGTCTTCCAGACCCAAGACTGCTGATTTTTAAAGTTCTAGGTGTTAAGCACCACTGATTATAAGAATCTGTAAAGTTCTGGGGATTCATCCTTCCATTCACCCCCGTGCCTGGGATGCCTGATGTGTCTGATGCAGGGTTGCTTCTCCATGTCTTCAGTGTTCTTCCCTCCTGAGGACAGTCTCTCAGGCCAGTTTGGTTTTTGACCATGGCTTTGCCCTTACTTCCTTTTTCACTGTGGCCTCTCTACATTTAGCTGTGGAGAGTGTGTTCTGCCAGTCTTCCAGTTGTTTTCTGGGTTGTTTACACTGATATGGGTGTTATCTGGATATATTTGTGAGACAAGGTTGACTTAGGGTCCTCCCACTCCATCAGCTTCCCTAAAAGTGTCCAATAAGATAAACCATACACTTATAATAATTAGAGAAATATTAAGGAAATCTTTCCATGCTGCCAAGTAGTAATAGACATCACCTTTTTAAATGCCTGTATAGTATTCAAGTAAATGAATTGATTATAATTTATTTAACCTTCTCTAAGTGCCTTTATATTACTTTTCCTCCTCCTCTACTGTTCCAGCCTGAAATGCTCTTTCATTCATTAACAGATATTTATATGACTTGAACCTTCACTTGCCTCAGCCATCTGCTCAAATATCAGTAAATCTTCCATGAGCAGCTTGTGTAGTATAGTCCCCATCCCTCTTCCCCTGTTTTATTTTCCTTCAAAGCACAAACCTGAAGGAATGAGGGTTGAAGCCACACTCCTACTTGTTAATGAGTGGAAGGGCATTTTCAGCTGAAAAAAAATTTGAAAGGCCACAGAGAAGGTTGTGGAGGAGCAGAGACCAGACAGCAGAGCCCTGACTCTTGGCCCAAGATGACTTCTGCCATAAACATACCTCCTTTTCAAAAGGAGAACATTTATCCTCATCAGTTAATACTTTGTTGTCTTTCTATTAGGATCAAAATAGTGCTTATGAAGTTTTACTGAGTGTATGAATCCCCTGGGGATCTGGTTGAAATGCAGCATCTCATTTAATAGGTTTGGGGTGAGGCCAGAGATTCTGCATTTCTAACAATATCCTCAATGTTGCTAATGCTGCCAGGCCATGGGTCACTTTTGGAGGAGCAAGAATCTAGAAATTCCTAGATGGCTAAGGTTTTAGAAGGATACCCCAAACTACACTGACATTACCTGCTCTGGGCCAATGGTTTATTATACCACTAAAACTCCACCAAGAAAAATTCCTTTTAGTTTCTATTGCTCTTCCTATCCTCAGAGCCAAGGCCAGCCTTCCACACATATGGTACCAAGCTCCACTTTCTTTTTTGTCTCCCCATTGCTTCTTGGACTGCTTTACCTGTTCTACTTCCAAGCCTGTTTTCTTCCTATTTGACTCTCTGGGCTTCTATCCCTGGATCAGTGTGTTGTCCCCATGTGTCCTCCTTAAATATGCTCAATGACAATATTTTTTTTTCTACACCATGGGTCTTCACCTCTAGTTCACATTAGAATTACTTGGGGAGGTTGTAAAAAATATTGATGCCATGGTCGCATACTAACCCAGTAAATAAGTTTCTACAGAGAGAGCTCAGGCATAAATCTTTTTAACCTTCCCCAGTGACTGTACTATGTATTTGGGGTTAAGAGACACTAAGTTCTAAATGGATTACAAAGAGCATCAGTAGCTGAGGTCTCTTACCTGAACTCCCTAAATGGACTTTGTTTTAAACAGCTTTATCGAGGAATGATAAATGCACAGTAAACTACACATATTTCAAGTTTGATAAGCTTTGAAATTACACCCATGAAAGCTTCATCACAAGATAATGAACATTAAGTATCACTCCCAGAAGTTTCATCACGGTCTTTCGTTATCCCCTTCCTCCTTTGCACCCACCCCCTCGCCTCTGGTGACCATTGATCTATGCTCTGGTGCTATGGAATTGTTGGGACGTTGTAGAATAGTCTATAAATGGGATTTACAGTTTATATTTTTCAATAAATGGAATCTCGTAGTATCTACTTTGTTCTGTCTCCTTTCCATCAGCGTAGTTATTTTGTGATCCATCTGTTTTGTTGTGTGTATCCGTAGATGGTGTATTTTTATTGCTGTGTAGTTTTCCAGTGCATGGATATAGTGCAATCTGCTCATCCATCTGTTTATGAACATTTCAGTGGTTTCCAGTTTGGGGTTATTCTAAATAAAGCTTTGAACTTTCATGTACAAGTCTACGTATAGACATGTGGTTTGATTTCTTATGAGTAATATCTAGGAGTGGAATGTCTGGATTGTATGGTAGGTGTATGTTTATCTTTTTTTTTTTTTTTTAAAGACAGAAACCCAAGTTCTGTTCTTTCTTTTTTTTTTTAAGATTTTATTTATTTATTTGACAGAGAGAGATCACAAGTAGACAGAGAGGCAGGCAGAGAGAGAGAGAGGGAAGCAGGCTCCCCGCCGAGCAGAGAGCCCGATGTGGGACTCGATCCCAGGACCCTGAGATCATGACCCGAGCCGAAGGCAGCGGCTTAACCCACTGAGCCACCCAGGCGCCCCATATGTTTATCTTTTAAAGCAACTGTCAAACTGCTTTCTGGAGTAGTTGCAGTATTTTATATTCTTAAGTAGCAGCGTGGAAGAGTTCTCGCCTAACCTGGCATCAGTCTTAGGGATGGAGTGTGAGACCAAGAGAGGCATCGAGGACAAAACTTGGGTTCAGGGATGTTAAATAACTCACTTCAAATCAAACAGGTGGTAAGTGATGAAGCCTGTGAACATACTTAGTGCAAATCCAGAGCTAATGCTCTCACAAGATCCTTTGAACTTTGAGGCTACCTTTAAGAGAGGAACTGAGTGGGTACCCAACAGAGCTCAGCAAAACGATTCTTACCTCTTTTCCATCCATGCTAAAGACAAGAAAACTTGGTCTCCTATATTTTTGAGTTCTTCCTAGAGGAGACTAAGGGCTATGACAGCATCATGCATGCCTCTGTTGACAGAAACCATTCCTCTGTCCGTGAGTTCCTAATCTCTTTCAGTTGGCCCCATTCCATCCAAACACCAGAGGTAAAACATCTCTCTTGCAACCTACCAATGGCCACCATCTTCAGGGGAAAGTTCGGAGCAGAGGTGAGCACAGTGTTTTGCGCAGGGAGCCATTTCAGGAGAAAGGGACACCCACTCTGGCTGGAGTATCATGGTGAGCAGTCATTCTGAGTATAATAGAAGCTTTGGCCATGTATTTTTGTTGTTGTTGCTGTTAGGAAAGCCATTTTCAAACAACAAAATACTCCTTTCTTCCTCCTATTTTTCCTGAGAAGAAAAGAAAAAGGAGGGGAGGAGCTATTCCCACTGTTTACTACTGTATTTGACTGTTTACTACTGTATTTGGAACAGTTTCCACGGCATGAGTTCCTGCATAACAAGCCAGTAATACAGCCAGATTGATTTTGATTGTTACTTATAGTCTAAGTATCAATTACTTAATCTTTTAAGGAAGAAAGAAAATTGGAAAATTGGAAGATCTGATGTTACATGGTTTCAAAAGGCTTACCATGCAACATTGTGAATGTAATCATTGCTACTGAGTTGTATATTTTAAAATAATTTTGTTATGTGAATTTTACCAATACTTAATGTTTTTTCTAGTAGATAATTTCAAAATCTCAACATGCAAAAATGTAGTTAGAATTAAGTCTGTGAAGAAGACATGTTAGTCTTCTACATATTAGTACATCCTCCTGTGTCAAAAGTGGAGGGGCATCGCCCCCACCAAAGGCCCTTCTTGAAAAACTGAACCTTGGCAGACATTTCTACACCACAAGAAACTGTTCTTTCTGGCCACAAGTGATTGAACCAGGAATAATCATTTGACTGAAGAATAGCTCATTCATAGGCCAGCGATCTGGGCCAATTTTATTCTCTTGAGATTTTCAACTAACATAATCAGAAACCAAGGTGAGTTGGTATTGAGCACGGAACTTTTGAAATCATATGGAGTTAGAGTTAAGGCAAATTAAGTTGTGTAAAAGCCAAGTTATGAGGGTTTGGAAGTGATGACGAAACAGAAAAAGAGAGAAAGGAGTAGGAAAAGGATAGGAAGAGGAAGGAGGAAGATGGAAGAGAGATGCCCCAGTTCTGGAGATTTTCTGGTTCTATTTTGTGGAAGGCATGGCTGCACTGAGGTCCCTCTGTCCATGAGATCACAACTTGCTTCTTTACTGTTGAGGGTAGATCTGATTCTAGAAGTCAAAAACATTGATAAAGACAGGCTGAGGTTTCCCTTCATGGTTTCTAAAATTGAATTCATTGCTGTAGGGGCACTTTGCACTTCTTTCTTCTTTTTTTTTTTTCTTAAGATTATTTATTTACTTGTGAGAGAGAGAGAGAGAGAGAGAATGGGCACAAGCAGAGGGGAAGGGCAGAGGGAGAAGCAGACTCCCCTCGCAGCAGGCTGGATCCCAGAACCCTGAGATCATGAACCGAGCCCAAGGCAGATGCTTAGCAAAAGACTGAGCTACCCAGGTGCCCGGCACTTTGCATTTCTTATGCACTTTAAGAGGAAATTAAGCAATCCCAAAGGAAATCCATGAGCTCTCTTTGGTAGGCCAAGGAGAGCTAGTCTTGGCTCTGTGTATTTTGTAAAAGCACTGGGTGTTAGTACTGGTTCTTTCACTGAATGTCTCACTATTCTCATTTATCAGCTGGGGTTCATAATATCAGATTTAATATTTCACCAGATCCAATGATCACAAGACATGATGAATAAAAGCACATTGTAAGTTGTAAGTTGGTAATACGACATAGAGGAGTTGTAAAACATGACCAGAGTAGTGAGCGTATGGGGTGCAGGCACTGGTAAGGAGTGCTTGGATTTCTCTGAGCAAAACTGGTTTATCAATCAAAGCTCACTTATTGTCAAAGGCAATGACGTATTTAACATTCTCCATTATGAATCTCTCTAGAGTACTGACTAGTTTGAGACTGATTGTATTTTTCTGGTCTCGTCAGCCTCTAGCAAGATGTTTTGCACTTGTTTTCCTTATGTGCATTACATCCCAGGACTTATTTATGTTATAATTTTAAGTTTGTACCTTTTGACCACCTTCACCCTACCTCCTGCCCCCACCAATTCTCAGTCTGTTGAGTGTATCTTGGAGTTCAATAGCAGTGGCTGTGACAGATAGCATGTGTTCTTGCCCACCATGAAAGTAACCCTGGGAGAAAGGCTGGTTATAACTAGGAGCCCAGTCCAGGTCCCATAGAAAAAATATGCCAAGATCATAAGAAAACTCCCTTGTGTGGACTGACTTTGGGTCATTATTTCCAGAAAACCATGGGGAGTGGGACTGAGAATGGGGCACAGAGAAGGTGTGAATGTCAAGTTTGTCTGCAGTCGCTGAAAGGACTGCCAAGAGGAAGTACCCACCAGAGTGATGCATCTAAACTAAGGATGACCCCCCTTCCCCAGCGAGATCCGCCGGAGTTCCTCCATGAAGGAAACAAAGTCTCCCATGAGCTGATGATGCCTGAGTCCTTCTGCTGCTGCCTTTCCCCCACTTCAGTGTCCTATTCAGCATTCTCAAAACTGAATGCTGATAATGTCTCCGTGAAACCTCTTCCTCCCTTCCCCATTCGCTAGCTGGACTCTGCCCTCCAGGAATTGGTTTATCCAGGAGAATGGGAGAAGCATCAGCCACTCATTCAGGGTTTGCTGAGTGTTGACTTGCTCTTTACCGCACAACTCAGGAATTACTTCCTAATCTCATCACCAATACCACCTCCCCCGCTCCAGGGAGGGTCTTTTCTCTAGGCTCCTATGGTAGAACTATTCTGCTCCTTTTCCTCTCATTCTTGTTACCCATGAGGTAACTAACTATTGACTTACACATCTGGCTCTGCCACCAGAACGTCAACTCACCCAGTCAGGGGTTTTCTTCCCTGACATTTTCTCTGTACTTAAAACAGTACTTGACACAATGAAAGGGCTCCATAAGTATTTGTGCAAGGATGGCAGGAACACCTACTAAATAAACCATGGTTTCTAAAATTGTGTCATAGTAGTAGAAGCGTCTCTGTGGAGGTCTGTGTAGCACAATCCTAAAAAAACGGACTTGCGATGCCTTGTCATGACTCTTTACCCTAAACCTCCTAGAAAAATGAGTCTCTGGTTTCTTAATTAAAAAAAATGCAGCACAGCCACTTACGTCATTCTTTTCACAGTGCTTTCACACTCCCTCTCTCATCTGTCCCACAGTGTCCCTGTGAAGTAGGGTTCTTCCTTATAGTGAGCAGAACCCAGCCGTGAGGGGATGCAACCTGCTGAGGTTGTGAAGGTCAGCCACTCAGGAATCATGATTAGAATCTGGGATTAGTGCCTGATTGTTATAAAAGATGTTCATCATCTAGGGATCAGTTTTGTTGATTTTTGAAGGTTAAGCAGGATATTCGGGGGAGAAAAAATGTCTAAGGGCTACTGTACAGGGGCACAATGCAAGGCGAAAAAAGCTGGAGACATCCTTTCTCTTGAGTCCTGTAACCCCTCTGCTGTCCACCAGGAAGGAACTGAAAGATGCTTCAATTATGTAGTGATGGGCTCCACTCCAAACGCATTCATATTCATAAATGTCGATGGATACCACAAAACCCTGGGTTAGGTACTGTGGGAAACAAAAAGATGTGTTCTCTGCATTGTGGATAATTAGATGAACAAAAACAATAGAGTAGACATTGTTTGCATGTTTACATGGAAATTTACTTATCCAGTAACTGCTAGGTTCCCGGGCCCTGTGTTCCAGGCAATGTTTTAGGTGCTAGGGATGGTGAAAAGAAAAAGTGATGAAAAGAAAAGTTTCTGCTCTTGTACTTCCATTTTATTGAAGAAGAATCAGGATAGGTTAACATTTGCCTGTGTTAAGGAATCTGCCCCGTAACCGTCAGTGACAGCAGAGCAGAAATCAAACCTTCGCAGTCTGATTCCAGAGCCTGGCTCTTGGCCTCCACCCTATTCTACCTAAAGCCTAAAATTCCTGAAATAGGAAACCTGCTTTCCAGGACCCAAGGACATCTTTGCAGCACGGGAAGCAAATTAAGATTGACCTTATCAGTAGTAAAATAGATAAATCCAAACTAACCTCCAGAGCTCACATTTTTTGTGATATTCTGTCCCCAGATCTGCAGCTGGCAAAGTAATAAATATCAAATAATGAAACATGAGTTTTGCAATAGCTTCTGACTGTTCCCGGGGACTATTCTGCTTATGATTATCAAGTGATGTATGTTTGCTATTTCACAATAGTATCTCCCTGCTCTCCAGCCTGTTTGTGAGTCTGTGGTTAGGAGGCACAGGAGAGCAGGGGACAAACTGGAGAAGAGAAAAAGAAAAACCAGGATTTAGGAGTAGGGCAAGGAAGAGCTTGATGTCATTGCTGGCACCATAAAACCATTACCCTGGTCTCAGGTGGCTCAGGTGGGCTCCAGACCCTTGACTCCTTGAGTGTGGTTAACACCCAAGAAAACACAGCATCATTCCTCGGGCAAGGCTGAGTGACTACCACCACATGATGTTAAAGGGGTCTTTTGTGAAGACTGTGCCGATCACTCATGTCAAGAGTGGCGACAGAGCTCAGGAATAGTAGATAAGAAATCTAGTCATGAGGGGCGCCTGGGTGGCTCAGTGGGTTAAATCTCTGCCTTTGGCTCAGGTCATGATCCCAGGTTCCTGGGGTGGAGCCCCACATCAAGCTTTCCACGCAGCAGGGAGCCTGCTTCCTCCTCTCTCTCTGCCTGCTTCTCTGTCTACTTGTGATCTGTCTGTCAAAAAAATGAATAAAATCTTAAAAAAAAATCTAGTAATGAAATAGTAGTGAAGGGGATGGACAGCCTGCTCCCTTTTGACATGAAGATAAGCTCCCAATTTAGACCCTAGTGGCAAGGGAGTGAGAGCACAAACAGATTCTGACCACATGATATTTAACCCACTGAGCCTCCACGTGATATTTAAAATGGGGATTGTTGACTCAAGGGCAGCCTTGTTGTCTTAGTTCAGTAGTAACAACTCGGCCCTTTAGAATTCAAAAGGAAAACAGATCCGAGCACAGGACCCGTGATCTTGGTGGGGCTTAGATTTCAACTCGGGCAGGATTTGTGACTTCACCGCATGGCGCTAATAAAACCCAGGGCGCACTGACTCATCTCTGTTTGACATTTAATTTGTTTCATGAGTCCTTGCATGTTCTGCTGAGGGTGGGTCCAGGTGTTTTCAGGATGGTTAGAACATTCAAGAAGATATCATATTGTTGAGAAAGGCAGTAGTACTGAAAAGAGAGCACTAAAGAGTTTAAGATCCATACTCTGTACAAGTTTGAACTTTCAACCCTACTGAATTGATCAATACTGGCTTGTATTGATTTACTTGGCAATAATGTGATAAAGTTTTTGCTCACCATTGCTGTGTTTTGGCATTATTGAACAGTGACCTATTATATGATGCAAATCTGCTAGGAAGTGGAAGCGAGAAAATAGATGAAAAGAAGGCATCTACCTAAGAAGTAGGTAAAGTATTTGATTGGCCTGTGCTCTGAGGTAGAAACTGTGCTAGGTGGAGGTGAGTATCAAAGAGAATGAGTTAAGAGCTAGGCTCCAGAGTGTGCCAAAACGGCCCTGGAGTCCTACCGCTGTTTCTCTGTGATGTTGTCAGGTTTTTCCGGCTGTAGTCGCTGCATAACAAAGTACCAGTCCCTCAGTGGTTGTAAAGCAACAGCCATTTCATTTTGCTACTGATTTTGTGGGTCAGAACTTCAGGAAGGGCTGAGCTGGATGGGCAGTGCTTGCTCAGGGCTGCTCCTGGATTCGCAGTCAGATACCGGCTGGGGCCACCGTCCTCTGCAAGATTGACTAGACTGAATGAGATACGAGAGCAAGATGGCTCATAGATGGATGGCATTGGTGTTGACTGCCAGTGGCAAGCTCAGTCACATTCAGGTGACAGTTCCACACGACAGCCTGTGGGATGGCATCATTCACGCATGGCGGTTGTCTTCCCCCAGAAGAATATTCCAGTGGAAGCCGGTGGTAGATGTAGGGCATTTTATAGCAAAGCCTTGGAAGCCACAGAGTCCTTCAGCCATATTGTGCTGATATAAGCAGTCATGACCCCAAGAGTAGAGAATCTGCCCTTTGACACGGGAGTGGGAAGGTCACAGTGGGAGGACAGGAGACAAGGCTGCAGATGCTTTTCTAAAATAAAAATCTGCCATAGTGGCCTGGAGAAGCTAACCTTTCTAAAGCTCAGTTTCCCTATCTGTAAAACGAAAATAACAATATCCTGTACAGGACTATTACAATAACTAAATGAAATTATCCTTATAAGAGGCTTAGCCCTGTTCTGGAAACCTAATTTGTGCTTAGTCAATGTTTGCTATTGACAGAGAAGCCTGGATCTCGTGGCCCTTACTCTAGCTCCCACTTTATAGGCCTTGGATACAAAATCCAAAATCATGTCCCATCTCTCTTTTTTTTTTTTAATTTCTTTTCAGCGTAACAGTATTCATTGTTTTTGCACCACACCCAGTGCTCCATGCAACACGTGCCCTCCCTAACACCCACCACCTTGTTCCCCCAACCTCCCACCCCCCCACCCCTTCAAGACCTTCAGGTTGTTTTTCAGAGTCCATAGTCTCTCATGGTTCACCTCCCTTTCCAATTTCCCTCAACTCCCTTCTCCTCTCCATCTCCCCTTGTCCTCCATGTTACTTATTATGCTCCACAAATAAGTGAAACCATATGATAATTGACTCTCTCTGCTTGACTTATTTCACTCAGCATATTCTCTTCCAGTCCTGTCCATGTTGCTACAAAAGTTGGATATTCATCTTTTTTGATGGAGGCATAATACTCCATCGTGTATATGTACCACATCTTCCTTATCCATTCATCCATTGAAGGGCATCTTGGTTCTTTCCACAGTTTGGCGACCGTGGCCATTGCTGCTATAAACATTGGGGTACAGATGGCCCTTCTTTTCACTACTTCTGTATCTTTGGGATAAATTCCCAGTAGTGCAATTGCAGGGTCATAGGGAAGCTCTATTTTTAGTTTCTTGAGGAATCTCCACACTGTTCTCCAGAGCGGCTGCACCAACTTGCATTCCCACCAACAGTGTAAGAGGGTTCCCCTTTCTCCACATCCTCTCCAACACTTGTTGTTTCCTGTCTTGCTAATTTTGGCCATTCTAACTGGTAGAATCTCATTCTAACTGGTGGTATCTCAATGTGGTTTTAATTTGAATCTCCGTGATGGCTAGTGATGATGAACATTTTTTCATGTGTCTGATAGCCATTTGTATGTCTTCATTGGAGAAGTGTCTGTTCATATCTTCTGCCCATTTTTTGATATGATTATCTGTTTTGTGTGTGTTGAGTTTGAGGAGTTCTTTATAGATTCTGGATATCAACCTTTGGTCTGTACTGTCATTTGCAACTATCTTCTCCCATTCCGTGGGTTGCCTCTTTGTTTTGTTGACTGTTTCCTTTGCTGTGCAGAAGCTTTTGATCTTGATGAAGTCCCAAAAGTTCATTTTCACTTGTGTTTCCTTTGCCTTTGGAGACATATCTTGAAAGAAGTTGCTGTGGCTGATATCGAAGAGGTTACTGCCTCTGTTCTCCTCTAGGATTCTGATGGATTCCTGTCTCACGTTGAGGTTTTTTATCCATTTCGAGGTTTGTTTGTTTTTTTTTTCAAATTTTATTTATTTATTTGACAGAGAGAGATCACAAGTAGGCAGAGAGGCATGCAGAGAGAGGGGGGAAGCAGGCTCCCTGCTGAGCAGAGAGCCCGATGCGAGGCTTGATCCCAGGACCCTGAGATCATGACCTGGGCTGAAGGCAGAGGCCTAACCCACTGAGCCACCCAGGTGCCCCATGTCCCATCTCTTTATAGTTATCTTCACTAAGTGCCTCTAACCCCTTCTTGCATATTCTGGAGGAGACTCTGTTCTCCTTCTTGGGGTCTGACCTCCTGTGATGTCAAATCCTTGTTAAGTCCTTTCATTCACTTTCCTGAAACTGCTCCTTGGGTCTCATCTTTGCTAGAGAAAATTGCTTATTGCTGAAAGGCATCTCCACAGATGCTGCTCAGTTTTTCTAACCCCTGTCTTCTCTCCCCAAGCTCCAAATCAGGCCACCAGGCCTTTCAATCCCTGAAGATGGTCCATGCCTCCTTTCACTGAGAGAACAGAGGCCCCTCCAAACCCTCTCCTCCATTCCCACACTCAGCAACACCTGCACCCATCACTATCTCCCCACCTGTCTTCTCAGAATGAAGCCACACCTCTTCTGGGTTCGGAGGTTTTCTTTGGTCGTTTTCGTTACTCAGTTCTTACTCTTTCTACCTTCCCACCACATCACTACACTGACTTCTTCTGAATTTCCAGTTGCAATCTCCAGATTAGCATCTTCTCCTGATGCATTATGCACTGAAGCCTTTCTTAGTGTACTAAAACAAAATTAGCCAACCAACCTACCACACCCTTTCTTCAGTCTTGCTTCCCTGCCCAGCTACTCTACTGTCCGCTCCTTCACCGTGGGCCTCACTGGCTGCAAGTCAGCCTCATCACTAATTAGCCTTCATTCTCTGCAATCCATCTTTTGCCCCATCTTTCTGGAAACTGTTCTTGCAAAGAACACCTGGGGCCTTTTGATTCCATTAAGCCACTGAATTGGAAAGCGGCTTGTTATAGGGCACCTGGGTGGCTCGGTTAGTTAAGCATTGGACTCTTGATTTTGGCTAAGGTCATGATCTCAGTCGTGCGATCAAGCCCTGTACTGGGAGTGGAGTCTGCTTCAGATTCTTTCCCCTTCTCCCTTAGCTTCTCCTTCCTTCCCTCATTTAAAAAAAAAAAAAATAGTGGCTTATCAAAAAAAAAAAAATCTTGCCATTTGCGATGATGTGGATGGAACTAAAGGGTATTATGCTAAATGAAATAAGTCAATAAGAGAAAGACAATAATCATATGATCTCTCTGATATGTGGAATTTGAGAGGCAGCGTGGGGGGTCTTGGGGAGAAGGGAGGGGAAAATGAAACAAGGTGGGATTGGGAGGGAGACAAACCATAAGAGACTCTTAATCTCAGGAAACAAACTGAGGGTTGCTGCAGTGAAGGGGGGTGGGAGGGATGGGGTGTCTGGGTGATGGACATTGAGGAGGGTACGTGCTATGGTGAGTGCTGTGAATTGTGTAAGACGGATGATTCACAGACTGTAGTCCTGAAACAAATAATACATCATATGTTAATAAAAAAAATAGTGGCTTGTCACACAGAAATAGCTAAAACTGATGTCAGATCAGGATCTTGATCCGCCTGATGATTGCAAAACATGACATCTTTCTGTTAACAGGTAATGAGGAGTAAGGCTAATACATTCTTTGAGGGGTTTGATTTTTTTTTTTTTTAATTTTAAATGTAGTATAGCTATCATGGAGTGTTCTATTCATTTCAGGTGTGCAATATGGTGATTCTGTTCATTATTCCATGTTCATCATCAGCAAATGTACTCTTAACCCCCCTTACCTATTTCATCCCTCCCCACCCACCTCCTTTCGGGTAGACACCAGTGTGTTCTCTATAGTTAAGAATCTCTTTTTTTGGTTTGTCCTTTTTTTCCCCATTGTTCATTTTGTCTCTTAAATTCCATATATGAATGAAATCATCCTTTTCTCCACATCCTCATCAACTCTTGTTGTTTCTTATGTTTTTAATTTTAGCCATTTGACAGGTGTGAGGTGTTATCTCATTGTGGTTTTGATTTTCATTTCCCTGATGATGATTGATGTTGAACATTTTTTCATGTGTCTGTTGGCCGTCTGGATGTCTTCTTTGGATAAATATTTGTTTATGTCTTCTGCCCATTTTTTAATTGGATTATTTGGGATTTTTGGTGTTGAGTTGTATTAGTTTTTTATATATTTTGGATATTAACCCTTTACTGGATTTTTCATTTGCAAATATTTCTTCCCATTCATTAGGTTATCTTTTAGTTTCATTGACTGTTTCCTTTGCTGTGCAGAAGCATCTTATTTTTGATGTGGGCCCAATAGTTGATTTATGCTTTGGTTTCCTTTGCCTCAGGAGACATATCTAGAAAAATGTTGCTATGACCAATGTCACGAAAAATTACTGCCTCTGCTTTCTTCTAGGATTTTTTATAATTTGGGATCTCACATTTAGGTCCTTAATCCATTTTGAGTTTATTTTTGTATGGTGTAAGAAAGTCATCCAGTTTCATTCTTTTGTATGTAGCTGTCCAGTTTTCCCAGCACCATTTGTTGAAGAGGCTGTCTTTTTCCCATTGCATATTTTTGCCCTCTTCATTGAAGATTAATGACCACATAATTGTGGATTTATATCTTTACATTGTATTCTGTTCCATTACTCTGTGTCTATTTTGTACCAGTATCATACTGTTTTGATAACTACAGATTTGTAGCATATCTCAAAATCTGGGATTGTAATACCTCCCATTTTATTCTTCTGAAAAAGAAGATTGCTTTGGCTATTTGAGGTCTTTTGTGGTTCCGTATTTTAGGACTATTTGTTCTAGTTCTATGAAATACGCTGTTGGTATTTTGGTAGGGATTGCATTACATATGTAGATTGCTTTGGGTAGTATGGCCATTTTAACAATATTTGTTCTCCCAATCCATGAGCATGGAGTATCTTTCCATTTGTGTCATCTTCAATTTCTTTCGTCAGTGTTTCATAGCTTTCAGAGTACAGGTCTTTTACCTCCTTGGTTATGTTTATTCCTAAGTGTGTTATTCTTTTAAAAAGATATTTATTTATTTGGGAGAGAGAGACAGAAGGGGGAGGGTCAGACGAGAAGAGAAAGGGAAAGAATCCCAAGTAGACTGCATGCTGAGCATGGAGCCCAGTGTAGGACTGGATCTCATGACCCTGAGATCATGACCTGAGCTGAAACCAAAGTCAGATGTTTAACCTCCTGAGCCACCCAGGCACCCCAGGTATTTTATTCATTTTTGTGCCATTATAAATGGGATTGTTTTCTTAATTTCTCTTGTGCTACTTTATTATTAGCATATAGAAATGCAATGGGCTTTTTAAAAAATTTACTTATTTATTTGTCAGAGAGAGAGAGAGCAGACAGAGGAAGAAGCAGGCTCCCTGCTGAGCATGGAGCCCAATTCGGGACTTGATTGCAGGACTCTGGAATCCTGATCTGAGCTGAAGGCAGATGGTTAATGACTGAGCCACCCAGGTGTCCCTGCTGTGGACTTCTGTTTACTGATTTTGTATCCTGCAACCTTACTGAATTCATTTATCAGTTCTCATAGTTTTTCGGTGGATTCTTGTTTTTTTGTTTTTTTTCTATATAGAGTATCATGTCATGTGCAAATAGTGACAGTTTTACTTCTTCCATAGCAATTTGGATGCCTTTATTTAATTTCCTTGTCTGATTGCTGTGGCTATGACTTCTAGTACTATGTTAAATAAAAATGGTATGAGTGGACAGTCTTGTCTTGTTCCTTATTTCAGGGGAAAAGCTCTCAGGTTTTTGCCACTATGGACAATGTTTACTGTAGGCTTTTCATTGATGGACTTTATTATGTAGACATATGTTCTCTCTAACCCTAATTTGTTGAGGGTTATCATGAATAGTAATTATTGCTAAGTATGTACTTGTTGCCATTTTTGTTTCTTGTTTTATGGTTGTGGTTGTGTTTGTAGTTCCCTGTTCCTTTTGTTCTCTTCTCTCACTGCTTGCTGGCTTTTTTTAGTGATATGCTTGGCCTCCTTTCTGTTTTTTGCATCTCAAAATGCAATGCACAAACCATGATTTGTGGTTACCATGAGGTTTATATACAATATTTTGTGCATATAGTAGTATATATTAAGTTGATGGTTGCTTAAATTTAAACCCATTCTTTACTTCTCTCTCCCGACCCCTCTCATTTTAGTATATGGTGTGAAACTTTACATCCTTTTATTTTGTCAATCCCTTCACTGATTTTTATAGATGCACTTAATTTTAATGTTTTTGTGCTTCCTACTTTTCTTCTGTGGTCTTCTCTTTCCACTCAGAGTCCCCTTGAACATTTCTTATAGGGCTGGTTTAGTGGTCATGAATTCCTTTAGTTTGTGTGGGGAAACTCTTTGTCTCCTTCTACTGTGAATAACTTTGCTGGCTAGAGTATTCTTGGTTGCAGGTTTGTTTGTTTGTTTGTTTTTAATTTCAGCACTTTGCATATATCATGCCACTTTCTTCCGGCCCGCAAAGTTTTTGCTGAAAAATCATCCGATTGCCTTATGGGGCTTCCCTTATATGTAACTGTTTTCTTTTCTAATTCTTTCATTATTACAACTTTTGCAATTTTAATTACTATGTGTTCTGGTATGGATCTCCATCGGTTAATTTTGTTGGTGGCTCTCTGTGCCTCCTGGATCTGGATTTCTATTTCTATCCTCAGAGTTGGGAAGTTTTTCCACTGTTATTTTTTCAAACAAAATTTCTGTTCCCCTTTCTCTCTCTTATTCTGGATTCCTTAAAATGCTCATGTTGTTGTGCTTGATGGTGTTGCTGATTTCCATCAGTCTACTTTCATGTATTATTATTTTTCTCTCTCCTGTTCAGCTTGTTTACTTTTTATCTTTCTGTCCATTACTGATCCATTTTTCTGCTTCCTTGAGTCTACTATTTATTCCATTTAGCGTATTTTTAATTTCAGTTATTGAGTTCTTCACCTCTGATTGGTTCTTTATGTTTTCTCTTTCCCTTTTGAGGATCTTACTTTGATCTTCCACTGTTTTATCAAGTCCAGTGAAAATATTTATGACGATTATTTTAAATTCTTTATTAGTCATATGACATGTCATTTAGCTCTCTTGCTGTGATTTTTGTCCTTTCTTTTTTTTTTCCCCATTTAGGACCTATTGCTCTGTCTCCTTGTTTTGTCTAACTCTCTGCACTTGTTCCTATGTGTTAGGAAAATCAGCTATGTCTCCTGCTCTTGAAAGTTATGAAGAAGAGGTCCTGTAGTGCCCTGCAGTCAATGTCTTCTGTCAGCCAGAACCTGGTGCTTCGGGGTGTCTCCTATATGTGTTGCATCCTCCCTGCTATTGTGGCTGAGATTTTTTTTTTTTTTTTTCAGTCCAGTCATCTGTGATGGCTCTCTTTGCCTATTGGGGGCAGGGTTTGAACACTGTGTTGTTAGTGGGCCAGTTTGGGGCCATCTTGGGTTTTAGTTGAGTCAGGCCAGGTGTTTGTCTGAGATGCCATAGCACCACACCTGAGCATTTTCTCCTGAGTTTTTATTGCTGTGAAGGGCTTGCAGTCAGGCCAGATGTCTGCCATAGCCCACTGGTGGGGCCGCAGTCAGACTGGGGTGTGTAGGTATCTTCCTTTCTCCACAGGGTAGGAGTCATTTTTGGAGTGTTCCTGGCCCCTATTGGGCCACTTACACACTGCCGGTTCAGGGACTGCTATGGATGATTCAGGCCAAGGGCATGTTGGAGGGTCTGGATAGCCTGGTTTTAGCAAGATTTGCACAGGCCCACTGTGGGAGGAGACCTAATGACTAGGCCTGGCTGGAGGTGGGGCATACAGAAGAACACAGAGGTGGGGTGCCTATTAGCAAGTTGGATGGAATGATGGCACTATGTTATTTCTGCAGATGTCTGTGTATCTAGGGTTGGGGGGGAATGCCAGCTCCTTTGTTCCTGGAGAAGTCTCCTAAATATCTCTTCCCCTCCAGTAAACGCTCTGAGATTAGTAAATAAATCTCCTTCCTATATATCCCAGGCCTTTTTCAAACTGCTGCTTCTATATTGTATCTTGAGAGGGTGTTTGTTGTGTTGTGTCTTTCAGGTAGGGACTCTGTTTCCTTTTGCTCTCCCAGCTCTGAGCTGAGCCTGCTGATTTTTAAGGTTCCAGATGTTAGATCTCCTGATTGTAAGAACTTGGGAAGTTATGCCCCTCTGGTTTTCAAAGCTGATCGTTATGGGGATTCATCTTCCTCATGCAGGTTCCCTATGTCTTGGATGCATGGTGTGAGCGTCTGTCTCCCCTCTTGGTGCCTGCTGTGTATCTCCCTCCTGCAGACAGTCTTGTGGGTTCATTCAGCTCCCATGTTCTCTATCCTTCCTACACTCTTCCATGTGGCTGCTTCTCTATGTCTAGCTGTGGAGAGTTTGTACTGCCAATCTTTTGGTCATTTCTGGGTTATTTACAGCAGTGTGGGCTATATCTAGTCATATCTGTGGGACAAGGTGAGCTTAGGTTCCTTCTACTCTACCACCTTCTCTGAAAGACCTGTGTGGTTTGATTTTTTTAAGGGAAGGAGCTATAGAGAATATTTAAAATAATTTTTTGTGGGTTTTTTTGGTTTGTTTTTGCATCTGAAAGGCTGACATTAGGGAGTATTATGGGTAGAGGGAATGGAAGGCAGGATATTAAAAGAGAATCAATTACCTGGGAAGCTTTTTCAAAACACTAGGGCCTGTTTTCACCCCCCCCCCTTTTTTTTTTCTGGACATTCTTAAATTATTTATTTTTCTTTTTTATTTTATTATGTTCAATTAGCCAACATATAGTACATCACTAGTTTTTGATGTAGTGTTCAATGATTCATTAGTTGTTTATAACACCCAGTGCTCTTCACCACACGTGCCCTCCTTAATGTCCATCACCCAGTTACCCCATCCCCCCACTCATCTTCCTTCTGTAACCCTCAGTTTGTTTCCTAGAGTATGGAATCTCTCACAGTTTGTCTCCCTCTCTGATTTTTCACTTCTCTTCCAGCAATTTCTTATTTGTTCCCTGGCATCAAGTTAGTTAGGGATGTTAAATCTCTCTCAGTGTTCTTATTGAGATTCAGTCAAATCAATTTTTGTCAGGAAGAAACTGAGGCCTAGGTTAGAGGTTAGACAAATGACTTGTTTAAGGTCTCAAACCTGCTAAATGCCAGGATTTTGTATCTGCTTTTTATGTGTGAATGTATTTATACATGTTTATTTATATGTATGTATTTACTCAATCTTACTGAGGTAGTATTAAGAGTTGGATAGGGGAACCTGAGTGGCTCAGTCAGTTGAGAGTCTGACTCTTGGTTTCGGCTCAGTCATGATTTCATGGGTCATGACACACCCTGCATCTGGCTCTGCATTTGGTGGGAATCTACTTGAGGATTCTCTCTCTCTGCACCTCCCTCCACCCATGCACACATATTCTCTCTCTCTAAAATAAATAAATCTTTAAAAAAATTTGATAAACCTTCTATACTTTTCTGTGTTAGTATTTTGTCTTATAATAAGTCAGGGATATATTTCCAGGCCATTAAAAATGGCTGAATTTATTTTTCTCATTTTAAAATTAAGATACGATTAACATACTGTAAAATGTATCTGTTTAAAGTATAATTCAATGGTCTTTATTATATCCACAAGATTGTGTAACTATCACCTTACCAGATTCTAGAACATTTTCACCACCCCAAAAGGAAACTCTGTACCTGTTACCAGTCACTTCTTGTCTCCCCCTTAGACCTGGTAACAACTAATCTAGTATTTGTCTCTATAGATTGCACATTCTAGGCATTTCATATAAATGGAATCACACAATTTGTGGCCTTTTGTGTGTGAATTCTTTGACTTAGCATAATGTTTTCAAGGTTCATCTTGTAGTGTCAGAATTTTATGGCCAAATATTTCACTGTATGTATATACCATATTTGTTTATCCATTCAACTGATAGACATGTGGCTATTATGAATAATGATGTTATAAATGTTTATGTACAAGTTTCATGTAGACATTTGTTATCACTTCTCAAGGGTGGAATTGCTGGGTTTTATGGTAATTTTATGTTTCAGTTTTTGAGGAATTCCCAAACTGTGCTCCAAATCAGCTGCACCATTTTACATTCCCACCAATGAGATATAAAGGTTCCAATTTCTCCATATCCTTGACAGTATTTGTTAGTTTTTTCATCTATAGCCATCCTAGTGGATATAAAGTGATATCTCATTACAGTTTTGATTTACAATTCCCTAATGACTCTCAAAGTCTTTTCATATGCTTATAGGCCATTTGTATATTTTCTTTGGAGAAATGTCCATTCAAAATCTTTGTTGATTTTTTTTTAAACTGGGTTGTCTTATTATGGAGTTGTAATAGTTCTTATATTTTCTGGATACCAATCCCTGATCAGATATATAATTTGCAAATATTTTCTTCCATTCTAGAAGTTATATTTTTACATTCATTTTTCAGTATATGTGTTGTGAAAGTGAGTGGATAATTTTATGTTCTTTTTTTTTTAAGGTTTTATTTATTTGAGAGAGAAAGTGAGAGAGCACAAGCAGGGGGAGGGACAGAGAGAGAGGGAGAAGCAGACCCTCCACTGAGTAGGGAGCCCAATGTGGGACTCAATCCCAGGACCCCAGGATCATGACCCGAGCCAAAGGCAGCCACTTAACCAACTAAGTCATCCAGGCACCCCTAATTTTATGTTCTTGATAGTGTCCTTGAAGCACAAAGGTTTTAAAATTTTGATAAAGTCTAATTTATCGTGTGTGTGTGCATGTGTGTTTGTGGTGTCACATCTAAAACAATGCATAATTCAAAATCATGAAATTTTACCCTTATGTTATCTCCTAGATATTTTGCAGCTTTAGCTCTTACACTTAGGTCTTTGTTCCATTTCGAGTTTATTTTTGTATTTGGGGTGAAGTAGGATCCAGGTTTATTCTTTTGCATGTGTATTTCCAGTTATCCTAGCACCACTTGTGAAAAAAACTGACCTTTTTCCATTGAGTGATCTTGGTACTCTTATTGATTATCAACTGACCATAGTTATATGGGTTTATTCTTGGACTCTCACTGCTATTTCATTTATCTATATGTTTATCCTTATTCGAGTATCAGACTATTTTAATTATTGTAGGTTTATGTAAGTTCTGAAGTTAGGAAGTGTGAGAGCTCCAACTTTGTTGTTGTTTTTCAAGATTGTTTTGGCTAACCTGAGTCTGTGAACTTCTGTATGGATTTTAACATAATGTCAAATTTGTATTTTTTAAAAAAAGCAAAATACTCATGAAAGAAATGGAAAAACGTTCCATGCTCATGGATTGGAAGAAGAAATATTGTTAAAATGTTTATGCTATCTAGAGCAATCTACAACTTCAATGCAATCTGTATCAAAGCACCATCAATTTCTTTCACAGAACTGGAACACATAATCCTAAAATTTGTATGGAACCAGGAAAGACCCTACATAGCCAAAGGAATGTTGAAGAAGAAAAGCAAAGCTGGTGGCATCACAATTCCAGACTTCAAGCGCTATTACAAAGCTGTAATCAAGACAGTATGGTACTGGCACAGAACAGACTCATAGATCAAGGAAACAGAATAGAGAGCCCAGAAATGGATCATCAACTCTATAGCCAACTAATCTTTGACAAAGTAGGAAAGAATATACAATGGAAAAAAGACGATCTCTTCAACAAATGATGTTGGGAAAAATTGGACAGCCACATGCAGAAAAATGAAACTGCACCATTTCCTTACACCATACACAAAAATAGACCCAAAAGGGATGAAAGACCTAAATCTGAAATAGGAATCCATCAAGATTCTTGAGGAGAACACAGGCAGCAACCTCTTTGACCTCGGCTGCCGCAACTTCTTGCTAGACATGTCTCCACAGGCCAGGGAAACAAAGGCAAAAATGAATTACTGGGACTTCATCAAGATAAAAAGCCTTTGCACAGCAAAGGAAACAGTCAACAAAACCAAAAGACAACTGATGGAATGGGAGAAGGTATTTGCAAATGCCTTATCAGATAAAGGGCTAATATCCAAAATCTATAAAGAACTTACCAAACTCAGCACCCAAAGAACAAATAAACCAATCAAGAAATGGGCAGGAGACATGAACAGACATTTCTGCAAAGAAGACATCCAAATGGCCAAAAGACACATGAAAAAGTTCTCAACATCACTCGACATCAGGGAAATACAAATCAAAACCACAATGAGATACCACCTCACAGCAGTCAAAATGACTAAAATTAACAAGTCAGGAAACAACAGATGTTGGTGAGGATGCAGAGAAAGGGGAACCCTCCTACACTGTTGGTGGGAATGCAAACTGGTGCAGTCACTCTGGAAACAGTATGGAGGTTCCTCAAAAAGTTGAAAATAGAGCTACCCTATGACCCAGGAATTGTACTACTGGGTATTTAACACAAAGATACAAATGTAGTGATTGGAAGGGGCACCTGCACCCCAATGGTTTTAGCACCAATGTCCACAATAGCCAAACTATGGAAATGGCCCAGATGTCCATCGACAGATGAATGGATAAAGAACATGCGGTTTATATATACAATGGAATACTATGTAGCCATCAAAAACCATGAAATCTTGCCATTTGCAAAGACCTGGATGGAACTAGAGGGTATTATACTAAGTGAAATAAGTCAATCAGAGAAAGACAATTATCATATGATCTCACTGATATGTGGCATTTAAGAAATAAGGCAGAGGATCGTAGGGGAAGAGAGGAAAAAATGAAACAAGATAAAAGCAGAAATGGAGACAAACCATAAGAGACTTTTTTTTTTTTTTTAAAGATTTTATTCATTTACTTGACAGACAGAGATCACAAGTAGACAGAGAGGCAGGCAGAGAGAGAGGAAGGGAAGCAGGCTCCATGTTGAGCAGAGAGCCTGATGCGAGGCTCAATCCCAGGATGCTGAGATCATGACCTGAGCTGAAGGCAAAGGCCTTAACCCACCGAGCCACCCAGGCGCCCCAAGAGACTCTTAATCTCAGGAAATAAACTGAGGGTTGCTGGAGGGGAGGGGATTGGGGCAAAGAGGTAACTGGGTGATGGACATTGGAGAGGGTATGTGTTGTAGTAAGCACTGCGTATTATATAAGACTGATGAATCACAGACCTGTACCTCTAAAACAAGTAATATTTTAATTAAAAATATAAATAATAAATAAAAGGAGGCATGTGGAGTTTTGATAGGGATTGTGTTGAATCCATAGATCAGTTTGGGAAGTTTTGCCATTTTTTACAATTTTAAGACAGCGAATTTACATGAACATGGGGTATGTTTTTGTTCATTTAGTTCTTTTTTAAAAGATTTTATTTATTTATTTGACAGAGAGAGATCACAAGTAGGCAGAGAGGCAGGAAGAGAGAGTGAGAGGGAAGCAGGCTCCCTGCCGAGCAGAGAACCCGATGCGGGACTCGATCCCAGGACCCCGAGATCATGACCTGAGCCGAAGGCAGTGGCTTAAACCACTGAGCCACCCAGGTGCCCCTATTTAGTTCTTTTAACAGTGTTTTGTTGTTTTCAGTGTTCAAGTTTTACATTCTTTTGTTAAATTTGTTCCTAAATATTCTTTTTGTTGCTATCATAAGTGAAATACAATTATTTTGAAAGTTTCATTGTTAGTGTATACATGTGCAATTGACTTTTGCATATTGATACTACATCCTGCAGCCTTGCTGAACTTGTTAATTAGTGTTACCAGTGCCTTTTTCTTTTTTGGTCTGGATTCCTTAGGATTTCCTATATACAAGATAATGTCACCTGCAAATATAGTTTTATTTCTTCCTTTCCAGTCTGGATCCTTTTACTTCTTTTTCCTGTCTACTTATCCTAGTTAGAACTTTCAGTATAATGTTGAATAGAAGTAGCAAGAGTGAACGTCCCTGATTTGTTCCTGATCTTAGGGGGAAAGCCTTTTCTTTCACCATTAAGCATAAAGTTTTACTATGGGTTTTCATAGATTCTTTTTTTCAGGTTGAGGGAGGGCTCTGTCTAGTCCTAGTTTGTTGCGAGTTTATCATGTTTGACCATTGGATTTTGTGAAGGGTTTCTTATGTGTCTGCTGAAACAATCGTATTGCTTTGTCATTTTTTTTTTTTAAAGATTTATTTGACAGAGAGAGATCACGAGTAAGCAGAGAGGCAGGCAGAGAGAGAGGAGGAAGCAGGCTCCCCGCTGAGCAGAGAGCCCGATGTGGGGCTCGATCCCAGGACCCTGAGATCATGACCTGAGCCGAAAGCAGAGGCTTAACCCACTGAGCCACCCAGGTGACCCGCTTTGTCATTTATTAATAAGATGTATTACATTGGTTGATTATCGTATGTTGATCTCATCTTGGATTCCTGGGAAAAATCTGTTCATCGGTAGTTTATACTCCGTTTCACATGTTACTGACTTCTGCTTGCCAGTATTCTGTTGAGGATTTTTGCATCTATAGTTGTCATAAGAGTTAGTGATCTTTTCATGTGATGTTAGCTCATTTTTAACAGACGAAGTAGTCTATTATATGAATGCATTGCTCTATTGAGGGATATTTGAAGTGCTTTCTTCTTGTAATAAGCAGTGCTAAAATAAATATCCTTTCACATGCTTATGTACATATTCATTTTATTTCTTTAGACTTCTAAATATATGGTTGTTTAGTCGAAGTGTATGATCATTTCAAATGTTAGTATTTCCAGATCACTTTCTAAAAATGTTATAGTAATTTATATTTTCCCAGAGAGATATGTGATTATTTCCCCATAATTTCTCCTGTGTATGATTGCCTTTTAATTTTTCCCCCGTGTCAAATTATTTCTCATTACTTCAATTTTAATTTTCCTTACATGTACCAAGGTTGAACATTATTCCCTATGGTAGTTGCTATTTACAATTCTTCTATAAGCTGCCCCTTTATGTGCCTTGTCTACTTTTTAAAACTGGGTTGTTCTTGTATAATGGATAGGACTTTTTGTACATTAGGGATATTAAACCTTTATCAGTGATGTTTTGCAATTATTTTCTCTATTTTTTTAAGTTAAATGTATCGATCTTTTCCTTTCTAGATTGTAGGTTTCTTTTTACAATCACCACCTCATGCATCCCAAGGTTATAAAAATATTGTATGTTTTTTAAAAATATTAAATTTCCTATTATCTAACAAGCAGCCACAAATCCTTTTTAATTAAACAAGCTGAATACACCAATCCAGAAAGATGCTTAGAAGGTGCTCTGTGACAAAACTGCCTGGAGGACAGAGGGAAAGAAATCCCAGGGCTTGGTTTGGAAGGGCTTGACATTGTGGCAAGGCTGAAGACCTCAGAAGGGCAGGCACATGGGTGAACTGGTCCATGTCCTGGAGGTCTGGACCTGTGTGGAGAAACCTAGCAGGAATTCATAGGATGCCTCAGAAGATTCCCTTTGGCCTTCTAACACTGCTAAGCCATGTGGACTCTTGACCGGAAGTCATGATGAGATAATGTGCTTTGTGTTAATCTGTAAAACAAAACGACCTTCAGAACCCATTCCTGTATTCCCTTTCTCTTTACACCTTGAGACCCATGTTTACTCTATGCTGTTTTTCAGTTCCTACCTGCTGTGTGGTAGCATCTGAAATAAGCTTGATAGGAACCTAGTGTGTTCCCAGAGCAGCAGCACTATGGGGGGGAGGGAGGGGGCGACCGCCCTGACTGGCAGTTTTGTGATCCAAGTTCCAGAAGTTTATAGTGCTGCTGCCGGTGTTCTCAGCGTTGGAGGCTGCATGCATGTGGATGAACTTGCAGGTGTTCTCTCCTTTCAACCTTCGAGAAACTGCAGTTAGGACAGAAGCCCATCTGCCTCAGAGGAGTGCAGTTTGCAAAGAGTCATAAAATTAGGACTCGAGACTCTGTTCAAGTTCCCTTACGTTAGAGGAAACCAAGGCTCAGAGGCCAGAGTTCTCACTCCTCATTTCAGGGGAGCCTGTTTGTTTTTTATAAGGACAACCATCCCTTCCTCACACATGTGACTGTTGGATGAGTATACCCAGTTCCTTTCCTTTCATGGGGAGGGGCAGCATGGCAGTAAAGGGATGGACTAAAGCCTGAAGGTCAAAGCTACAGCTGCTGGTTCTTTAATATTTATTTAAATCTTATTTTAACATCACATTTATGAGATAGAGTCAAGTGCTAGTACCATCGTTGTTCACATCTTTTAAAGATTCCTATTTATTTATTTGAGAGAGACAGAGGTGGTGACTGAGATAACGAGAGAGAGAGAGAGAGAGAGAAGCAGGAGCCTGATGTGGGGCTCGATCCCAGGACTCTGGGATCATGACCTGAGCCCAAGGCATACACTTAGCTAACTGAGCCTGTTCACATATTTAAATATAACAACAGAAGAGATCTTGAAGCGTCCTTAACAGGCTGTACAACATGCGGTCGGAGTAAACTAGCCTCAGAAACTAGCCAGAGCTAGACGTGAATCCTCACCAACACTCACTTCTTGTGCTTTGTGCTTTAAGAGGATAGCTGTACTCACCTCAAGGTGTTGTTACGACGCCTAAGTAAAATAATTCATGTCAGGTGCTTGACATGCTGCAAGGGCTCATTAATAAATGCTCAAACTTAGCACCTTTTGATTTTGATCTTCATTTTAAGAAGTCTATAGCTTTCTTAAGTTCAGTGTATACTGCTTAAAAAGTAAACAAACCTCAAAACATGTAACAGCAAAAGGCCAACTGCATGATTTTCTAGCATAAAAATCTTTGCAGTTGTGCATTTTATACATTGAACATTCTACTCTAAATAGGGACCTTTTGCAATATGAAATAGGTTTTAAGTGCTTTCTTTTTTGGGGATGTTCTGGTCCTTGGCGTAAAAAACTCAAGGGCAATTAGCTTAAACGCAAAGGGTCATAAGGAAACTGTAAAAGGGGTCAGTGAACCTAAGAACAGAATAAACCAGGCCCTAGTTAAGGCCTAATGAATGGCCAGTTTCTACTCTTCTCTTGTGAGCGTCATTGTTCTCTCTCACTTAACACTGGTTTTCTCTACATCAAGAAAAACAACTGCTCAAGATTGTCCTCTTCAAGTTCGAGCCATTAGAGCAAGACTCCCTTGAGTCATAATTCCAAACGGCTGGGACCATCCCTAGAAGAACGTTGTGACGTCTGAGCAAGTGGTTTTAGAAGGACACAGCGACTTGCAGAGAATAAAGCAGAGGGGTTGGGAGTGAGAGGGGATATTCCTAGCTCACGGCCTCAGGAGAGAGTGGCAGACAGACCACAGAGGTCCGCCATACTTCTGTTCTCTTCCCCATGTCCCCTGAAACCAAAATGCTTCATCTTAGCTCAGGTTCTGTGAGAGTAACATCACAGAACTTTCAGGGTTTGGGCAAAAGCATCTTGACTTTAGATAAGCTGATTTTCACTCATGCAAATATTCCTAAGTACTGACATGAAAACATGCACAGTAGGACAGGAAGGTCTGGGCAGGTTACTGAGGCTGGTGCAGGGATCGGCCAGGCAAACTTTCTCACTCAGTTCAGCTTCCAGTTGCGTGTGGATCCTGATTTTTATCCTTCTTTTTTATCTCATAGAACAGAACTCTGCGTGAAGATAAAGGCATGTATTTGCAGATGCCAACTTAGAAATATGTCACGTGGCATAGATCCAGGCTATGTAGGAGGCAGCAACCTGTGGTACATCGTTCTCAAACTTCATTCATTTGCTTATCGTTCCGATGATTTCCGCCATATCTCGGTAGCACCTGCACTATTATTTACTTATACTTCTTTCCTAAACTTAAATACCACTCCAGTCTTGTCTGTTTTCTTTGAGAGGCAGGATATAATTTTTCCTAGTACATTTGACAAAAACTACATAATCTAAAGACGTTAAACTATGTACCCTTTACGGTTATCTTGTATACCTCCCCACTGTGGGAAACAATGCTATAGTGGAAAATCAAAAGCATTCAGTATCTCATATACTCAAGAAACTTCGTTAATATGAATTGAACATGTTTCTCGTATAACTTATTTGAATAGAAAACAAAAATTTATGCCTTCAGTCTTGGGAGGGGGGTGGGTGGGGAAACAACTAAGAAGCTTCCTTTATTTAGCCTTTGACTCAGAAAAGGGGAAGGACATTTATTTCTTCAACAAGGTTTTGTTAACCATAAAATTAATTTTTATTACATAGTGCCTAAATGCGTTTTTCATCTAAAAGGCCAAGATATTAGAATTAAGGCTAAAATCCTCTTTGATCCTCCCCTCCCCACTTCGTATTTGGGCAAATCTGAGTTAGGAATTCAGACGGTATCCTTCCAGACTTCCTTCTCTGCAGCTGGCCGCTGGACTCTCTGTTCCACTTGGTGTCCATTCACGCTGCTCCCAGATTTCCTTCAGTGTCTTGAACCAGTAAGTCTCCCAGTCTTCTTCAAGGGGCGTTGTAGGCTGGAGGACACCTTCCATCTGCAGCAAGTTTACCATTCCGCCCTCGCCTTCATTCCCTGCTTGTGCCAGCTCTTGTGATCAGGCAGAAGCGAGACTGGGGACTTCTTGGGTTCCTTCCGGGTACACTCAGAGTACATGCACATGGCCTTCTAGACCCTGAAGGCTATGTCACAAGCTTTAACTGCCCCCCCCCCCCCATGGCTATCCTACTCCCCAGGTCTTGACGTTTTTGACGAGGCTCTCAATTACCCCAACTGGTACTGTAGCTTCGAGCAGCAGCAGTGTTCCACGATGGCACTGATGAGTTTTCCACAAAGGTTTTTCCTAGAGTGAGCTCTGAGTCAGGTTAAGCAGTGACAGTGCCCGGGAGGAGAGATTTTGAGGAGCTGCAAACCCAGTATGCTCCCCCTGGTGGCTGCAGGGCTGACTGTCAAGGCTACTATGGAACTCGGGAGCAGGGGAAGGGGTTGAGGTGAAACACCGTAATACCTGCTCTGCTTATTAAGGTTCCAGTCGTTACAAGGCTTTATTGAGTTTATTTCCACACTTCTGAAAAAGCTGATGTTGGCAATTTTCTTTTTGCTACTGTTTTTGTTGCTTTTATGAAGTGGTTTTATAGACATTCTCCATCAGATTCTTGGAAGTCTTGCCATCCACTCACCCACTTTTGACAGAGATGATGTTCAAGGTGATGCTTTTCCATTAAAGTCGTCATCCATATTCATGCCAAGAATTGAGTGTGTGCGAAATGTGGTCAGCTGCACAGCAAGTGCCCCAGTCACGACGACAGCCATTACTGACCTCTGTTGAGCATCATCATTCCAAACTAAAACCTAGAGTTGCCAGGTCTTTCAAATTTCAAAGAACGTCAAATTCCAGTGTTTTGTATGAAATTTCCACATTTCAAATTATAAATCATTGACAACTGCTTCAATTAAAATCAAAATACTGCACAAAAATAACACACCTGTGGTGAAAAGATTGGTTTGGAGCAGCGAGTCTTATGGATCACATCACTGGTATGTGAACTTTTCCGAACAAATTAGTCTACTGAGTTGAAGTCAATAAACCCCCCCTTTTTTTTTTCTTCCTAGCTTCTATAATGTGCCAGATAATGGGGCTCTATGCTGCAGACATATATATGCTGTACCAAGGATATATTCCCTCCCTCCAGTCTAGCAGTAGAGGTGGGAACTTTTTTTTGGGTCACCAAAAGGGTTCCTATACACGGATCTAATTGCTAGTTTTAATTAGCACAGGGCAAGATATCCTGAGAGGTTTGTTTAAAAGGGTCATTTGCAGTCCCTGTTTTGGGGTACCTGTAGGGGGCCAGTTATGCAAACTGGGGGTAGGAGAATGATAGTTACATAAACCCTTTCGGGGCAAAGGGCCAGATAGCCAACCTCTAACCTGCTTGAAAATCACCGTGGGGGTGGAATTTCATGAATTTTTCTTTCTTAGCTTATTAGCTTCTATGGGAGAACTTATCCTCTGGTAGCTTTTGAGATAGGGTGCATGGGAGGCAGATTTGTGAGATCTCACATTTCTAAAAACATCTTAATGATACTTCACACTTGGCCAAGAGTAAACAGGTGGGAAATCTTTTTCTTTCCAGTCTTGACCTACTTGCCCCACTGATTTCTAGCTTGCAGTTTGCTACTGAGAAGTGTAAAGCTAGTCTGATTTCTAATTCTCTGTGACCAGTTTTCTATTTTGAGGAACTTCTCTTGGTCCTGGTATTTTGAGATTTCCAGGTGGTGTGCATGTCCATCGTTTGGGTAGCCTCCTACCCTTTCATTCTGTAAACACGTGTTTTCTGATTTGTTCTGTTTTCTCTCTTTTCTCTCAAGCTCCTATTACTTGGATAGTGAATGTCCTGGTTGATCCTCATCTTTCCTCTTTTCATTTCTGTTTTCCTATTTTGGTGGTTAGTCTTTTAATTCTAACTTCTAACTCTTCTACTGAATTTTTAATTTCTGGGAATATTTCCATGTTCTTCAAGCATTCTTTTTTCCATAGCAATGTATCCTCAGTCTAAAGAGGACTCATTTTTTCTCATCTCTCTGGAGATGATTGTTTTCTGAAGATGCTCCTCCCTTAGTCCCTGATTCTTCCAAGTTATCGGCATTAGGCTTGGCATTAGGCTTTCCATTCGTGTTCACCAGAGGTCAGGTCACTCTTCATTAAGCTGGAGGACCGGAAAGCTGATGGGATTAGTGAGGGAGAGTTTCACTTTAGGGCAGTGGTTCTCAATCTTGGCTGTGGAGTAGAATCATCTGGGGGGTTTTTCGAAAACACTGATACTCCAGAAATGCTCATTGTATTGGTTTAGAGTATGATCTGCCCGTAGGGGTTTTCAAAAGCTCCTGGGTGATATTCCAGAACAGCGCGGGCCGAGAAGAGCCACCCAAGGGCGCTCCACTGAAGCCCTTCATTGAAGATTTTCAGATCTTTTTCCGCCCACGAGGCTCTCTAGGTAAGACTCTTCATATTCTCCTGTATGCCTACGTTCACCGAATCCCATTTTTGATATGGTACCTCGACGATCAACTGTGGATTGTGTCTTCAAGTTTAGGGTCTTTCTGTTACCTTCTGAGGATAAACTCAATAGGCTTCTGCGGGGTTGCAGCTCTCCAGTGGAAAACAAAACAGGGAGGAATTTATGGATCAAACAGCATTTTAAACAGCTTTCAACTAGTGGTATTTTAGGCTCTTCTCCCCCTTCCCCATCACTTCAAAAGGACATGTTTCTGTCAATTTTTGAGCCTTCAGGGTATTCTGCACGTACAACGAGGTGGGGCTCATTTCTCCCCCTGCGAAATTAGAATTCAGCTTTCTTCGGTTAGGTTTTCCAAAATTCTGGTGCCAGCAAGCTCTCTCCCTGTTCTTCCCAGTCTTTAAAAAACCAAATCCTTTACTGTATTCTCAGTGGAATGTTAGGAACACGCAAAATTTGATGTGTTCAGGGTCACTTTTACCCTTAAGAACAGCTCATCCTTCTTTGAAACACAGTTTCTCCATACACATCTTTCCCCCAGAAAAAAAAAAAAAAAATAGGGATTCCTAGCAAAACAATCCAAACCAAATGAAACCATGGCCCTAGCAGGGTCACTGTGCTTTATTGCTGCTGCTGTTGTTGAATGAGACCCAGAGCAAGGAGGAAGGCAGGCCAAACCGTGGAAAGGAGAAGTGGGAGGGAATGTGCTAGGTCTCGGTATGCAGAGGTAGACCTGGGCTCCTAAGGTTTGGCATTTGGATAGTATGTTAGGAACGCAGGCTCTGACAAAAAATAAATGGCAGCTCCTGGGCCTATGTGGGCCACAGTCATATTTTAGCTGTCCTGTAAAGGGAAATCTGAATTTTGTTAACTTCTTTAGAAATATGAGCATGTATGATTGTGGCCTGCGACCTTACAGGACCCCAATCAGCTGGAGCTGGGCTGTAACTGCTCCCTTGGGTGGCACAGGACCATCACCTGCCTGGCCTCCAAAGGCATTTGAATTTGCAACTTTGGGGATGTGGTTTAAGTTTTTAAAAAGGAACAACAACAGCAACAACAACAAAAAGCAAGTCCTATTCTTGGCAGAAAAACCCTACGTAAGTCAGAAAGAATTAAAACATTTATTGGGCATAAATATATTACATATACACTACAGATACAGTTAGGTATTACATATAGCATAGTATTTGCAAAATCTATACATTAAAATTGATATGGCAGTTTTAATACAATGTATATGAAATAGTCTAAAATTTACAATACAGGAAAACATATGATTATTTTTTTTTTCTCCTAAAGTTGAAAAGCTTGGAATGTATGTCCAACAGTGAGGTAAAACATTTTGTCTTTCAATTTAAAGAACTGTGCAAGGATAACATTCAGACACATTCAATTAGGGCACTTTTCAATTTTGACAGGAATACTGAATGACTGTAGCCAACGAAACAGTTAGAAAATGCCAACATTTCAAGTTGATAAGAACAAGATAGATAATATGAAAAAAAAAATCTTTTAAAAAAGTGTTGAGACCATTTCTTTGAGGACAAAGGGCAGTTTGCTTCACATGACTGGAATTTCTTGTGCCAGGGATGAGAGTCTGACAGAGCGTCGGAAGCCAGCCGCTCACCCATTCCTACGTATCGCAAAAGGGCAAAGAACGAAGTTTACTATAACACTTTATTTTATTGTTCGTGTGTAACGGCAATGTCTACAGAGCTATAGATCAATGTCACATATACATATTTGTGACAGAGAACCGTGCCAGATGGAGTAATCAGTTTTTGACCAAAGGGATGATAATGAATACCCGATCACGGGAAACAATAAAATAAAGTGCAGTCAGCTGGTCTGTGACACACTTCAGCACTGTGGCGGTTCAACAAGATGAAAATTTCAAAAAGAGAAAGTACTCATCGCAATCTGGGCCTAACGCCATTATTTCATGTAAAACGTTTCAAACCATTCCGAGAATTTCTTTATAGCAGCAGTTCTGAAGTGTTTCCAAAAAGGACCGATTTCCCCCCCCTGCTATTCAACATGGATTTTTGTACTGTTGAATCTTCATTGCTTAAAAAAAAAAAAAAAAAGCCTCCCCGCCCACCCCTGCAAAACAAAACAAAACAAAAACACCCGCCTGAGATGGTCTCAGAAAATGCAGATGCGATGTTAGAGTGGGTCATGATACACAATTAAGTAGAGGGCTGAGTTTTGGAAGGCCAGAACTTTGGCAAAAATATATTTACCTTGATGCCATCACTTTGCAAGGCTAATTCAACTAATTATTATAGTCAGTAACAAAATACAAAACTCTCTAGTACTTACTACATCAATATAGGCACACAGAGTAATTCATTGATCGTAGCGCTTTCTTTCAAGAGATGATTATGGTTTTTTGGGTACATGTAAACGTTTCAATCACTGATAATGGATTTTTTTTTTTTTTTGGCATTTAATGCACTAGATGCTCTTATCTTTTAAAAACACAAGAAAATGTCAGAAGATTCGTAATACTACAGATGTTGCCGAGGAACAAGACTGACCTAATACAAAAGTATAAAACACACACACAAAAAATAACATGCTACAAGGGAAAATTAGTACATAAGTACATTTAAAAAATTTTACAATAAATAAAGATTGCACTGTAATTGGCATTTAAAGTACTGTATGCAGAATATAGTATAAATAAACCAAAAACAAAATAATGTTGGTTTCCCCATGACTTTGGTATGGGAATATCATAAGCTAGTACAGCATACTGCATCTTAAGACAACACAGACCAAGCACAGAATTGCTATGATCAAGAAAAACCAAATAGCAAAAATATACAAAAACAAGCAGGGGGATACACTGTGTCTGTTGCACCCTTTTGGAATATATTTGCACCTCCAACTCTTAAATGTCCCTGAGGTACGCGAACATTATGGACTTCATATAAATAATCCAATGACTTTGGGTTAAAACTGATTATCTCATGACTCAGAATAAACATGCAAGAGTAACACTTTGCACTCCAATAGCACCTGTTGATCAAGGATCTCAAAGCACTTACAAACGTTAGAATCCCCATTTTATTTTATTTCATTTTATTTTATTATTTAATGCACTGGAAACTGAGGCACAGAGAGGTAAAGTGACGTGTTCAGGTCACGCAGCAAGTTAGTGACAGATCCAGGGAGAGAATCTAGGGCTCCTTCACCCCCAAACACCCTGTGTTTACCACCATCTATCATTCCCTCTCCACACATGGCCAGGTCAACCCCACAAAAATAGGAACTACAAGTTTAGATGACTCTCTTTTGGGTTTTATCAGGCTTTTATCCACTGTTAGATGAATATGATGTGCACTGAATTAAGGTACTGAAATTCAATCACTTCACTGATACCTCAAAGAACAGCCTTACGGCAAATCTTTCCAAAACAACGAGCTGACGTATAAGAAGACTGCTCACAATTAGTGTAAATCATGGACAAGGGGCAGAGGCACTAAACTGTCACCAGTTCTCGTCATATAACTCTGGTCAAACATAACAGAATATAATAACTCTAGTGATTAGATTAGAAGTAGTTATACACAAAGACAAACAAACAAGTTAAAGCAGCTTTTAAAACAGCTGAACAAGGAAACAACTAACTATTGCACAATGCCCTCTTAAAGTTACGGCTATGAATCGCTGGGGTAAAATCTACAATGTTCCATAATTTATAGGTGCATTTTGGTTACTTGATTTCTTAGACAGGCAGCTCATAGTGTTAAAATCATAAGAAACAGATTATTAAAACATTTCAGATTAAAGTACACATTTTGATTTAAATGAGCTAAACAGTTAAATAACTGAGTGACAAAATGGTTGTTTAGGGCAGCCTTATTTGAGTGAACACATCTTCTGTATGTTGTTGTTGCGGTTGTAGCTGTGTGGTAAGACTCCGACGACACTGAAATCCTAGACCTTTAAGTACACACACTGTGATTCACGTTCACAGAGACAGATGATCAAGACCAAAGAAGTGACTGGTGAATATAAATTACTAAACCGTAACATGGAAAAAAAAAAAAAATCAAAGGCTTGCAAAAGACATCGGTGAAAACAGAATAAAGGCAAATCTGAAAATTTAAAAGAAAACGTAAGAATGCTAGCTTTTGGTATCTGGTTTGCTTTTCTTCTTTTTTTTTCCTTAAAAAAAAAAAAAATCCAGTTTAATCTCTTCCTAGTTTTGCATTTCAAAAAGGTGCACCAAAACACTGATATTTTTTTTCCTAGCTAAATCTGTAAAACAAGTATATAAATCAAAGAACAGAAGGGCGTAAAAAGGGGGATATCTGAATAAATGTATGTATTAAAATGTGTAGCATTAATTAAATTCATACCTCTAGTTTTGTTGGGTTTGTTTACTTCATTAAGAAGTACTGTAATATAAAGGCAAATAAAATGGACAAAGTCGCAAAGCCAACCACAATGAGGGCTGCAAACTGTTCATCAGTAGGCATCATGCTCTTCATTTTGGGATCATCTAAGCTCCCCGTGTCCCCTGGCAGCATGACCTCACTTCGCTGTAATACAAAAGCCGCAGAGGGGCTGAAAGCTCCGCTGAGCTCCTGAGCAGTGTCTACGCAGCGGCGGCACACACACACGCGGAACCGGTAGTCTGTGTTGGTCTGGAGGCCTGAGATCTGGAATGTTGCTTCTTCTCCCTTGTATACCTTCAAGGACAGACAGAGAAGTCCTGGTCAATTACTCTGGAACAACAATAATCTGATAATCCAGGTCCATCAGGCCCCCGGTGTCTACTCCAGGATGACCAGAATACCAAAATGGGGTAGAAAGCTATTTCTCCTCGTCTGTATTTCATTCAGCAACAAAAGATGGATATTCATTCCAACCCACCCCGAGCAAACAGAATACAAAATCCAGTAAATGGAATTGCAGCTGACCGAAGTAATACATGTCTAATGAAATTTTAAGAGATTTGGCTGGTGAATAGTTAGAACAAGAAAGTAAAATTAACGGAATCTTTCCTGGATGAGCGGCACTGAGTTAGCATCTATAAAGTGCTTAAAACAGGCCTGGTACGTGGCCAGTGCACAGTGCATGATCTAGAATCTTAAAACAACTCCAACTGTATTCCTAAAGCACAGCAACTAAGTGATAGGTGTTAGCATTTTCAACCTGGATACAGGCTAACCCGGTAAAGCTGTCAGTTTTGCCCATTAGTACAAATGCCCTAAAAAATAAAAAGTATCTCCAGTGATCTCTACTTGCCAGCTGTAGAGTTAGTGGGAATCTACCAATGCGGAGTGTTTTTAAAGTCTGGTGTGTAAACTTCCACCAAAAAATAGGACATTCTGCCAGTGAACACAGGTGCACTGGCCACGCACTTAGTGTTGGGCAAAGACAGCAGAAGGATCTCCCAGTTTACAAAAGGGACCCAATTTCCATTGTTCACTTGATATTTAGCCTTTTTCTTAAGATTTTTTCCTCCCTCCTTTTCCATCTTCACAAGTAGACTTTGTCTTATTATACTTTTGTTTAGTGCCTAAGTGCCAGAACCAGTTCTTCCTCTTTCATTGTTGCTTCTGCTATTCCTCTGTAAGATTTTTTTTTAAACGATTTTATTTATTTATTTGACAGACAGATCACAAGGAGGCAGAGAGGCAGGCAGAGGGAGAGGAGGAAGCAGGCTCCCCGCTGAGCAAACAGCCCGATGCGGAGCTCGATCCCACGACCCTGGGATCATGACCTGAGCCGAAGGCAGCGGCTTAACCCACTGAGCCACCCAGGCGCCCCCAAGCTTTGGTTTCTTATCTGCAATGTCCCAGTCAACAATCCGTTCTGATTCTATAGTGGAAAGTCAGCACTGGGATGTTTTCTAAGTTGGAGTGAAGCTGCCATTTATGCCTTTGCTCCAAGAGTTCCTGCTATAACCTCTTTCACTGATTCTTACAGAGGCCACACCTGTTAAAATCTGTTTGCACTTATCAAAGGTCGAAAGACTAGCTGTGGGAGCTCTTCTCCACGCAACCCTGAGGAACTGGGCCTGATCTGACTGGGAGTCACTGGGAAGAGCCTTCTCAAGCACAGGACTGAATCAGGACCCCAGGTCTAAGTCTCCACTCCAGTACTTTTTAGGTTTGTGAACTTAGGGAGCTATCAGCTTTGAGTCTTAGTTTTTCTCCTTTTTCACCTGGGGATAGTAATAGTACCTAACCTAACCATAAGAGGGGCTGAGGTTTAAATGAGAAACTGGACGTGAAGAGGGCTTTGTGAGAGCAACACACTGAAGGTAAGCCAACTTCCATCAAATTCAATCCTCCTGACTAGAGTTAAAGACAGGATCAGAGAGGCTGTTAATTTCTTAAGGACTCACAACAAATAAGGGCAGGGGTAGACCCCCAATGAGATCCCACTCTTAACTCAAATAGCCACCCTCACCCCTGGAGCTGACCAGCCCTGCATCTCCTATCCTCTGTCGGAGGTAGTGACGCCACCACTTGTCCTCTGCTTTAGTCCTAGTCTTACGACCAAAGTCCGACATGAGGTCCAGTTCTCTTGGCCTGATTTCATCTCCCCAGACAGCTCTACTGTCTTTCCGGGGGTTTCTGTTAAAAACCTCCCAGACTGTGCTCGCTTCGGCAGCACATATACTAAAACCTCCCAGATCACCACATCTTGGTTCCTGCTGTCTCAGACAGAAAACACTGCCTTTCCCTTTTATGGTATGGAAAGCAGTCCTTCCACTCCCCACCCCTTACCCGTTTGTGCCAAGCAAAGGCTTGGTCAGCGTTTCTGGGATGTGGCCTCTTACTTTGTGCCATCAAACAATGACCTCATGGCAGAACACCAGTTACTAACCTATCCCCACAGATGTTTCTGAGACTTTTGGGAAGGGGATATAAATGCTGACTTCTGTCTGTTTAAATGAATTCTATGGTTTCCAGAATTTGCAAAGTTAAGAGCTTTTGAAGAAAGCTGGTGCAGAAGGACATTTTATTTCCGAGGAGCCCAATTCATGGAATCTTGAAAAGAGACTTCGTATTTTCATTTCAATGGCTCTGCTGAACTCTGATCCCTGGAAAGGAGATCTCTGAAAATGTATTCAGAGAAAAAAGGAATGCTACTTTTCTCATACCATTAAGCAAAAAGCTTAATGAAAGAAAAGGGTATCTAATTGGAGGGAACTTCCTAATGCCAAGTCCAATTAAAACATAGCCTTCAATTTGTAAATGTTTCGCTTTTCGTCATTCTTGTTGTTTTAATTGGAACAGCTCCTCCCTTTTACAAGCACTGCCAACACAGAAATCTTAAAAAACCAACCAACCAACCATGCTACACATACGGAGTGTGGGACTGTGTTCTAGCAATGCACAGCAGCCAGCACCATGGATGGCCTGAATTAAGTAGATGCTCAGTGAATGTTCTCTCATTAGAACCCTCAATGACTCCAGAGCAGATACTCTTCTACCACAGTGCTTGAAGAGAGGACAATTACCAGAAGCCCATGAACATGAACATACACTCACAGCACAGAGGCAACGCAAAGTTTTTCGTACAGGAGAGCAGCCGTCATTGTAAAGAAATGGACTCATTAACAATATGTTGTTTTCAGTGTAGTGACAGAAAGTAGAGTTTCTAATGTATTTCAGAAATGGTCAACAATGCTTTTAAGCCTTTTGGATTAATCTTTAGCTAAGGAAAAGTTAAAACAATCCCACTGCCTCCTTTCCCGCGTATTCTGGTTCCGGTCTTGGAGCTAATGGATTTGTTTTGGTGGAAACAGTCACAGCCTGGGGGGTCACCGAACTACACGTTCATCCTGTCTGCCACACAGCTGTGCCTTGACTGAAGTGACTTTTCAGGGGACCATGCAGCTCCCCACCCCAGGATGGCAGGCTGGTGCCCTGTGTCCCTTTATTTTCATTCACTCTGACAGGGGCACCATTACGGGTTTTTCCTCCTGCCTCAACCCAATTTAAAAGGCAGGGCTCCACTTAAGATTATCTTTATTGAAGTAACCAATCATAATATCGCAAGAAGTAGATAAGTGATATTATTTTTATAAAGGCTGTTGCTGTTCTTGATTTGATGTACGATATATTTTAAAGTAATTTTGACATGTTTATTCCAAAGAGGAGGATTTAAAGTAAAACCCAGATAACTGAACTGAAGAATCTGTGACCCTGAATTCAGAAACAACATGATGTGGAGTTGGAATCCTTTATCCCAGTGAGTATTTTGGGGAGAACCACTGGGGGCCTGCCTCGGGCCCAGTGCCTGCGTCTCTTAATTAACACTGCCCCTCTCCAGGACTGCAAAGGGAGACATACTGGCACAGCACTGTCATTTACACAGCACATTCTCACTGCTAAAGGGGCAGAAGCTCACAGTAACCCTGAGTTAGAGGATGAGTGTCCCTCCTTGTACAACAAAGTGGCTGAGGGTCAGTGAGGTGAATTAATTTTTCTACTATCACATGACTGCGGGATACCCTCCAGCTCGACAGGGAGCTCACCAACCTGTAAGCCTCCTTTGTAGTGGGCGCAGTGCGGGGTGGCCCTTGAATTCCCTGAGCTGAGGAGGGCAGGTAAGGGGCTGTTACTGAACGGTTTCTTGACGGTCTGCTGTTCTCACCCCAACGGGTCTAGAAAGCTAAGAGCACTGACCATGGTCTTCTGTTATGCACTGGACATCCCTCATAGTACAGAGCACCTAACAGTTTCTCAATAAACCAGGGTCCTATACCTGGGCTCCCTGAAACTGAAGATGTATTTGTCTCATGCATTTTAAATGGATGTATGAGCAATTTTCTGATGGCCGTCATCAGATACTTATAGGAAGTTAAAAACCTAAGACAATTAAGAATCTGTAAAATGATGGCTTTTAAATTCCCCCGTGTTGATCTATTATTTTGTCTGAGACCCTTGACTCAGACAAAAATTAAAAAAAAAAAAAACTGTCAGGGAGTTAAATGGAAAGACATTAAAAAATACGTTAAGCTCTAAGACTTTCAAACAATTGTGTACGGAAAGATCTTTGCTCACAGTACCTAATGTGAAGCCACGAAGAATCAGTACAAGTCCCCATACTATAATCTAAAGTGATTCAAAGTGAAAATTTATTTGTACAAAAATGCTATCAAATCAACTGTAAAGGTCCATAAATCTTCAGATGCTTTAAGGGTTTTCTTAATGCAACAAACCTGAGCACTAAGAATATTAATGACTTGCCACAAATTTTGTCCCCTAACAGGCAATACTTTGTTAGTTTGTTGCTCTTTCCTCATCTCCATTGTTTAAATATTTTTTGTACAAATTATTGCAGTCTCAACAGGGACATGAATATGAATCATCTTTTATTACATTCTTATGTAGATATCAGACTATGTTATATCTTGTGAAAAATTCAGTCACCTGCATATACATATAATTTTCAGGCTTTTCTAGAATGCTTTATAATTAATACCATCTGAAAGGAAGTTTTAAGCTTCTTGGAAAAAACGTGTATCAATGGCAGAAAAGCCAAATCAACATATGTATGCATCCTAGTATAGAGTAAAATTTTAGATGAGGATTCACTACTTGAAGAGCTTGTTTTATAATTAAGTCCAGCTGCTCGCCTCATATTGTCAGAGTTGAACAAAAGCAAGCTAATAAGCTAGAACCAAGACAAAATTGAAGTCAATGTTTCAAGCAAAACATCCAAGAGAGCTCTGGTGCCTACATTTGCCTACAAACCCAAGTCTGGGAAGCAGAAAGACCCTTTCTGTTAGAGGTGATTTTTTTCCACCTAAGTTACAAATGCTTCTAAATCCACCCCACGCTGAAGCTTACTCTTACCACCAACACAGATGTAAGTAACTCTGTTCGTTTGAAACTGACTCTTTCATGCAAGTAAGAAACATGGACTGAGCGCCTAACTATGGGGCAGGGCTGAGAAAATAAAAACGAGGAACACAAGGGCACACATGAGCGGATCCTATCTGATGAGTGCTCTGAGAGCCCGCAGCCCTGCCGTGCTATGGGCTCAGCAGTAATTACCTCCCATTTTCTTTTGCTTTGCTTCTACGTATTCAAAGCCTGTTATCTCTGGCCAATGATTATTTTAACCATTACTCTTGTAGCCATAATATAAATAGGTTTCATTCCCCATTTCATGTCCAGAACAAGTGAATGGCAAACTCAAAACATCATGTTTAAGTTAATGCTTATTGAACAGGGAGAAGAAAACAAAATGAGATAAAAAACAAAACCAACCCACAAAAAAAACCACACAAAAGAGCAAAAAAATCCACACAAAAAAAGTCAGTACAAATTGTTCCTGACTCAACAGTAGCTTTTTATGAACCACTCCCCACCTTAATCATTTCTTGGGAAACGTAGTAAACACATGGTTATGTGAGGGAAGGCTAGTCCCTATCTACTGAGCCTGCCCCATGTACTATGTTTTCATATATTTCCAAAAAGAAACTCAGTTATAACTACAATAAGAAATTCTGAGGTATACACATGTGATTAGGTACCATATTAGACTTTATATGTCCGTGGGTCTAAATATATACCATTAAACAAATTAAAAAAAAAATTAAAAGAATCTAAAGACATTAATCTCTACACCCAAAGCGGGGCTTGAACTCACAACCGTGAGAACAAGAGTCATGTGCTCCTCTCACTGAACCAGCCAGCTGTCCCAAACTGAACCAGCCAGCTGTTCCAAACAAACAGCTGATTGAAAAGAGTCAACCTGCTGATAAAATCTAAATCATTGATCAAATAATGCTATTTTTTCAATGTGAAACAGCAATCACTGTCTTCTAAGAAGCAGAAATTTTTCTAGAAAATCTTTCTAGAAAAGTATGGTATGTGAATAAAACGTCTTTAAAGTAACAATGATGAACAAGGAGTGAATGTACTGTTGGGTCATGAATTATTCTTAAGTGTTAAATGATCCGCTGTGAAATTCCGTAACATTTCATCCTTCAGCCATCATCCCATTGCTATGGAATGGGACAATGCTGCTGGCATTAAGATGACGGTATCTGGTGGGGACAATCCCTAGGCTCTCTATCGGAGCTTAGACCCTGCAACTAATCCTATTTTTTTCTGGTACGCTGAACCAAACACGTGGAATTATTTACTCTGAAATGGGATACATCTACTAGAATGAGACTGGAAAGTGGAACAATACAACAGTGTTTTGCTCTTAAAGAGGAATGATGGAAACTGGATAATGCCACTGTCCACTGATGTTAATCAATACTCGGCAGATGTCGTAGTTAAAAATAGTGTTTTGCAAAATGTGGTTAAAGCAATTCATTCTTTATCTGCTTCTTCATATTAACAAAGTACATGAAATATACCAAAATTTTCTTTGTTTTCCACATTTGCAAGTATCCTTCACTATTAAATAAGGACCATTAGCCAGCAATTGAACAAAAACTCTGAATCAAATTATTTTCGACCTGTTTTTGGAGTCTCTAGAGCTGAATTGAGAAGTCTTTACAAATTATGCTAATGTTTCAGAAGGTAGTTTCTAAGTCTGATATACACGCATGCCTCCATTAAAAGTTCTGGTAAGGAATGGGCTTCACCTTTCCTTAGAGTAATGGTATCATATCCTGATTTCACAAAAACAGTTATTAAGTTCCTGGAAACAGGACAGAAACTGATGGGATATCTTAATCTTTTGTAGCCAGTGACTGATAATCCATAGTGTTGGAAGAATTAAGGATCTAAAAGTGTCTTGAAAAATAAGAAAAGCAAATTTTCTATCTGGCTATAGTCCAGTTACGTTCTCTCTTGCGTGGGTTTATCATGGCATCTGTAAAGCCTTGCTGACTCAAGTTCTGGTTCCCTGACCAGCATCACCCCAGCATCACCCGGGGGCTGGAGCCCTCACCCCACACCTACAGCACCAGGATCTGCATTTGAACAGATTCCCTGGGGATTCTCCTGCACATTACAGGGTGACAAACGGTGACTGGAGCTGCTCAGTCACAGGCCCCCAGAGCTGACAAGTCCTATTCCTTCTCCTTCTGTTACAGCTCCTACAGAAAAGGCAGAGGGGTCTGGGGAACTGGGTGGCTCAGTCAGCTCAGCTTTAGACTCTAGATCTCAGCTCAGGTCTTTGGTGGCGGGGGGGGGGGGGGGGCAGAGGAGGGCACTGGCAGAGGGAGAGAGAGAATCCCGAGCAGGCTCCATGCCCAGTACTGAGCCGAACCCAGTCCCTGAGATCATAACCTGAGCTGAAATCGAGAGTCAGATGCTTAACTGACTGAGCCACCCAGGTGCAGGCGCCCTTCAGCTCAGGTCTTGACCTTAGAGTTGTGGGTTCAGGCCCTGCTCCTTTAAAAAAAAAAAAAAAGGCTTCAGTAGTTGGGCTGAAAACTACTTCCCCTCTATAGTCAAACCACTGGCACTCTGGTTTGCAACTGCACAAAGACTTTGATTACTTGTAAACAGCCCTGCCAATATCAAATACAAATATGGAATTTAAAGCTCTTTATAAGGTCATGCTTGAGAACTAAAAATTTAATACCTCCATAGACAAAATGTAAACCAGGGCCTACATAAAGGGGTCCGTGTTAGGCAGTTCCTATGACTGATTTGAAGAAAAATGCCCCTCACCAGTCACTGAATTGCTCATGGCAAGAGGCAGAGGCTGGATTGACAAGCCACACACATGCCACACGAGTGCTTACCTGTTTGTACTCAGATTCTCTTCCAACCAACACCTGCAGAATGTAATGGACTGGGTCACCTTTCATTGGCGGTACCGTCTCCCAGAAGATTTCACATGAATTTCCTTCCAACTGTGTTACTCGAGGTGCTGAAATACAAATCCACCATGTTCAAACTCAAAATTCAAAGTATCATAGTAACCGCCAACATTTTGTAATATTAGAGTGAGAGCGTGCTTGTGTCCGCTCTGAGAGGGGAATTTACTTGCTCAGACTCCTAGAGAACCTTCAGGGCACCCTTCACACAGAGAAGCTACTCCATGACTAGCAAGCTATTGGTGAAAAAAATTCCTTTCCTCATTATCCTATTAATAACTGCTTGGCCTGAATTGGATTTTTGTTATTTTTTTTAAAAGAATTTTTTAAAAAAAGATTTTCACTTATTTCAGACAGAGAGAGCGAGAGAGCACACATGGGGCAGTGGAAGGGCAGAGGGAGAGGGAGAAGCAGACTTCCTGCTGAGCAGGGAGCCAGCCCTGGGGCTCAATCCCAGGATCCATGGGATGACCTGAGCCAAAGGCAGCAGCTTAACCGACTGAGCCGCCCAGGTGCCCCATGTACTTTTCTTATGTTTACAATACTACTGAGCATGTTCTATGATGAGGCCCTGAGCTGGAGACTTTAGAGAATGCAAACAGGGGCTGTAAACCCTACTTTCAAGGGAATTAAGATCAAGTCGAGGGAAGACGCGAGCAAGGTAGGAGACAAATACAAATAGAAACAGAATGTGAAGGCGATTAAACGGGGGTGTACGAACAAAAGCGGAAGGAGAGTCTGATCTGTGTGAGTCTGAGGAAGGTTTGAGAAGCAGGTGACATGTGAGATTAAGTCCCAGAGAATGGCCAGGATTGACAGAAAGCCTTTAAAATCAAGTTATCTATTTGTATTTTTTTTTAGTTCATTTTTCACCTACTAGACTCATAATTGTTTTTTTTTTTTTCTTTAAGGAATTCTTTTTTTTAAGAGTCTATTCATTTGAGAGAGAACACAAGCAGTGAGGGCGGGAGCAGCAGAGGGAGAGGGAGAAGCAGGCTCTCTGCTGAGCAGGGAGCCCAATGCAGGACTTGTTCCCAGGACCCCAGGATCACAGCCTGAGCCAAAGGCAGATGCCTAACTGACTGAGCCACCCAGGTGCCCTCATAATTCTGGTTTAAAGGAAAACCGTATTAGTCTATAGTAAAGCATGTAAAATGTTATAGAATTAAAAAATTTTTTTCTCACAGCTTATGCCGTATCTCTACAGTTTAATTCAATACCTGAGATTTCCTACTTTGTAACTAGAATGCATTACTCCTCTCTGAACCCTCTTCCTCTTGAAATTCTTTAGAAGCAGCGCTTTCTACCTGCGATTCTGTACAACACTGCTTCAGAAAAATGCAGGTTTTCTTAAAAGTAAGCTGCAATTAGTTGGCCAAAACTCCATGCAATTTTTGGAAAAAATGAGGGACCCTATCAGACCAAACAGCCCTCCAGCTAAGACAACAACTTCCTGACCCAAAGAGGAAGAGGATCTGATCAATGTGGCAGTGGCAGGAAACTGCCCTTCTGAAGAAAATGTACATGAAAGTCAAGTGCTTTCTACTCAGTGTTCCACTGTCCATGAATTGAATCTCTACCAACACCCCCCCAGACAAAGGGAGTGTCACAAAGACGTTGACGTCTGCCAGCTGTTAAATTGTGGCCAGCCCTCCTTGTCACAGCAAATCTATCTGCCCCGGTGGGTTCGGGAATCTCTTCCGTTACGGCCACTAGGCTTTCCTGTAGCTGTACCAAAGGGCTGGGCCACTTAGTACCCAAGTGACACATGAGCCCTTGCATGGGTACATACATTTGTCCTAGTTTCACACTCACATAGAGAAGCGATTGCCAAAGAACTTCTGGACTGCGGAGGGGAGGGAGCTACCATCAAGCACCCTGGAAGGAGCTCGAGGAAACCTTCACAGGTTCCAAGCCAGATCCTGCCCAGGCCTTGAGGTGTCTCTCCCTCTGTGGTGGACTCTGCCCTGGCCAAAGCAGACACAGCTCCTCTTCTCCCACCCGATATGGAAGCACTGAGTCAAATGGCCTTGCTCCTGGGGCCACACATACAAAGGACCTTTTTTCAAGGTTGCGCTCATCCCCCTGGCCATCCAGTAATACATAGCAAACCCCCACTTTTACCCAGATAAAACCTAGTTCAGGTAATCTGCCTGCGTGTCCGTCAGCCTTGAGTCATTTTGGGCAGCAGCTGGAAAGAGCCACCAGCATAGCCTACCCTCGCAGTGGCCACAGGGACCTTCACCGGAATCATCCTTTTGGGGTAAAAGGGGGTACAGGCTCAGGAGGCCATGGGGGTGGCCGGCTGGGAGGGCCGAGTCAGCCCCACCTTACTGCTGTCTGTCCATCCAGCAAGTCAGCTGTGCACCAGGGAGACAAGGGCTCACCAGACCCGGTGGAGGGAGAACCCGTGAAGAGTGGCTTTTGCTCACTCCCTGTCCCCACAAAGGGACGGAGTCAACTAGTCATTGGCAAACCTTAAGACAAATACTCAAGAAGATGAGCACAGGCCATTGCTGCTCTTTTCTCAAATGCACCTTTGCACAGTAAGAGTGCGGCCTGGGGACAGGTCGATGAAGTTGCCGGGGCCAGGCACTGGGCATGAGAGTCACCAGAAGGCAGACACCAACCTCGGCTCTTCCTGATGGTCTCTGGGCAGGGAGAGCCTCAAGCCTTCCATGGTGAACTGTCGTAAGTGCTATCAACACCAGAAATTCACCCTCATTTCTAACCCCAAGTGTGTCACTCAGTGTGGTCCTTTTCTTTGTCCACCTCCTGTGGGGACGAGGCTACTACATTATTTGCAGTAATTATTTATACAGACCTGAGAAAAGGCCTTTTCGCAGGGAACCGTTGCCCAACCTTCTCTTTGAGACGGTTGTTAGGATTCTATGTTGCTGATGTTAGGAATATTAGAAGAGTATGCGTCAGGCCAGAACTGAGCCTGCTACTCCAAGTTCCAGCACTTCCCTACTCTCACAGAAGAATGTGCTAGAATTCACTGCCTACAAACCTTTGATGGTAGGGGGGATGCATTTGGTTGTGCTGAAGGTATAGGTTTCTGAGAAGGGCCCTTCGCCAGCCTCGCTCGCTGCCTGGATTCTGAAGGAGTAGCATGTGAATTCCGTCAGTCTCTGGACTTTGTAGGTGTGGCTGGGTCCTCTGTAGATGGAAATAAACCTAGAGGAAGGAACAGAATCCATTAGCCACCTCAACTTTCATTAGTGACAAAAAATTAGTTATCACTGTTAACTTACCTTCTACTACATACGAGGCAATGAAGTTAATGTTAACTGGGCACCTGAGAAATACAATGTCTTCTTTACCTGATTTTCCAAAGAACTAAGGTTTAGCTTGAAAATTCCTTCAATTTTAACCTTTGTCTTCACAAGAGCTTTCAAAGCCCCTTTCCAAACTAGTGAGAACACACTGAAGATTACAGATCTTTGAGAAAAATTTTAAAACAAGAAAAAAATACTTAGAATTCTTCATCAGGTTAATCAAAATAATGGAAATGCAGCACAGGTAAACTGGACAGCTTAAACTGGCAGCTTCTGGATCCTTCTCCAATCTGAGCTGGCACTATTCTGTACTCTGCTAATTATTATCTCCAAGAGGCTTAAGCATAGAAGGTCTGAAGATAGAAAACAAGGCTGGGGAGGCTGGGGCGCCTGGGTGGCTCAGTCATTGTCTACCTTTGGCTCAGGTCATGATTCCAGGGTCCGGGGATCGAGCCCTGCATCAGGCTCCCTGCTTGGAGGGAAGCCTGCTTCTCCCTCTCCAACTCCCCCTGCTTGTGCTCCCTCCGTCAAATAAATAAATAAAATCTTAAAAAAAAAAAAAATAAGGCCTTACGTTTTCAAGTGTTTCCCCCAGGGTCTTGAAAAATTTGTATTTTTACAATAAAACTGGATTACCTAGGATTAGTATATGCTATCATTGCTTGTCTTTTTACAGTTAAATATAAAATTTTGGAAGTAACTACCCCCAAGTTATCCAGAATTTCTGTAGATTTGGGACTTGAATCCCGCCAGCCCAGGGACGTGTGGAGAACCACAGCGTGACTTGGTCCAACACAGGCCCATCGGCTCTGACAGTGTCTGAGGACAATCTGCGGTCTTCAGATACTGCTGGAAGTCTGTCAGAACAATGCTTTAAAATGTCTAGACTCTTAGGCCACTGTGGCCTAAGGGGTAGACAGGATTTATGAATTCATTTAACAAACATTTCTTGAGCATCTGCTGTGTGCCAGGCTCTGTGGCTTCAAAGATGAACGAGTAAGACCGGATCCCTGTGGGCTGGTTGGGCCTGTGTGTGGTCAGAGCTTTCTGAAAGCAGCAGCCTTTCCCTGGGTTGGAGAACCGTCCCTCTGGACGGACAGATGGATGGGTGGGTAGGTCTAGAGATTAAACAACTTTTTCAGAAACCCTGTCCGAGAGTTAATTTTTTTTTTTTTTGAAGATTGTGTTTATTTATTTGACAGAGAGAATGAGATCACAAGTAGGCAGAGAGAGGGGGAAGCAGGCTCCCTGCTGAGCAGAAAGCCCAATGTGGGGCTCATCCCAGGACCCTGAGACCATGACCTGAGCCGAAGGCAGAGGCCCAACCCACTGAGCCACCCAGGCGTCCCGAGTCAATACTTAGTTTAAACACCCATGCACCCATCATCATTCCCAAATGAGTGAGTTCCTGAGCCCTACCTAGTCATTTCACTATTTCGCGTTCCCTCTGCTGTGCTGTGCAAGGAAGCACCTTGACTGGGGGCTGAACGTGTTCCATTTCAGGGAAAGCCAGAGTCCGCTGGGAAACTCACAAATACCATGGCAACCTGTTTGGTGCCCTGACACATTACCACCTTAATGAAGATACCCTTGCTAATGCTGGAGGCAAATAGCTATTCATTAACTCAGCCTCCCCATGGGCCAGGATCTCTGACCAGAGTCACGGCTTTTGGTTGTACCACAAGATGGAAATCACGGTTTAAGAAGTAAATGTGTTACATCCTCATTACAAACTGGCAAGAAAAGCCTGGTTTTTCAAAGAGTCTGGAGAGGGTTATTAGCAATAATACCGCTTCCCTGACATGTCCTGCTCTCAGGAGACTGTTTCCTTTTGACAATAAGGTCAGTACATTTGCATGGACAGTAGCACTCAGAGAAATGGACTGAAGCAGGTTCAGGACTCTGGTATGGTAGCATCATCCTAAGTTGGGCAAATAGCATACGTACCAATTTTCAAATACATCAAAATCTGCTTCTGGACTGTGTTTATTTTCCCCCCTTTAATTAATTGTTTGGCTCTTTCACTGCTGCCTTTCAGTTCCTAAAAATCGCATCCCAATTTATAGAAGGCACTGTAGAAACAGGTGCCAGCAACGAAGGACTCTGAGATTTCGCCGTTAGAGCATCTGTTTAAGTCTGGGGATAGTGTTACTTATTAAAAAAAAGCGGGGCTGCATCTGCTTTTGCTAGGATGACTCTGAAGGAGACATTTACGAGTGGATTTCAGGTTCCAGTTTACTCCCCTTGCATTCAGTGAAGGTGGATGCAGGTGCAGGAGGCCCAGCTTGTAGCTGGCGTGTCCCCTGGAGAGGAAGCTGGGGCTGGCAGCCTGGCACACCCAGCAGAAGAGCACGGAGAACGGGAGAGAAAGCGGTCGTCCTTTCTCCCTCCGGCCTTCTCTACAATAAGCACGTGTCTGACCAGTCCTTTAATTCAGCCCTCTGTCGACTTTGGCAACAAGAAGTCATGACTCGCTTGCTGCCCTGCTTTGTCTGACCTCCCTCCCCCTAGAAAAGCCACGGGAAGGAGTTCTGGGGAAGTAGCCAAATTGGATGGGGCTAATTCCTACGTCTTGTACTTAGCCAGGTACGGAGCCCTCAGTCAGGGCAGGGAGGATGATGGGCATGTGACAGGCTCTCTCCTGAGTCAGAGGGGCATGCGGGCAACGAGGGGAGACACCAGAATCCTAGCAGCTTTGGGAGAAACATTCTGAAATAGCTGGCAGGGCCAACTCCACCCCAAAGGCTCGCTTAGAGAAAAAGGGGTGTCCTGTCCTCGTGCACCTACGCCCTACGGCGGATACACAGGCCCAAGGTCAGAAGGAGCTGAGCAATGAAGCAAGGCAGCCGCACTGCTGCCTTCTGAGGACTTCTGAGGCCTGCCAAGAGTTTTAAAAGTTCATTCTTTTGGGACACCTGGTGGTTCAGTTAGTGAAGCGTCTGCCTTTGGAAAAGAACTGAAAAGAAAAAGAAGTTCCTACGTTTATCCCTTGACAGGCTTTCCGCACCCTCCTTCTTCTTGAGGAAACACAAGAGGCAGAGCAGAAGAGAAGTGCAAGGGTGAGACTGTGGGGTAAGAGAACAGAAAGACTGGGTATTCACCTTCTCATGTGGAAATCATTGACCATACTCGTGTCTAATTTCCTGCTGCTTTACTTTTAACAAAGAAATGTATTAAATGCACAGGTCAATGGATTCTAGGTAAGAGCTCCATGTAAGTCAGCTTGTTAATCAAAAACTCAAATCCTTCATAAAATCTTACCTCCGATTTTAGGTTTCTGGAGACAAGACCTTCCCAAGTTAACGGCCAGTTTGGCACTTTTAGTCTCACTTTAGGGGTTTCAAGAGTCTTAATTTTGAAAACTTTAAGGGCTAACACCGGTCCTCCCCCCATACACTCCTCATCTGTGCGGGTTCCATGAGCAGAACAGGCACTGAGACTGTGAGCCGCCAGCAACTTATCTAGCCTCTCTGTGCCTCAGTCTTCGGGGAACTCTGTGCCATAAGGGTCCTCAGGCCCCAACCTCCCTCGCAGCACCATGGTCAGGTTTACTGGGTTCACAGAAGTGTTTAGGACGGTCCTGACCTGTAATCACCACTCCCACAGGTGCCCTCACAACTATTTTATAATGCTAGGGTTTTTACCAAACTGTACTCTCCCTCCTGAGAGACTGTCTACACCCCCACGGGCTAAACCCGAGGTTCCTTTCTCCCGGGGAGATGGTTGGCGGTGTGGGGAGAGAGGCCGTCCACTGAGCCAGGTTTTGCACCAGCTGGAGGCGTCAGCCACGGGGCTCCCTTAGGGAGCCCGCTCACCCTCTGCGCTGGGACCCCTGGTGAGGTGAGGCCGAGAACGCCTCCTTCACAGGTCTGCGGTGGACTGGGTTTGAGAGCTCACGTAAATGCCACAGGCCCTACACAGAGCTCACCTTAAGTAAGTGTCACGGATCCTCAGTTTCTTTCTGTGCGTGCTGACAGTGACGTCTGTCTTAAACAAAGGGCAACCCAAACAAAATAAAAAGCTCATAAGCCAGCACAAGAGGCACAGGGTCCCTCTTTTACCACAACGCTATCATTATTCTCTGTCACTCCAAGAGGTGGGAGAAGAAAGACCGTCCTTTCTTTGGAGCCAGTGATTTAAGCCAGTTGCATGGTGGCCTCTCAGGGAGGCTCCGAAGGGAGCCACCGGAGGCTAGAACCACCCACACAGAGGCTACAAATATTCATCAAATAAGTGTTTTAACAAAGACCAACCGAATTTTTTCTCTTTCCTAAATCTTTTTTTTTAAAAACCATCTTCATTTTAAAATTCATTAATAAGTCAGCCAGAGGCCTTTGGTGATAGAATTAAAGATACACCGTGTGTCTTCAGACTCAATGATTGAAGGCTACATGTTCTAAATGCAGCCAAAGATCCAGCCCCTAGAGCACGTCTCCGCCATGAAGAGGGGACAGGAGCCACCCAGCTTTGCTGATCCCTCCCCCTTTTATCTGGACCATCCAGGGTCATGGCTTAGACTCCACCTGTGTTCATGCACGGCCTAAGACAGGAGTCACTGCCAGAGGACAACAGGAGTCCTACAGTCTCGAAGACCTGGAAAGCTATGATTTCAGTGTGCACTGTCCCAAGCCTGGGGGAAGAGTGTGGATGTCAACTGTGAAGCGGGAGGATCTGGAGCAGCTGGGGTGCCGACATCAGCAGAGGATGGTCAAGGAACTCTCACCAAGATCTCAGCCCCTTGGCTGCTGAGGGAGAGAGGGTGGCCTGGGCAATAAGGGATCCGTGGCGGGGAGGCACTCTGATGCTACAGAAACACGATGAACTACACATACCTGACAGCACGGCTCCTGGACTATAGCACGTGCTCAGTGCAGTCGCGGAGTGATTTCAGTGTCCGTTCCCGTATGTAGCCACAGGCACCCCCGTGGAATCACAGCTGCTTAAAGGTCATCCCGGAGCCGCGGGCCCACACTGGCACTGCCTCTGAGGGGGTCTTCCACTCTGCTCTCTACCCCTGCCACCCAGGGCTGCGTACCTTGGGTAGCCTCAGCCCCATGACCCAAGACTCCTGGGAAGACCAAGAGAATAGGTGTGCGCCGTTGGCTCGGGAGGGGAGGGGTATGAAAACAATCCCAGTTCACAGACTTGAGTTTGAATTTAAGTTCACAGCCTGGGGCTCCTGGGCTCTAGAGCCACGGCAGCTATTTCTGTCTGTGAAAAATGGGTGTGACAATCGGAGAAAGACAACTATCATATGATCTCCCTGATATGAGGACATGGAGAAGCAACATGGCGGGGGTAGGGGGATAGGAGAAGAATAAATGAAACAAGATGGGATTGGGAGGGAGACAAACCATAAATGACTCTTAATCTCACAAAACAAACTGGGGGTTGCTGGGGGGAGGTGGGATTGGGAGGGGGGAGGGGGCTATGGACATTGGGGAGGGTAAGTGCTATCGTGAGTGCTGTGAAGTGTGTAAACCTGGCGATTCACAGACCTGTACCCCTGGGGATAAAAATACATTATATGTTTATTAAAAAAAAAAATTTGGAAGGGGAGGCGAACCATAAGAGACTATGGACTCTGAAAAACAACCTGAGGGTTTTGAAGGGTCAGGGCTGGGAGGTTGGGGGAACAGGTGGTGGGTAATGGGGAGGGCACGTTTGGCATGGAGCACTGGGTGCTGTGCAAAAAGAATGAATACTGTTACGCTGAAAAAATAAATAAAATGAAAAAAAAAATGGGTGTGACAATAATGCCTCCCCTCAGAGGCTGTCGTGAGAATCAAATGGGATCATGCTGGCAGAACTCGTTACGAAATGCCTAGCGCTTGTGGTAATGCTAACACTCATGCTATTTAGGACACAACACCAAGGGTTATGAGTGGTTTACCTTGGTTGTTAATGTTGGAGAAGCCTGAAAGACGCCCCCAGAATGTCATCCCTTCGACTTTCCTGAGCCACAGAGAAAGCTGTACACGTGAGCACCACCCACCCTGGCCCAGTTAACCCAGGCCAAGAACGGCTGCGGGAGGCAGATGAAGATGGGAGCCGTGGGTCTGGACCAGTGCTGCCCATTCGTGGAAATCGGGGCATTTTTACTGAGGGAAAGGGAAAATGGGAAGAAATGTTCTCTTGTACTAAAGATATTTACTTGGAAGTGGAAACATAAACAAGGCAGAAGGTTGGGTGGGTCACTGAAAGTTTACCGTCTAAATGAATTCTTTATGGCTCTGCCTCCAACTTGCTTCAGCACTGACTATAATAATGTCCTGAAACTAACACTTCTATGGTAGCAAGCACACACGGGTTTTAACGCTGCCAAGTTAACAGTGATTTAAGAAAATGTTCTACAGATCTGTGAATACAAAATGGTTCTGCTTATTCTGTTTGCCTGTCAGAGTGTCTCCTTGGTTGGTACAAAGACGGACAAAAACCTTGGGCACAGTGTAGAGTCTGTTACTACGAACTTGGACAAGCTGATAAGTCTCCAGGCTGAGTTTCCAGACACTCAGGATAATAATAACTGTCTCGTTCACCTGGCCGGAGTTTTTTACGAGAGCCAAATGAGAGGACCAAGTAAATCCTATGATTTCTTATTAAATATACATTAGGAAGGCAAAACAACAGATTCTTGAAAGTTTCACAAAGTTCTAGGGGAAGGCTGTATTTTAACCTCAGCATTCTAGGTTTTAACACATAGTGAAAGATGACTTTTTTTTTTCTTTGTAGTGAAAGGCAACTGAAGGAAGAAATTCAAACATGTTACATCTTCGAATGTTTATTTTAAATTATTTTAGAATAAAACGATGATAGGTAAATAGTTCAATTTTAAAAACCTATTTCCTTAAAACAGTTTTGTTTAAAAAAAAAAAAAATCCAAGAATTCCCTGCATGGCTCATAACTTAAATTCACGGTAGAAAATAAGATAACACGAAGGTTCTTGTGTTTACTACCTTGTTCCTACCTTACAATCCCTAGGCCCATTAAAGGCTAACAGTAGCTTGTTAATATTAACTCCTCACCATCATCTACACTGCTGACCTAAAATGGCCTCTAGTCCACTCAAGGCTGCAAATGGCATGTTTTTAAAGTTGCTCTACAGCATCACAAATCAACAGCTGTTAGTGAGATCAGCACAGCTGTATTCCTTAACAATGATGCGCCACTGCCTTCATTTTCTCTCAGTCTCCCTGGGCTGCATGGGCTATGTGTGTGAGAGAGACAGAATCTCCTCCATTACTGAAGCCGTCCATGTTTGGGAGTGGAGTGTGTTCAAAACAGGGATGGAGAGGATGTGTCCTTGCTCTACCGAGAACACGGAGTCCTGTCGTGCCTATGCAGAAGCAGCTGGAAGCAGATGGCATCGTGTGGGTCACCTGAGGCAGGGAAGGTGTTTCCTAGACTGGCTTTGAGGTTGGTGAGAGGCCCCATTTGCAGACCGAGCACCCAAGCACCGAGGAGTTCTGAAAGACCAGTGCGAAAGGAGCTCCTCTCCTACCCTCATATTCTCGGTTGCATACGTGCCTACTGGCTCTTAACGGATCCAGCTCTAATACTTTTTGGTTAGGTTTCATTTCAGGCTCCTTTTCTAAGAAATAAAATGTCAATACAGCTGCCGATGAGACTCTACGGAGAATAAAAGAAAATTCCTTTTTTCATTTTTGTTGTTGTTCAAACTGTACCTCATTACTGATGTATTAAAGAGATTTATTTATTTTCAAAAAAAGAAAAAAAGATCTCAGTATGAAGACCACCTAAGAATCTTGAAACCTCCCATTCTGCTTTCTTTTCAAGCATATGCAGGAATCTTCTCTTCAAGGATACTCCTCCCAGAATCCTGCAGATTTCAGTGGGTCTACTTCTATTTTAATGGGTTTGCCTCAATCTTACATGATTTAGGAAAAAAATGCTGAAATGCTGTATGTTCTATTTATGTTTAAAGAGATCAAAATTCCATTTTGAAATAGAAAAAAAAAACAACCCTATAACCTGAATTTTTTTTACTTCCAGTCCAATGAAGTTCTCTAACAGTTCATTTTTCATTACTTACCTCTGCCTGTACCTGACATTTCAGGCTGCAAACCCAGTCAGACTAAGCCCACAGTCCTTTTTATTTTGTAGGCTTAATTTTTTTTTGCTTTTCTAAGACATATCAATGCTTTTCCTCCATCAATCAGGGACTGGAGACAGGCATCATTAGTTCCCTTCTGTAGAGAGAGAAACTAAGGCAAAAAGAAGTGAAGGGACATGCCTCTAGCCATCCCTGAAACTCAGTAACAGATCTGGGATTAGAGCAGAGATCTGACACCCCTGTGGAGAACCACATCGCCTTCCACTGAGGAAAGGTAGTATCAAAGTGTCATTTACCCAACAAGGGTGATCATGTGTATTACCAGGACTATTTCAAAGAAACAAAGGAAACTAGTATCGACGGTCTCTGTGGGCCCTGAGCTAGTTGCCTCACATCTATTTAATTCAAAATATGCTCTGAGAAATGGAAAGCAGGGGTCTGTTCCATAATAAGCATACATTAGGAAAGTTCACTTCTCCCGTAGGGCTCATACACCCCAGTGACTTTTATTAGTTGCCTAGTGTGTATTTTTTCAGGGTTTCTTTGTATAGATTATTTTCTGTCCCTCTCTAACAGTCAGCAGTCAGTCATATTGTGCACATTAACAAAGCCGTCCAATTTTGCCTGATGAAGGGAAAAGTGTCACGGGCCTTAAGGGCTGAGTTAAATGGAGAGCCAACTGGTAATTAGCCACTCTATTATATCCTTCTGCCCCATCCCCCTTTTGCTGGGAATACATCGGCTTTAAAATACACTGGCAATCTGACTAAACCTGAACAACAGATCAGCCATAAATGCATTCCTGGAACTTAAGTTCCTCTCATCTCGGTGCTGCATACAATTATCAGGAACACAGACCCAGGAGGGTCAGGACGAGAATCAGCATCAACTCAAATTCTGTGAGGGCAGCCTAACGTTTCATATCAGTAACACAGACAAATGCACGTTCAAAATCCTCAGTACAGCGTTAGGATCTTAAAATGCATGAGTTGATCTTGTTATTCTAATCCCTGTATTAGGTTAATGCAGCATTATGAAAATGTTTACTCTGGGTGTATATTCTTCTTGCATACACAGGAACCAAAGACATTCAGAGCTTCTGTGCCAGATTTGCTAAGAATAATAGACTTTGTCACTCTAGGTCACGCCAGATAATTTTTGTTTTTCTGCTGAAATTAAATAAAATCTCTTGTGCTGTCTGCTCATTGTTTCCCATTAACTATTTTCTCAGTAAGATAAGTTCCTTATAGGTAGCCACATACCTCAAAAGACTTAGCACATTACAGTAATTCAGGAAAAAAATGATGACTGGGTCATTAACTGCGAGGAATAAACTTGGCCCTATAAATATAAGGCACTGCTTTGAAGCTGCTACATCAAGACGTGGTCAGTGACCTTGGACTGGGAGCTTTGTGAGTCAAAAGCTTAACTACATGGAAAACAAATGTCCTGTTCATGGGGCACAAAATTTTCAACACAGCAAGCCCAGGTGACCCAGATGAATTCTAGGTTGATTTACCTGGGAGGCAAGGATTTGGGCAAGATGCTCTTTTGGGATCCCCTCTGTTTACATGAAATAGTCCCAAACTGAAAAAGAGCCCCATATAAAAGAACGAGAATAGGAAGAGACATTCAGGTGGAGAAAAATCCAGGGCACATTTCTGTGCTTTGGAGATTGTATCCTTGGTTTCCACCCAATTCTGAGTCTTTATCACTTGCCTCCAACCTAAGGCTCTTTTGCATGAGGTTATAAAATTGGGACCCTTTTAAGACTCACTTACCCTATTATTTTCTGTAAGAAGCCTTCTCTGCTTCTTTCTTTTAAGCTTATAATCATACATTGAAATCATAATAATCATTAAAATTAAATTCAAGTCAACTTATCAAAAAACCCATTTTTCATCTAGCCAGTGGGAAGCTTTGGTAGAAATCCTATCAGCATAGAAAATATTTCACTTTTTATTCAAAAACTAAATAATGTAGATTAAAGCTCTCAACGTCTGGCACTTTGCAGGTGCTCAATAAATAGAAGTATCATTTAGGAAGTTTGAAAAATATATTTTTGGCTCAAGATTATACTTAGAAATCTCTAGCTCATTTTATATTTTTTGACTGAGAGGTATATAAATAAATATAACAAACCAGCAAAGTGTAGATGTAAAACCTTAGGGGCTTTTGAGATCTTAAGTGGTCACTCTTAAAGAAACAGTATCTTGGGCACCTGGGTGGCTCAGTCAGTTAAGCGTCTGCCTTCAGCTCAGGTCATGATCCTGGATTTCGGGATCAAGCCCTGTGTTGGCCTCCCTGCCCAGTGGGGAGTCTGCTTCTCACTCCTCCTCACCCTCTGCCCCTCAACCCTGAAGAGAGAAAGTTCTCTCTCTATCTCAGATAAATAAAAAAAATCTTTTTTTTTTTTTAAAGATTTTATTTATTTGACAGACAAGAGATCACAAGTAGGCAGAGAGGCAGGCAGAGAGAGAGAGAGGAGGAAGCAGGCTCCCCGCTGAGCAGAGAGCCCGATGCGGGGCTTGATCCCAGGACCCTGGGATCATGACCTGAGCCGAAGGCAGAGGCTTTAACCCACTGAGCCACCCAGGCGCCCCTAAATAAAATCTTTTAAAGAAAGTTGGTATCTTTCTTAGTTGTCAAAAGCAGAAACAAAGATACGAAGAAAAGAGACAGCCTGCCCTAATCATTTGCAAGAGACGCCCTTTGGTAAAGGATAAAGTTCACAAATAATCCAGAAGATTCAGTGCTTTCAGGTGAAAAAGGTGAAAAGGGACTCAGAGTTCATGTTCTAGTGTAGTCTAGGGTAGACTGATATTTGAGCAGCCAAATCAACTCTTTAATTTTAAAATTACTGAGAATGGAGTTACTAATTTTCATTGTGCTTCCGTTGTAAAATGTTTAAGACTAACATTATCTTCACAGCTGACTAGGACAGCCAGACAACTCACACATTGGCAGCTCTCCCTTTCAATACCCACAGCACCTGGTGACAAAATCCACCAAAACCACAATTTATCTACCTCTGGTTCTCACCTTGGCCACAAGTAGTACATACAGTATTTTTGCCACATACATAGTAAGAACTTATTAGTGGTTAATGCAATCAATGCATACACTAGGGAATATGTGTACCTTTCCCAAAAGTCACGACTGCAGATCACCGTGGCAGTGAGTTCAAGGAAAAATCCGCTCCTTAAATGAAGATGCTTACTTTCAGTTGGACAAGCCACGTCCAAGTCCCAAAGAACCTCAAGGATACCAGAATGGACAAAAACTATACTAATCACAAGAATTATAATGTATCCAACTCAGATGATCTCTCCCTAATTCTCATGAGTCAAGATCCAAAGTTAAATAAAGGCTTGGATTTAAGGGGCCAACTGATACAAAAGTTCAGTTTCTAGACACAAGGAAGGTCATCTTCAAACTCAAATTAGGCCAAGTTTCATCCTATTAAATCATAGGAAAATTATTCCCCAAATAGAACGAGAATTTATTACAGTCTATACTCCCATCACTTTAATAACTTTGAGAGCATTGACAAATCTAATTTAAAAAAGATACATTTGGACTCCAGATGATAAAATTAAGAAAAATACTGTCCCTAATGGTAAGTTTTCTTAAACTGCCATTTAAATTTAGGCAAGTCACTTATTTGATTAACAGTGCCATCTTTGGCCCTCCACCCCCCTCTTTTAATAGCATGAATTGATTGCTAGATTCTGCACTCTCTTCTGTCCAGCATATTTAAATGTCTCATGACAGCATGCTTCTCTGGATCAGCATTCACGGGCATCCGTACAGTTCTCCATACGAGGGGGCCCCCTACAGTAGGATGCAGACAACTGGTTTGGTGCAGAGCCCCGGCTCTGCCCACATTCCTGGACCTAACAGCAGAGGCAACTGCATGAGGAGTCAGGCAGCCCCTGCTCTGATCCCAACTCGCTACCAGTGCCAATGTTTTTGGACTTCACTTTTTCTAAAGGAGGACATGACTGTAAGATACTCTCTAACAAAGACTCTCTCAACCACCAAAGGAAGCCAAAAGCCCAGGGCAAAAAACAAAGGCTCATTTGCAAATTTCCCAACTGCTAGCTTTAAATATTTATCAGGATTTCTGTTTGTCCATAATTCTTCTTCTCGCTGTTCCCTTTGTTCCCATTATTTTTCCCTGTAAAATAATGAACCCATGAAAGTGCATCCAAAGGTACAAAGCCTAATAAGACGAATGGTCTTGTCTATGACTGAGTATGCCTTTAATCTCCAACGAACCTACCAAAAGAAGCCTCATTTTCTGTACGCTCTCTATACCAGGATGAGTTTCCAACAGGACAATCACTTTTTGTTCCTTTCTAGTCAAATTACTAGGCTTGACAGGTCCTTCAAAGTTAAGTTCAAATGCCACCTGTCTCAAAAAGCCATTCCTGGTCTTTGCAACCAAATGCTCTCTACCTCCTCCAGCCTCTCACAACACTTTTCTCCAAGGGCATTTATGTTCTGAGACCATGTGGGGGTAGATACTATGCTGCTAGAGGCAGGGGCTTGTTTTTCCTTGATCTTGGTCTCCACTGAAGGTCCACCTCAAACAGTGCCTTCCACACAGCAGGACTCCACGGCTCTGAAAGGTATCAGTGTAGTTGAGTACAGGGTGGGGGGTGAAGATTGGCTAGGGGTGTCTGTTCTAATTAACCAGCTCCCCGGGAAAGGGGCAGGAGACTCTAACGCATAATGTGGGAAGGACAGAAATGGTTTGGTGTTCAGCAGATAGGCCTTGGGGAAGTAGCAGCACGCACCTGTCCATCCGGGTGTCTTGGATTTATTGCCCCCCCCCCTCCACCTCCTTCACCTAATTCTCTGATTTGGACTTTTGGTCACAGAACATTCTGTCATCATTACCTTTACTCTGCATCTGAATTATTCCTAAATACAGTTCAGAGGCCCATCTTCTGATCGGCCATTTTCAGAAGAAATGAAATTAGGCTAAACAAATATGACGTGAAAGGCTGGATTTGATTTCTGTAGCCGAGAGTATTTCCTGGGTGTGCAGTCTCATGAAGCATCTCCTGTTTGCTCTGGTTAATTTCATCCTGCACTGCCCATAGTTAGAGAGCACGATCCCCATCTGTACACCACCACAGCTATTTCAGATTGGTAAACATGTTTGTCCCAATGGTCACTGAATATTTAAAAAGCTAACATCTCTTCCTGAGTCTTATTTCCCTTTGTGCTTGTGACTAATAGAACACTCTAACACAGCAAGGACTTGACTTTGGCAGTTTTCTTTTTAGATAATTTCTCTGCATTACCTGGCTTTACGAAAGAAAAAAATAAACACATAGATTATCACGTGCAGCAAGTCAGGGGCTTCAGAATGTTAGTTTAGAAAATTCTCAATGGAGGATGGACGGTACAAAATGTAGGACCCAACCCACAGGAAATCTTTCAAGCAGGAGGATCGACAAACGAGCAAGGATTCATTCCGCAAGCCAAAGGCACAGAACCATACTGCGTGTCCTCCCCGCCATCTCACCTCTTGTTTCTGTCCTCCAGCTGCAGTGTGTACACCAGGTCGTCGGCTGCGTGTGTCTTGGTGTTACTGTCTCCCCATTTCAGCTTCAGGCTCTGGGGCCCTGATGCAGCACATTCGAGCCTCGGAGGCAAGGGTGGTAATGGCCGAGTTTTTGCCCTAATGAACTGACTAAACGGTCCGGCTCCGATTTCATTTACAGCCTGAATTCTGATCCTGGGAAAAGGGAAAAATACATAAACATTGCAGGTTTAAGAAGCAGCAATTCCTCATTTCAAATAAACATCGTGTACAGTAGTTCTTAGGTGCCTCTAAACCAGAATTACGGAATAAAGAAAAACAAGTTAAAGTAATTCAAGACAAATAGAGAATAGGGCAGCCAAAAAACAGATTATATCCTCTCTTCCAAAAAACAGCAAGAATGAAGGAATCAGCAAGATCTCTTAGTTCTTTAATTAAAAGAAAAAAAAAAGTCTACTGTCTGAGGGAAGACATCCTAAAGATTACTATTATACCTTATTGTAGCCACCTGCTAGCTGCCTCAGAGTTAGCTTTGGAAGTGAGTGGGCTACAAGGAACACATGAAACAGGGGAGCAAAGGAGACTCCGTTAGAGTTTAAGAACCAAGGACAACTCTCCAACAGGACATTTCTCCTGCCTCACCCCACAGTCTCTGCTCGTCAATAACCAGACCTCGGTGTGCAGACACCGCTAGTAATGGGATGTCATTCAGATGAGCAAAAATCTTCACCGCATGTTTGCAATATACAGCATCATGGGTAATAAAGATGTTATTAACACTGCCCCATGGTCTATAAATTTAAAATCAAACAGAGTTAAAACCTGTAAGTAAACAGTATCTATTATTATTCCTATTTTTCTCGTTCCTCCATTTCCTTATTGGTTGGGTGAACAGCCCTCCAAGGTCTTCATACAACACAACGATGGCACTGCCCCATCCATGTTCTCAACCCTGCCTCCCCGCGGTGACTACCTGCCCTTGAAGCGTCTTTCTTCCTGGCATTTGGCAGCCTACACAGCCCGGTTCAGGCTCTCCTCTGCTTCTAAGACCAAAGGTCTCACGCCTTGGCCCCACCACCCCTCTACCCTCCGTTCTTCCTCTCTTCTTCCGTACGCTGTGGACAGTTTTCTCAGTAACCTGACACTTCCACAGCTCCGCTCAGTCCCGGATGTGCCTCTCCGCCACGCCTTCGTGCCCCGGCCCCAGGCCTCCAGTGGAAACCTCCACCCCGGCCCCAAGACACATGACAATAAAATAAGTCAGAGGTCAATTCCGAGGAAACAGATCAATTTAAAATACTCTTCTAATTTGGTTTTTTGTACCTCTCACTGACAGTGATTACTGCTTACACTTAACTTAGAAAATACTATTTAGGAACTACAATACCTAAATTCATCTTGCGAACTCAAATTCTCATTAACTCTTCAAATGTACAGATTATATACTTGGGCAAGTCAGTCTACTAATGTGCCTACAGACTGTGGAGAAGGAAGCAAAGCCCGGTTAACTACAGGTGAGAGGAAGCAAGCACAGCCCACCCAGGGTCTCCCCCAGTGATGTGGCCATCAGACAAGGACAAAAGAAATGCAGTAGCCATGTAGAAGCTCTGAAAGGTAAATAGTAGCTGGAGGGTCTGGAAGAATTCACCACTGTTTCCCCTCCGTCATCCCCCAAAACGGACTCAATGCACCCTGGTATCTAGGAGAAGACATCAGCATGGACTGAGGGCTCTAAGAGAAGGAAGCCTGGCTCAGGAAAGGGCTCTTAGGATGCTCAGAGCACATGGGGGAAAATCTTCCATTCTTCTTTTTCTCTTCTGCATTCTCTCCTTCCCCAGCCCTTACACAATTCCTTCAGTTTAACAGCCTAAAGAAGAAACAACACATGATCCTCTCAAGTGGTACAGTAAAAGCACCTGATGAAATCCAACTTCTATTCATAATATACAAATTCTCAGAAAACTAGGGGCAGAAGGAAACTTTCTCAACCTGAAAAGGGCATCTACAGAAATACCTACAGGTAACATTATACTGAGTGGTGAAAGACTAAGTAATTTCTGAGATTGGGAACAATGCAAGGATGCCTACTCTCAACACTCCAACTCAACATTATGTACTAGAAGTCCCAGCCAGTGGCGGGAAAAAATGGCACAGAGATAAGAATGAAAGAAACCAACACTGCAAGACACTGCTGAAAATCTTAAAGACCTAAACAGAGACAGACATTCTGTGTTCACGAATCGAAAGACTGCTAAAAAAAGGAATGTCAGTTGTCCCCAAATTGGTTTACAGAGACAATGCAATTCTAAACATTCCAGCAGGATTCTTCTTGGTAGATCCAGAGAAGTTGATTCTCAAAGTATGTGGCAAAGCCAAAGAACTAAAATTGCCAAACACATAACTGAAAAGTAAGAATAAAGTTGACAGAATCACACTTCTGATTCAGGACTTACTATAAAGCTACAGTAATCAAGACAGTGTGGTACTGGTAAGAGACAGACACACAGATCAATGTAAGAGAATACAGACTCCAGAAACAGAGCCACAGAAATATGAAGGATTGATTTTTGACAAATGTGCCAAAGTTAATTCAACAGAGAAAGAATAGCCTTTACAAACGGTGCTGCAACAACTGGATGTCGAAAGGAAAACAAAACTCTATCTAAACCTTGTGTCTTATTCTAAACTTTTTTTTTTTTTAAACATTTTATTTACTTATTTGACAGAGAGAGAGAGACCACAAGTAGGCAGAGAGGCAGGTGGGGGGTGGGGGGAAGCAGGTTCCCTGCTGAGCAGAGAGCCTAAGCCACCGACTGAGCCACCCAGGCGCCCCTCGTTATGTAAGTCGAAAATGCATTGAATACACCTAAACATTGAAGCTTAGCCTCGCCAATTTAAGCCTGCTCAGAACGCCTGCTTAACTCTGTCTGTCTCTCTCTCTCTCAAAATAAATAAATAAAAATCTTAAAAAAAAAAAGTAAAACTCAAAACTGAAATAAAACTAAGGAACTGATAAAGTTAGAGGAGGCCATGGGGCACCTGGCTGGATCTCTCAGCCTGCAAAGCGTGCAGCTCTTGACCTCAGAGTTCTAAGTTAAGAGTCCCACATTGGGTGCAGAGATTAGTTAAAAATAAAATCTTAAAAAAAAAAAAAAAAAAAAGATATGAGACCATGTCTTCTTGCATTTTGGTAAAAAAATGACATGCTGAGTCTAGGAGGCTGAGGAAAAGCTGAACAAGGACTATGACGGTTGCTGTTTATTTGGGAGTGAAAAATGCAGTGTGAAAATAATTTCCTAATTCCAGTGGGATCTCACGCAGACTAATAAGCTAAACGAACCTGAGGAACCATTCCAAGAATTCACCTCAGAAAAAAACTGACCTTCGGAGTGCCTGGGTAGCTCAGAGGGTTGAGCCACTGTAGTCGACTCGGGTCATGATCTCAGGGTACTGGGATCAAGCCCCACATCCTGCTCTCTGCTCAGCGGGGAGCCTGCTTCCTCACCTCCATCTGCCTGCCTCTCTGCCTACTTGTGATCTCTCTCTGTCAAATAAATAAATAAAATCTTTAAAAAAAAAAGAAGAAGAAAAAACTGACTTTCAAGTTTTATTAGATTAATTAAAGTCTACTCCAAACCCAAACTTGACAAGTTTTCTCTTTACCTGAAATAACATAGTAACCTTGAAATTTAGATTGGATCCCCGGGTTTCTTTCTTCTTCTTCTTTTTTTTTAATGCATTATATCAGTTTCTGAAATTGTCAGCTCTGCAAATTATGTATAAGGGAAATGGAATTTTGCTTTCCAATTAAGGGAAGTGATCTCTAACTCTTGAGAAATTCTGTGTTGGGCAGGCTGATGTGGAAACCTCAAGTGGCCAGCAGTCTGCAATGCCCAGCGGTACACGGATAATTCTGATCAAAGAAATTCAGTTAAGAAGCATAGTCTTTATAGTTTTTGACTGACAAATCTGCTAATAAAATATCTACTACTACTACTAGTTGTACATGCTGAAAACATTCCTGCTTCAGAAGTTTGTAGCCTTCCAGGGGCACCTGGATGGCTCAGTCGGTTGAGTGTTTGACTCCTGGTTTCAGTCAGGTTGTATGTGAGATAAAGCCCCCTTTGGGGCTCTGTGCTCAGCGTGGGGTCTGCTTGAGTTTCTCTCTCCCTCTCCCTCTGCTCCTCCTCCCCATGCTCTTTCTCTCTAAAACAAACAAATAAATCTTTAAATTAATAATTTAAAAAAAAAGAATCATAGCATTCCATAACACACTTTATACACACACACACACACTCTCCAATTTGACACTCTGTATGTTAAAAGAAGAATGACTTTCAAAATGAACTTCCTCAGCTGGGGAGGGTGACTTCTCAATCCTCATCAGCCATCCCAGTACTCAGGGTGTCTCCCGTGTGAGGGTTGGGGGCAACTGGGATAGCCGGGAGGGGAGGCCTAAGAGCAGAAGATGGACTTTTTAATACCCCACCCCTCCCCACAGCCTGCTGTCTAATTATCTAGGACAAAAATATGAAAGAAGGGAATAATCATCAGGTAACTTCCGAAGAAATATAAAATACCAGCTAAAACACAAGAAATCTCTGGAGGAAATCACGCCATGGGAGTAAAGGGATTTAGTACCTGTGCTGCATTATGTCTCTAGGCAGTCAGACTAGCCTTTGACAGGAAACCAAAACTTCAAAGTCCTCCATTGCTTAAGAAATGATGCCAGATTCCTACAGACCTATAATCCGGTCACAACCTATTCTGCAGCTCATTTCTTCCCTACCGGACATTAGCAATAGGTCATTTACGGAGTGCTGACTTACTGTGTGTCAGGTCCTATATGAGGCACCTGGAATCCTATCTAAAACACACCCTACTAGGTTAACTAAAGGTATTGTCTCCATTTTACAGATCAGAAAACTGAGGCAGAGAGAGCTTAAATAGCTTGCCAGAGGTCACAAAGCCAGTGTAAGTGTGGCACCCAGAATTGAAGTCAAGCTGTTTGACTTAGAATCTGTCTCCCAACACAGCCCGTCTCATCTTATTACAATGATTTATGATTCATTTTTTGACAGGCTTTGACATAGAGTAAGGACTCAACAGATGTTATTTTTATCTCTGTTTGACCTAGCAAAGAGGGCATAAAAGAGAGTAATGAACAATCTACCTTAAGTTTTAGTTGTCTGGTAGCTTGGTATGAGTCAGACACATAATGAGGTTGCCAAAACAAGTAATCATAGGCAACCTTCCCAACAGTTCAATATGGAGACCATGAAAGGTAACGGTCTGGCTCTACTCTGAGCCAGCCAACCAGACCACTGCTGGAGGTCTGGGCACCACTCATTAAAGAGTCCATCAAGAAACAGAACTCACCCAATGAAGAAGATGGAGGAGTGAACGGAAAACCCATGCTAGTGAAGACAGATGTGAAGGAAGTGAGGATGGTTAAGGAGAGGACAGCTGACACTATACGACAGTGATGTCTAGACCCCCTGGGTCCTACTAAACCACAGGCTACAGGAATGGGGCTCAGACTTCTGCAGGCTGCAAAAGCTGTCCAGGTGATTCTCAGATACATCAATACCCAAGAATCACTGCTCTAAGGCAAAACTTCTTAAACGTTAACATGCATCAAAATCTCCTGCCGGGCTGGTTAAAGCAGAGTGCCAGGTCTTACTCCCAGAGTTTCTGATTAGTAGGTCTAGAGCAGAGCCTGATAATTTGCATCTCAGCCAGTTTCTAGAAGACGCTGATGCTGCTGGTCCAGGACCCACACTGTGATAACCACTGCTCTCAACGAAGGCCTAGGATCAACTACGCAGTTGTTGGAGGTACCATTATATTTCAACAAAATATAATGGAACACTATAAAATTAGTTATTCACAAATGGACTGGGCTGCCTGGTGAGATGAAGCTGGAACCACAGCCCTGTGACTGGAGATACTCAAGCCAGGACACTGGGAAGGGAGGCTGCCAGGCAGTCTTCTCTCCCTCTGCTCCCAGAGTCTATGGCACCGTGTGTTGAAAGAAAGCTGTGTCTCTGTTTTCAAAAACATTTTCTTCTCTTCAAGCAAAAACACAAGCACAATTCCAAACTCAGCTGTAAGTTTAAAAGTAATGCCCTTAAAAATAGCATTGTAGGGGCACTTGGGTGGCTCAGATGGTGTAAGTGCCTGCCTTCAGCTCAGACCGTGATCTTGGGGTCCTGGGATTAAGCCCTGCATCGGACTCCCTGCTTGGTGGGGAGTCTGCTTTTCACTCCCCCTGCCTGTGATCTCTCACTCTGTCAAATAAATAAATAAAATGTTTAAAAAAAAACCAAAACATTGTAATTTCAACCAAATTCCCTACAGGGTGTCAGTAATCCAGTGGGTATTTTTGTAAGCACCAACTTTCGGAAAAGCAACAAATCCATTAAAAACCCCACTGGTGTCAGAGGGTTGCTTATAGAGATGCACATTTCTGTTTTGGCAAAACAGAGAAAGACAAACTCAGCGTGAGAACAAAGTGTAACTGCTGAAGTTTAAAAACAAATAAAAGAAGCAAGTGCTGCTTAAAATGTTTCATTCTACGCTTTTGTCTAGAACATCATGATCTGTTCACTCATCTTTTAACCGATTTGTGGGACAGAAAAAGGTGAGGTAAATGTTGATTGGACTGAAATTATACCCTTAGTTACTAGAAATACTCAATTTTGTATTTCATTTTAATTACAGCACTTCTGTTTTTGAAACATACACAGAACAAGACAGTGGGCTGGTCAGACTTCTACAACAGAGTACCCAATTATGTACTCTAGAAACTGGTCTAAAGTTGTATTAAAAAATCTTATATATAAATGAAGACTTTAATATCTTAAATAGGAAACATCCAATTTACTTCACCCAATGAAGAAGATGGAGGACAGCTAACTCTTTTGGAGAGAGGGTGGGCCGGGGGAACAGCAAGAACAGACAGTACAACTAGATGCAAAGATTTACCTTTTCTAAAGCCATTCCATCCTCATGCAGTCTGTCTGAAATGGGATCTTCCAGAACTACCTTGTTCAGGTTAAAGAGAGACTTTCCATATCCAGCTCAATATACTAGTCCTGCATATCAATACTGAATTGTTCATGCTACGTCCATTAAATACTTTCAAAGTATTAAAGTTTTACCACCCAAATCTAAACTCATGCTTCCATAGTCCCTAAACATTTCACTAAACATTTCACCCTCTCTAAAATAGAATTACCTTGGGAGAGACTTCGAGATTTTTTTTTTCCTTAAGATTTTACTTATTTACTTGATGGGGAGAGAGAGACAGAGAGAGACAGAGAAAGCGTGTGTGCAAATGCAAGCAGGGAGAGGAGCAAAGGCAGTGGGAGAAGCAGACTCCGTGCCTGGACAATGAGGCCAAGGCGGGGCTTGATCCCAGGTTCCCAGGATCGTGACCTGAGCTGAAGGAAGACACTTAACCAACTAAGCCACCCAGGCACCTTGAGAAGGACTTTTTTTTGGGTAAGATTTTATTTATTTATTTGACAGAGAGAGAGAGAGAAGCGGGCTCCTGCTGAGGAGAGAGCCCGACATGGGCTCGATCCCAAGATCCCAGGATCATTACCTGAGCCGAAGGCAGACACTTAACCGACTGAGTCATGCAGGCACCTCAGAGAGGGACTTTTGAACATGTCTTTAAATCATCATTTTTGTGGAAGATATTTCTCGTAATTTCCACTGTGAATGCTATTTCATTATTAAGCAAAGAGTCCTGTATCTGTTCTTTCATATAAATCTTTGAGCTCTAGCTTTCTTTCTCAAAGTCATCAGACTGTACATTGAGTAAGAAGAGTCAGCACTCCCCCATGAGCAGATCCTTCAATAAACCTTGAAGATTTATAGTCACTTACTTCACCTTTAAGGTAGATATAATACCTGCAAGAAGCAAAAATCTTGGACTAACATCTTGCCCTACAAGAATTTTATTAAAAACAAAAAAACCAAAAAAACAAAAAGGACCTTTTATGATTTCTGATCCAAACATTCAGAGAGCTGACCTGAGAGTCTGAGTTTACTCTGGGGTAGACATGGGTGTGGATCAGAATGGAGGCAAAACCTTTCTGTGAGCCCCTGAACCAGTGTGGCTTCTTCTAAGGTTTTTCCACCAGAGGGATGAGGTCAGGCAATATTCTGGAGAGCTGGGGAATGACATCCTCTTGGTCATTTTTCCCCAGAGATACACCTCATGGTGAGGTTTTCCTTAGCGCATCATCACTGGGGAAATTCCCTGAGGGCAAGGTGTGGATTTAGTCATCGCTGGATTTCCTCAGCACCTGGTTAGAGAACTCTAGACACAACAGATGCTTGGCATGTGGTCAGCAAACATGAGTGAGGACTGGTTTTTTTTAGAATGGCTAAAAGGCTAAAAATGAAAGAATACCCTTGGCCTGTCTCTTCATCTCAGTCATATCCCATTTTATTTAGTTTCTTTCTCAAGTCCCACTTCAAAGCATTGAGATCACACTCCGAACCTGGGTTTTCCTCTCTGAAATACCAACAGGATTCTGTACACAATTTTATTTTCAGCCTGTGATGTCATAATAACCTACTGTCCTACTACTACTATGTAAGTGTCCCTCAGTTCTGTGAGCGCTCTGAGGGCAAGGATAGGGTCTAGTCTAGAATTGTTTCACAGACACACAGTGTTTGTAGTACTATACCCAAAAGAGATTTTTTACGAACCCGTCATTGCTTTTGAAAAGCAAAAATAAATCTAGTTATATAAGTCAGTTTCTTTTTTTTTTAAAGATTTACTTGAGAGAGAGCGAGAGAGAAAACGCAAGCAAGGGGAGGGACAGAGGGAGAAGCAGACTCCCTGTTGAGCAGGGAGCCCAACGCTGGGCTTGATCCCAGGACCCTGGGATCATGACCTGAGCCGATGGCAGACACTTAACCGACTGAGCCACCCAGGCACCCCTCGTTATGTAAGTCGAAATGCACTGAATACACCTAAACATTGAAGCTTAGCCTTGCCAATTTAAACCTGCTCAGGACACTTACATTGGCCTCTACTGTTGGGAAAATCCTCGATCACAAAGCCTCTTGTATAATCAAGTACTGACTATCTCCTGTGATGTACTGAGTACTGGTCTGAACTTGAAGACCAGAAAGGCTGCATGGGTACAGAATGGTTGTGAGCACAACGGTTGGGGACACTCCTGATCGCGTGGTGGCCTGGGGGCTGCGGCTCAAGGCCAGTGCCCATCCACAGGAGAGTCAGGGTCAGACCACACGACCGCTAGTCCAGGAACAGCTCGAAATGCAAAATCAGAATCCAGTTCCTACTGAATGTGCATTGCTTTCACGCCATCATAAATCAGGACTGTCTGGAACCTGACTGAGGGAGATGCTCCGAGAAGGCACACCTCAGTGACTACAGCTGCTTCTTGGACTCTAATGCTAACTGTACACTGTCCGTTTTCAAGGAGTTAAGGCAACTTGGAGACAGAGCTAAATAATTTGAAATTTCAAGAGGCCACGTTGGAGAAGAAGATGTGTGAGCAGAGGAAGGGGAGGTTGCTGGCTTTCTAAGAATTCCGGGGTGGGGGAGAAAGAATGCAGATGCTAACTGAGCTTTGCTCAGTAATGTGTAATGTAACTTTTTTCTCTGCTCTCCCCTCCCCCGCAAAAACCCTGAGTACAAGCTACATCACCAATGCATTGTAACACTGTGTCTGCTTTGGGGGAACCAAAGAATGGTGAAGCACTGCTTGGGAGGTGGGTAAGTACATGCTGAGGACAGTTGGTGTCCACAGAGAAACATGAGTCCAGGGTAAAAGTACGAAGAAAAGTGGCTTAAGAAAAGTGGCTTACTAGAGACCAAGAGGGAAGAACTAATTTAAAGCAGCAGGTAAAATTCCCCCTCAAGGGTTAGGAATTGTATAAATTTGTAACCGACATACAAAGAACAAAGCAACACAAGTTTTCAAGATGTATCTGCATTCCGTACTCTTAAATACATTAACTAAGAATGATTAGAATTCACTCTTTGGCCTTTAGAACCTGAAGGGTCTAGAGCCGTGAGTACTGATGTGTTGATACAACTTTATTTCTGCTTTCCTGCACTCACCGGTAGGTGGTTTCTGGAAGGAGGTCTTTTATAACATGGGTGGTGGTATTGGCCACGGTGATACTAGTGTCTCCAAGATCAATGTTGTAAGCAAGGATTTCAGATCCATTATTGCACGGCTCTTCCCAGTTCAGTACAAGGCACACGAAAGGTGAATCAGGGTAGGCATTGAGGGTCTCCTCTTCCAGGACACAGAGAGTGGAGACAGGGTCAGGAGCAGACGCTGGTGTCTGGCAGAGGACAAGCTCACTATATGGTCCTGCTCCAGCTTGATTGACAGCCTAAAAAGACAAGGGCAAGCAAAGTCCACGTTACCCCAATGTGAATCCTAATGCCTTCGCATTAGGCGCTGCACGCAATTTACTTCTAGAAATCTGGGTAGAGCTTAATCTCAGAAAATGTTCCCTTTTCACAACCAACTTTCCCCACAGATGTCAATGGCAACGTCTCTGTTAATAAAGCAGAAGATAATATCACCATCATCACCTTTTATGAGAAATAATTTAAATAACACTTTGTGTTTGCACAGCCCACTTCAGGTTATATGCTGCCCTGTGACAACTCCCCAGTAACCATCTGGGGTAGACAGTAAATGCAAGTATTCTTCCACAGCTTTCCATGTGAATGATAAACTGCTATACAGCCCTTTCTGATTTTACCTGAGCACAAGAGCTGAGAGCTTCATTACTCACTGCTCTATCAAATACTTATTCAATGGGTCTCCAGGGCCATACTCTCGTTTCTACTGACCTGCAGCTGCTTCTCAACCACCTTTGCCGGATGCTACTTATCACCTGGATCTCTCAATACTGAAGGCCACCAGGGCTCAGGCCATGGATACCTCCTCTTCTTCTTTTTAAATCTCTAACTCCTCGAGGAATCACGTTGTCCCAGGGGTAAATGCCATTTATATCATATCCCAGGGATAAATGCCATATTATACCCTAATACTATTTATATCCTACTCCCAAATTTACTTGTGTAGCTCAGACCACTACTGCGAATGCCAGCCCAGTATATCCTTTGGGACATCTCCACTTGAACGTCAAGGAGACATCTTGAACTCAAGTGTCCGCACCGTCCCTTCATCTCCACCCCTCCTCTTCACCGAAAAACCACACTGCACCTGCTGTAGTGCCTCTCATCCCTCAGGTTGTTCAAGTCATATCCCAGAGACATCACTGGACATCTTTCCTCCTCTCATCCCCCAATCCAGGCCCAGAGCACATCCCGCACCAAAGCCTGGTCCAACACATTCAACTCTCTCTCCTCTGGCTCCTGTAATGAACTCCTCGCTGGTATATGGGTGTCAGCCCTTGCCTGATATTCTGTATTCCTAGCAAGCACAGTGATACTGCTCATATCCCTTCCACGGCCTCCCACCATATTCAGAATATACTTCAAAGTCTTCCCAAAGCCTGCAAGACCCTATCTGATCTGCTCACCAGCCTCACTCTCAAACCCACTGCCACTCTGACTTCATCACCTACTAGTCTCCCCCTCACTTGCTCTGCCCCAGGAATACCGGCTTCCTTGCTGTTTCACAGGACACCAAGTCTGCTCCTGCCTCAGGGCCTTTGTCCTTTGCTGCCCTTCTGTCCAGGAATCTTTCCCCCTAGACATTTGCAGGCTTTCCCTCAAGGGCTACCTTTCGGTGAGCCCTCTCTGAACACCGTATTTAAATTTGCCGTCATCCTACCCCGCTTTCACCCACTGTGATCCTCCTCATTTCCTATTTCCCTTCTTTGCTTTATTTTTCATCACATCATCTATCACCTCCACAGGATCTATTTCATTTAATTTACTCCCTGATGAGGATGTAAGTTCCATAAGGGCAGAGTTGTCTGTTTCCGCTCGCTGCTGTATCCCCAGCAACTAGAACAGTACCTAATATAGAATACGTATCAATGAATGTCATTAAACGTTTATTTTTTTCCTTACAGAGAGAAAAACATTTAGCAGACTCCTTACAAAAGTGAATGTACTCTAAAATCCAGTTCTCATTTAATTCATAAGAGTTTATGAGGACACATTACAAAACTAAATGAAAGTAGTTCGAGCTCTTCAAAACAAAAGCTGTAACACTTATTTTAATGTTTTATTTTTTACAACTTTGACAGAGTGAGAGCGAGCTAGTGAGCGAGCATGAGTGGGGGGAGGGGCAAAGGGAGAAGGAGCAGCAGATTTCCTGTCGAGCAGGGAGCCCAATGCAGGGCTCGATCCTAGGACCCCAGGATCATGAGCTGAGCTGAAGGCAAAGGCTTAACTGACTGAGCCACCCAGGTGCCCCATAACACTTACCCATTACTGTTAATTTCAAAGATGCTCAGAGCATTCATTTCCTAACAAATCACTTTACTAGACTGTAATACTTGTCACATCTTCCTACTTCTGGACAATACAACTCTCTTTTTGGTAAAATTTTACACTCAAAAAGGACAGTGAAGTTCTTTCCTGTGGTGGCAGACAGTTCTTTATTTATATCCTGCCTTGTTCCAAAAACAGGAGTGTAGCACATATTTTGTAACCTTTTCCCAGTGACTCAGCATTGCTATTATAAAGATCAGATAATGTGCTGTGACCCTGACTCACTGACAAAGAGTTAATTATGTCCCAGGTGCTCCATTCAAGAAGGAAGGAAGGTGCATAACAAAAGAGTTTAATCAGAATGTTTATGATAAAGTAGGCTTCAGAATTAAACAGAGAAGTCTCAGTTGATCTGAAAAATTAATTTACGAAGGGAATATTTTCTCCAAAGAGGTCAGAGGCACTGGTATGTTGATGGACTTGTAATAAGCAATTTGTTTCATCACTTAGATCAGGTGGAAACCTAAATCTGGCATCTTTGCTTCTTCATCTATTTAAGTCCACACATGTGTGAAGACAGCCTTCTCCAAGGTCAAGAACCACATCTGACTAATCTTTGTACCTCTCCTCTTGATTATCTTGATCATCCTTTGATCCTGGCACAAAGTCATGCTCAAAAAAAATGTTACTTAACAAATGGAAAGAAATGGACAAAGAACCCTATTTTCTTAGGACAATAAGGCTTTACAGAGGGGTAAAAATAACTTATACGAGTCAATAAAGTAAAAGTAAACTCATGACTGCTATCACTTTTAGGGGCTAGGCTAGGAGCCAACTGTTCTTAATGTTACCCTATTTGGACTCCCAGGTCAAAGCTTCCAGATAACCAGCTTTGTTAATGATCCCTGAGAAGTGGGAGGTGGATCCTGTAATCTAATGCAGAACAGTCCAAATCACCCTAATGTTTGTTTCTGGCAACCATTTAACCACCAGCATAGACATCTTCTGCCTTTTGCCAGTTTTAAGTGTCTCTCCCGCTGAAACGACCATGTTGGGAGAATTCAAACAGAAGGAACCTTCCCCAAGGAGCCCTCACACCTTTGCCTTGGACTCGGTCATTGACTCAGTGAATTCACAAGCAAGACATCAGGATGGGGAGAAGTAAGAATGGTGTGGAATCACTTTTTGATCGTATGTTGCAGGACCTCCTAGAGAAGCAGAGATTAATTTTAAGACACCAAGACAATTACATTTATTTTTACTTAAAAGGACTCTTTTCCATATTATCCCTCTTGACAACCTCAATCACAGGCCTTTGAGTAAGTTCCCGGAGTGTCTCATGGAACACCAGTGCCTAGGAGTGACATTCAGTAATGTCCACCTACCTGTAGTCTACAGCAATATTGTGCAGCGGGCAACAGATCCCTTATCTCAAAGCCGGTGTCTGTCCCATGATAAACGAGTTCTAAGGATTCTTCATCTTCTCCCCATTCCAACCTGTACTCCGAGATGTCGGCACCAGAGCTCTCAGGACTCTGGAAAGCAGAAACTCAAGTAGTTAATTTCACTGAGAAGAAAAGCCTAGGATGTTTGTGTTCAACTAACTGAACTGGGAAAAAAACAACATGCCCCTGGATATTTCAAATACAAAAGAAAGACATGAAAGAGATACTCAATTTCCTCTCCGTTCTGACAAGTGATAAAATGTGGTTGACTCTAAATGACATCAGCAAATGCCAAGGGAGATTAACGTGTTACGTGTGAATTTTTGCTTTGTAGCTTCCTTGTAACTTGCATTTGGGACACATAAAGTAGAAGAAATAGAAGTCGATGCAGAACACGCGCCTGACTTACCTCCCAACTCACTAGGATACATCCATCAGGTGTAAAAGAAATACAAGGTGCTTTGCACTGTCCAGGAGGCCCGGCAGCAGTGGTAATCTCTGAGACATCGGAATAGGGGCCATACTAAAAGAGAACACACACAGACCTGTATGCATGTTGTACGCACACGTGTATATGTGTGCATGTATGAAAGCTAGGTTAACAGCACCAACAGTACAACTGCTTAAAGAAGTATTACCTAACGGTTTTCACTCTGAGTTGGATGTGTATAAGGTTTTTTCCTACATTCAATCCCTGAGTGGTGAATGTCTGTTATATATGTATAGTCTTTTTATTCAACGATCACAAAGTTGGTTTAACATTTTTCCTTTATTCTGACATCAGAAACAAAAACATGCTGATTTTTGACACTATGACATTCTGTTTTAGCATTCCTCAAAGGATATCTCAGGAAACGAGGTCAGATGTACACCACAGTTTACTCTTCAATACACAAAAACCTACTTGAAACTGGTGGTTATCAAATTCTAACTCTTTCTTCTAGTTATTGGTGTTTTCCATTTTGAAAATGAAAGCTCCTGTTAACATGTTCTCAGCATCACCCCACCATTTCAACTATTTGAAGGTTTATACTACACTCCTCTGTTTTTCACAAGGCCTTAAGTGATCACACTACTCAGAGCCAACCGCCATTATTTCAAGAGAGCCAGAGTCACCCAATTTAATAGTGGAATTTGTGATACCACAAATAGCTGGGGCAAAGAACAAAATAAAATAATTTCCAGGCTAATGAAGTATATGACAATGCTTTTCCAAAATGGTAAAAAAAGATTAAAAAAAAAAAAAAAAACAACAACCTAACAACCAAAAAACCAGTCAAATTTTCCAAGATAATCTGCAAATACACTGCGGGGGGCGGTGGATGGGAGAGAGGCTTTCTGGAGCAGACCTCAGAAGTGGACTACAGTCAGATATGTGGTTGGCTTTCAATAGAACAGGATTAAACTGAGGCTGAGGACAATTTTTTTAGATGATAAATTAGTGAGAGGAGACAGAAAGTAAAACTCAGAGAGCGCTCCAGAGCTGCACATTTATCTTTGTTATGATGGAGATGCCCTGAACAGTGGATGGGAAAATGAGCAAAAACAACCGTACGATGATTTCTGCAGCATCTGTGGTCATCACCTTTCATGCTCTTTTTAATTATATTAGTTCAGGTGCATAAGTTTTCTTATCTTCTCATCAAAACATTTTTATTAGTATTACTTTTTTTTTTTTTTTAATAAATTTCAATAGTTGTGCTGTGTCTGAAATTCCTTCCCAACTAGGAATTTAGAAGGAATCCAGCTCCTGGTAAAGGCTTGTACAGATCCTACTTTAGACCAAATGTTCTCACTGTGAGCATGGCTAGCGGAAAATGGCCTGGAGACCAACACGTTCCCCTCTGTCAGACTCATGCAGGACAACCCAGAATGAGAAAAAGTCACTGCCAACTTCGTGCCGCTGTTGGCGGTACTTCCTTATTTTTAAAAATTCCATCAATTAATTCCATCTATTTATTTGTTTGGACTTGACCGTGGAAATTGTGAGTACACCTGGGGGGTTCTGTAGCAGCAGTCTGAGCTGCAAAGCCCGACGCTATCTGGTTACCTTTTTCTTATCGTCAATCACCCCCCAACCCACATCATTCTGCAATTACAATATAGGTGTAATACAGACATTGACTCAGTCTCTGACAGGCCACCTCGACACCTCCCAGAGGAGCACAAGGCAGGCCCGAGAAGAGTTCTCCAGTCTACCCTTGAAACAAAGCAAAACGAAAAGCTGGCCTCCCTACCTTCTATCCCACTCCAGTTCTGAGAACTAACCTAAGATACTGCTGGGTCATTTAGACAATATGGTAAAGGAGTGATTATGTAATCCTAATTTCCTAAACCTGATTAATATAGTCAATAAGCAAGTAGGAAATTATTTAAAAAAACAAACAAACAAACCAAAAGCATCTAAAGGGTGATGTTCTTATTAACCTTGAACTCTTCCTTAATAGAATGATATGAGGGGCACCTGGGTGGTTCTGGTGGTTAAGCATCTGTCTTGGACTCAGGTCATGTTCCCGGGGTCCTGGGATGAAGCATTGCATGGGGCTTCCTGCTCAGCGGGAGTCTGCCTCTCCCTCTGCCCCCCCCCCCCCCTTGCTTGCATGCTCTTTCTTTCTCTCTCAAATAAATAAAATCTTAAAAAAAAAAATAGAATGATACAAGGACAAAACAAAATTTCTAGTACTGGGTCAATAGGCAATCACAACAATGTATCACTTCAGATCTTAATGGTCATCAAGGTTGGCTATATACCACTGCGGAACTTCAGGAGGGTGGATACGGAAGTTAGAACCTTGTATCTGGATTGTGGTGTACAGGCATGTACTCACCCCTCCGTCATTCAGAGCCCTGACCCGGAAACGATACACAGTGCCGGGGAGCAGGTTGCCGACGGTGCACTCGAGTTCTGGCCCATGGTACACCTCCGAAGCTACATCCTCAGGCTCTGTCATCTCCACGCTGTACTCCGAGACCTCACAGCCACTTTCGGAGGCAGGAACGTCTGGGAATGGAGAATGCATCTCAGAACATTCTTGTGCTTCCAGCTGACCACATCATACCTGGTTTCCCACCAGGTTTGCAAAACATCATGTGCGGTAGCTGGTCCTCGGTATTCGGCTCACAGAAGAGCACTCGCACCTCCCACCCCAAAAGAAAAGAGATACGGAGGAGTTTCTGAATGATACTATCTGTACTTTCCAAAGCAAGTACGTCTGAGTACATTTACTTACATTAAAAACATAGTTTGAAAACAACGACTATTAGACAAAATGTCTTTATACTCTAAGGAAAGGAAGCTACAGAAGAAGAAAATCTTCTCTTTAATTTAAAACCAAAGGTCTCGTTAAATCAAGGTCAATGACCCCGAGTTGGTGCAGTGTTTTTTTATGTGGTAGACATAGGTGGTGGGGAAAAAGCAGTCAGAGTTTGCAGGTTTATATCTGCAAGTTTACATGCTGTCACCTGCTGATACCACAGGAAATGCTCAAACAACTTGAATCAATACTGCAGAGCGCTAGGACCCATGGGACAAAAGGACGGACGTCGCCGTACGAACCACCTCTCACTTTCATCTCTAAATTGATCACAATCAATTTGTGCTTGTGAATGAAGTTGAAGAATGAAGTTGAAAAATTCCTGAACAAGACTGGCCGCTCTGCCAAGATCTAGGAAAGTGCCCCCTGAAGGTCAGAGATGCCCACCCAGCATGTGGGGCTCTGTTGGGCACAGGAGAAGTGACAGTGCACAGGAGAACACAAACCCAGCCCAATACAAGTTCAACAGAAAATGGACATTTTCAGCCAAAACCACAATGGTTTTCAGAAGACTGCTGACTTAGTAACAAAGCATTAAATCTTAGCTTCAATCTCCAATTGTCCCAGTTGCCAATGTCAATGTGAAGTTGTGTTTACTCACCCCACTCTAAGTGGACTTCTTTGTGCTTTGGTCGACCCAAGACCCTCGGTGGTCGACACTGACCTGGTGCAATGCTTAGTGTGCGAGCAGGGAGACTTTCAGAACACTGCAGGAGAAACAGCGGAGAGAACCATCTCTTAGCTCCTGTGAATTCACAAGACCTCTACATACCAGGCAAATTCTACCCTCCAACCGAACATGCTGCCAACAGGGGGTTACATACTGAATGTGTATCACATAATTTTTTTCTCAAAAACATCTTTATTCCAATTGAGGAAATAATTAAATTAATATGTAAGACTTGAAAAAGTTAGGAAATAATTCAAAACATTATTAAAGTAGGTTGAGAATAAGAATTCCCATCCTTCTCCCTCCCCTCCATCTAAGAAGAGTTACAGATTTGCAAAACTGGATTTGGGGTTTTGTAAGGGGGGTGGGTAAAGCAAATAGAAAACTTAAAAACAAAACAAAACTCAGACAAGGCAGTGGATCACCATAACGAAGAGAAGGGAAAGGGGGGGAGATAGGAGGTGGGTGAAACCAAATTCTTGGATGTGAGTGTCCAGTATGAGTGGCTGATTGTGAAACAAAGACTGCAGGAGCCACAGAGTGGTGAGTATCAACATGGGTTGGCTGGCTGTGTTCTCTTACACTTCATCCCATCTTTTCCTGTGCTATGGTTCGACTTTGACTGTATCCTACTCTTTGATTTTGCTAAAGCCTGAGCTCAGATTTCTGATGCCATGCCCTACTTGTGTACACATAATTTTCATGCAACAACACCCTCTCTCGTGTGTATGCAAAGAGTGACTGCTGCATAGGGCTCTGGTAAAAATGAGTATTTCTGAAGTCAGATTCACAGATAGGGGTTGTCTATTCTAAGCACACAATTACTTTCCCTTAAACCCAAAGTAGAGAGAGCCTTCATGAGGACAGAAGAGAACACAAAACAACAGCTGGATGAACTTTTTAAATGTGCCATAAATGGCAAACCATCCACGTACAGAGCAGAAAAGCAAATAAATTCACTATTAATCAACTGAGTCTGACATTAACCAGCAGGTTCTGTTAATGCTAAAATAAGTCGGCCTTCTTGTAGGATCTGTTTGTGTAAGGCTGGTGATATGAAAGTTGACTGTCTGATCCTGAGCCTGGAGAAAACAAGACCGGGGAGGAGCACACAGCTCAACAGAACTCTTCCTTCTTCCTGAGAAGTGTTGCAGAGGAGACCGACTCCATATTTTCAGGCAGCACTGCCCCTCACACACTGGCTGACAGTCTGACTTTGTCTTGCCTTTCATGCACTTTCTGAATGTAAGTTAAAGCCATTCAGACAATAACTATCTGATTTCTAGGGCACACCCTGTGTATTTATGAGGTTATTTTGAGTGTACGAGAACACGGTGTGGCTGACACCAAGGCTCCTGACATGTTAACTGGCTGATCTAAGGTCAAACTAAGAGCAGACAATAAGGAATATGCTGCTGCCTACAGTTGTGTAAGTTGTGCACTGCACAACTGCAAAGGTGTCATTCAGCTCTGCCATCACAAATTTACACAGTTTTTGTAATAATTTTCCAGCAGATGGCAGTAAAGCACCTTGGGGAAAGTGTATCTCATCCTCTCAAAATTGCCAGATGTGGTAACAGCAGAGCTGTACAAGAGGTCGTATCTTTTTGACTCTAAATTCTATGCTCTTGGTATCATTGCAATAACGGAGGTTCCTCTTACTGAGCTAATACGAATGTCAGTTAACATTCAATTTTCAGCTGTCACATGTGATCATGCCAGAGTCTTCTAAGAAATAACTAAGTGACAAATGTACCTGACAACACCACGATTCAGCTGAGAATCACCGGGGCCTAGCTTTTTTGTCCTCTAAAGCACAATTTAAAAACCTCAAGTTTTCAAACACATTTTAAAATGATTTTATTTGGACGGTATGGATTGGTTGTCTGAACTTGACCCAAGAAGTTTACACCAAAACAAAAACCCACCTGACTGTGTCCTCCGGTGCTGATGCAGCATGCTCGAAGTTTGTACAAAGTGCCTGGTTTCAAGTGGGTGAAAGTGTATTCCGTTGCCGAACCGCTGTACGCCACCTCCCACTGACTCGCTGTAAGACAACATTCAGGTGTGAGTTTATGCCTTCCGGAAAATGTCATCGGATCAACCATTACGGGTGAGGAAAATTTCCGAGTGGTTGCCATGAGAACCAGCACCTCCTATTCTTTCTTTCTTTCTTTTTAAATAGCCAAGGGTCCTCTTACCATTTCCTTCACAAAGTTAAATATTCAAAATTCACAGGAGTCATTTTTAATACTTAGTACTGCAGGCTAGACTACTCAATACCAGCATTATTACATTTGCTGACTATGAGGTTTGGATGCTAGAAACCACATAGAATCCGTAGTGGGCATGGGGAGGGGGTGGGCAACAAGTGGTCACAGAGGGCAAGGTCCAGGGTGCAGTGAGCCCGTCATCAGGGGAGGAGGCTCAGCGGGTATGGGGAAGGCTGCTGGGCAGCCTGGGATACGCCACAGAGTTTCTCCTGCTGTCATCTGCAGGGAGGTCACAGTCAAGTGAAATCCTCCCGTTAGAGACGGAGTCCTTTGGGACAAAGTCTGCTGTGTTCATGGAGCTCATTTAAAAGACAGAAATGGCTGGGAGGGTGACAAATGAAGATGAAGCACTCAGTGTGACCTAGTCCTATGACCACTTCTGGGGGTTAAAGCAAGCAAGCGGGGTCCCAGGAGAGATCTGGTGCCTGGGGAAGCTGATGCCACCAGGGAGAAAGGGTCGGGGGCTGCCTTGCCGGGCGCCTGCCTCCCAAACTCTTCCCATGCTCCTTGGTAGGATGGATTTACCAGGGCCAAGGACGGGGGGCATTAGAAAGCATTATTCTGACACTATTGGTTAAAAACCTGTGAAGGGGCAAATGAGAACAGGGACAACGAAAAACAGCCCACTTTATGTGCTGGCAAAACTTTAAGGACAGAATGATGTCTACTTTCGATTGGATAGCAATGGTCAAGAGAGGCACGAAAATTCAAAATATACTTGGATTTTCACAAGGAGCCACTGGATACACCTGATTTCTCTCCTAGGGAGGTTTTCTAATATAAAAATCTAAATCAAATTTTTAGCCCAGAATATGATTTTATGTCTATCAAAACAGCTGTGCCCATCTCAAAGCATTCTCATGTTTTTAGCTTAAAAGAGAAGCCAACTGACATGAAAACCAAAGTACTCCAGGTGGCTATTGAGGTACAGAAGAGAAGACAGTCACACACCTGTGCCGCCTGTTTGTAAAAGTCAGCGCTACTGCTCTTTCTTTTTGCCATATGCCATAAACCACTTTTTTTTTTAAATCAGTGGTTAAAGGGATTATCAGAGTGGTGAGATATGTCATTTTTAGAGTTCTGATGACTATGCTTTTTTCTATTAAAGCCTAATGAATTTTATTAGAAAAAAGATCGAAGAATTTTTTAAAAGGCATTATTGAAGGAATTTGATCATTAACATGGTACTGCTTAATCCACACAGTATGACAGGTGATGAATGATCTGACTCAGACGTCCCACAGACAGAAAGACCTTTGCTGAACAAGTGTGACACTGTGGCGAGCTCTCGGTAATACTGTTTTGTTTGCTATCACTGTATGTGGGAATTTGAGGATTATCAAACTTGTTTGCTGTCTCCATGCTATCCTTCCTGGTAACTGCTTCTGACACTCTTCTGCTTATAAGAATTTCCAGAGAGTGTGCCAAGAGGGGGACGAAAATGTAATTATTCTATTAATTAGGACCACGGGTTTAAAGAAATGGCATGGAAAATTTAAAAACATGATAAAAATGTACCTTTTAAGCACACTCTGATCCCTGATGCTGTGTGTAAAAGAGAAAACTGTAAGTAAGTGATTCAGCTTTATTTCTTGTAATAGCACTATCATTAGAATGAATGGCTGCTCACTATGCCCACTATGACTACAAAGGTGTCTATCATATTGGATAACAGGGGCTGCTACTGGATTTGAGTAAAACAATTTCCCAAAACTTCACCTTCAGAATTTCCATCAGTAATCTCCAGCAAGTACTTGAGTATTTCTGAACCACCGTTGTCCTTTGGAGGATCTGGAAAGTAAGCAAACGCCTTATTAGTTACGAAAGGGCACTGATTTTTAACAGTAAATATCATTAGAACACAGAAAGTCAGGTAACACCATACTGCCTTAATTCTGGATTTAAGCAAAAGGTAAAACCATTATTGTATTGTTCTTGAAAAACAAAAGAAGCGAAAACAGCAAGAAACCCAGAATGTGCTCAGATTATTCAAAGTTCTAGAGCTAGAAATGTCAAAGAGTCAATTTAGTAAAACGAGCAAAATTCAAAATATGAGTTGATTTTTCTAAGAATTAAGTTAAATCTACTTGAGAATTTTAAAATATTTAATAATTTCTATATGAAGTGAAATATATATTTCCTTTATCATTATGTCATTCTGTACTTTGCTTAAGTTACCAGCGACCAGATTCTTCTGAGATAGAGAGGGAAGGAAAGAAAAGTGCACAAATTCACTGACAAGACAAATAAAACATCAGAATGTAATGATCTGTTCCATCACCGTTTGCTATTAAGCATACTGTAGGTCCCAAGTGAACCTGATATGCAGCCAAAGTTGTGGATCAGTGAGAACATGCACCAAAGAGGTGGTCTGAGGAAGGGGTGCTGGCTTATTACCAGAGCCCTATGCATGTCGGGTATTTACTCCACTAACTCTGGGCCTGCAAGAGTTTTCTATTCTGAGCAGAAAAATACCTTGCATTATAATTTTGCAAGACTATGCAGAATTTACTCTACTCTCAGTCTGTACTTCTATATTTGGGTATCGATTTCGCAACTTTTCTTCCCTTCTTTCACTTGGCATTTCCATTACTGTATACACATTTCATGAAGAAGATATTTAAAACAATAGTAGTGAAGTTAATTTTTTTTAAAAGATTTTATTTATTTATTTGACAGACAGAGATTAGAGTAGGTGGAGAGGCAGGCAGAGAGAGGGAGGAGGAAGCAGGCTTCCCACTGAGCAGAGAATGTGGGGCTTGATCCCAGGACCCTGGGATCATGACCTGAGCGGAAGGCAAAGGCTTTAACCCAATGAGCCACCCAGGCGCCCCAATGAAGTTAAATATTATAGCATATGGCTAATGAAAGTAAGTATTTAGTATTTATGGAACTTTCTAGGCTTTTCTGAGAAAAAAGCTTTACAATCTAGCAAAAAGCACACCTAGATTTTTAGTTTCTTTATCATATCCATCTTCCAAGGAAATAGATATCCTAATAATTCTGCCTCAAAATTTTTAGGTGACATGATATAGTTCTATGTCTCGATGGTTGATCCTCCAATAACAGTTGAATAATATTTTATTGAAAAAAAAATCTCAAGTAATCTCTGCACCTAAGAATCCCAAGATCTGGGGCTCAAACTCACAACCCCAAGATCAAGAGTTGTATGCTCTTTCCCTTGAGCCAGCTGGGTGCCCCAACAGTTTAATATTTCAAATTCCCTTTATATTACTTGGCTGCCAGGTAAACTTTTATTTTAAATTTCTCCTTTTATTTTTTGCCTTTCGGGTAGCTATTTTGACACATTAGTGATAATTACATATGTCAGTAGTTTTACATATAACTCCCAAGTGTTTCTTCTAATGGTATTCAATTCTTTTTAAGTTTTATTTATTGAGAGAGAGCGAGCACACATGCAAATGCATGTGGGGGAGGGGCAGAGGGAGAGGGAGAAAGAAATTCAGCTGACTCCACTCTGAGCACGGGGCCCAACGTTGGGCTCAATCTCACAACCCTGAGATCAATGACTTGAGCAGAAATTGAGAGTGGGATGCTTAACCAGCTGTGCCACCCAGGCACTCCTCTAACAGCCTTCATTTCATTGAAATAATCCATGCTGCAGAGTTAAACCACAATACCCTTCTGCTTGATACCCCCCCGCCAAGCACCACAAAATAACCTCAAGTGAAAAATTCCTGAAGTTCAGGACTTCTGGTTACATACAAGCAACAACAAAGATATAAAGTTTTCCTAGTTTTTCTTCACTTGAACATTCTGTACCTCAAAATTTCTTATGATGACATACCTAAAGTCTGAACTTTATTTTCAATATTAATTTTATAAATCAATTTTTTACATTAACTATCACGACCATCTGGTAACAGCATGCTGTCGAAGAATGAATATATTTTCAGAGATGACTACATTGAGATCAGTAATATATTAAAGTATAGGAGGAAAGATACAGGAAAAACCATTAAGGAAGTAAAATGCTCTTAAAATTGTTCATTTTACCAGTTGGTGGAATTCTCTGGCTGTTTCTCATACATACATTCCAAATCTGTAAAACTCCACAAATAACACCTTTTATTTCATATTTTGCTTTGTCACTACTGAAGTTAATCAGTTTTTAAAAATCTGTCAATAATAAGCAATAGGAACAGTAGCAAAACGTACCCCACTTGACACTAAAGCCATGAGATGTAACTGGTCCTTTAATGAGGGGTCTTGTGGGAGGCCCAGGCCTGTCAGGACTTGTCGTACACACCAGAACTTCGCTTGGACAACTCTTCCCTTCCACATTAGAAGCAGTCAGCTATAACACAACCAAAAAAAAATATATATATATATATATATGAACATGCTTTAGATCAGGTTTTAAAGAAATGGGCATTTTTTTAAAAAAAGATTTCATTTATTTATTTGAGAGAGCATGTATGAGAGAATGCAGAGAGAGAAGGAGAGGGACCAGCCAACTCCTGCTGAGCAGGGAGCCTGATGTGGGGCTCGATCCCAGGACCCCAGGACCCTGGAATCATGACCTAAGCCAAAGGCAGATACTTCACCAACTGAGCCACTCAGGAACCCTGAAATGGGTACTTTTAACATGGCAAGATCAAGGCATCTGTAAACTCACACAGATAGACACACACACACACACATTTCCTCTCTCACAATCTCAAACAACTGATTTATAAGGGTTTCCTTTACGAGGTACTTATTTCCTGTAGAGTTAGCTATGAACAATTGAAACAGTAAAGGTGGGTTTTAGTGAAAGAGTAAATTTTTACCCTTTCGGAAGACATAAAACAAAATCAGTATGTTACTTCCTGGTTCTTACTGTTTTGTGGAAGGAAAGTATGAGGAGGGGAAAACAGGTAAAAATGCCTTTATTTATTTAAGAGGAGGGCAATGCCACCTTGTGGAGAAATGCTAGCAGTAGCCCTACGTTCTCAGAGCCGGCTCCAAGTAACAAGCATTTGTTAAAAATCAGAAACTATCATTTTCCTCGAACCGTCCCACCCTTCACTGGATAATCTGACAGCTATTTACTGAACGACTACTACGTGTCAAACACCATTTGGTCCCCAGAACTGGAAAAGGAAGAGAAGACTCAGAAGATGAACTTCTCCCTCCAAAAAGGACACAGCCCTAGCAGACCCTGCAGCGCTTGGCCCCAGATCAGTAAACAGCCCTGCGGCTGAGAGCGCCACCCACCACTCTGCTCGCTCTAATGGCTGCGGCTGGGAGCTCCATTTTTCCTTACAGTGCAGAGTCCTCTGGTGACATTAACAGTGGTGGCTGATGACCACAGCAATGCCTAAGTAGGGACAGAGTGGGCACGGAAGAGAAACATAAAAGTAGCTGGAGAAAAAAGAAGTGGGCAGAAGAGAGGCAGAGGGAGAGTGAAAGGGAAATCAAATTAAAAGGAGAAGCACGGAAGGGCAAGGGGGGAACGGGTGGGTGCGAGGTGCGCTGAGCGTTCAGCTCAGGTGCCCTCAGCCGCCGGCACCCGGCCACCCTGTGATGCGGTCTGTTCCAGCATGCGACAACAGGTTCCTCTCTCAAAACTGGGCTTTAAAAATGTAAAATACAGTGTGCCTTCTGTAAGTGTTACTTTAATAATGTAAAGCATGGTGAAACTTAAAAATCTTTTCACCTATGGAGTCTGTTTGAAATGGTAAATGGGTGCAACATGAAACAGCTGTTTTTTTAATCAGTTCAGGTACCAAAATGACTGACTCACCCTGAATTTATACTGTGTGCTTCTTTTGAGATTTTTCACAGTACAGGTTAAGTCCTCTCCAGTGTATTTCGGGTGGAAAAGGTTATCCTGCAAAGGCAAAGCCAGAAAGAAACATCAGTATCACTGAAATCTGGGCATTACTAAATACCTCTGTGTTTAGGATTTTTCTATTGCCTCTTTCCATCACCACCAGCAGCCAGAGGTCGAGCAGCAACAGCAAAAAGAGAGGGTCAGAGTCCTTGGTGCTGTGGATAGTGCTGTAGCTCTATCAAGTAAAAATCTGACTTTATCTCATTGTAGTTTCCCCTGGGTCTGTGGAACTTTACTGTGAGGCTGGAAGGAATGTGCATGAGAACAGTGCTCTCCTGAGAGAATGCAAATCCGCCCAGGGCAAAGATGCCACCCCATGCTTTCCTCCCAGAGCAAACTTCTCCCGGTTCTTCAATAAGCATTTTAAACAAAGGATTAAACCACCAAGCAGGGCCAGGTAACCAAGTAGTATGTACTGTAAAAAAATGTATTTAACGTTAGTCGGAGAGGAACATCTTCTTCCGGGCTCTTCACCGTGTAGCTGCAATGTGCTACGTAACGAACTGAGGCTGAGCTTTCTGACCACACAGTGTCCTCTTCTGGCCAAGGGAGAAAGGGCAGTCTGGACGGGAAAGGCATGATCCTTTAAGAGGCTAGGTATCCCCCTAAAAGCCCAATGTGCAGAATTCATTCACTAGTCTTCTCAATCACACATCCCTCCACCCAGCCAGCCATCAACAACTACGGAGCACCTCCTTGGCATCAGGCTTCCTTCCGCCTTCTACGGGCTCAGTGCTGCCCAAGAACAGATAAAGCCTTGCCTGCCAGAAACATACATGCCAGGTGCAGACCATGATTAAAAAAATAAAACCTACACATAAATATGAAGCAGGCTGCGGGGTGTTAAGGGCAACGACAAAGAAAATCAAGCTGGGTGAAAGGCCAGAGCAGTGGGTCAAGTGAGGTGCTCCTCTAGGGCTGTGCCTGTTAAATAAGGCAGCCATGTGGGGCTCTTTAAATTTAAACTAAATACAATTCAGAATTCAGCTCTGTGGGCCCACAGCCATATTTCAAGTGCTCAATCGTCACATGTGACTAGGTGCTACCTTTATTGGATAGCACAAACTACAGAACATTCCCATCATTATGGAAAGTTCTACTGCACAGTGCTGTTTTACAGAAGGTGGCTCTGCACAGGTCACATGTGAGGAGACCTGAGGGAAATGAGTCAAAGGGAAGTGGAAGGGCCTTCGAACTGTCGGGCCCAGAAACTGCAAATGCCCTGAGGTCAAGGCATGCTTGCATGTCCTATGAGACTACAGAGGCAGAAGCAAGGACCTGAAAGAAAAACAGAATAGGGGGCGCCTGGGTGGCTCAGTGGATTAAGCCGCTGCCTTCGGCTCGGGTCGTGATCTCAGGGTCCTGGGATCGAGCCCCGCATCAGGCTCTCTGCTCCGCGGGGAGCCTGCTTCCTCCTCTCTCTCTGCCTGCCTCTCTGCCTACTTGTGATCTCTCTCTCTGTCAAATAAATAAATAAAATCTTAAAAAAAAAAAAAAAAAAAAAAAATTTATAAGAAAAACAGAATAGCATGGGACCTTGCAGGCATTGTAAGGGCTCCAGCTTTTATTCTGGAAGGGTGGGGAAGGCCCAAAGGTAGGAAGGGTTCTGAGCAGGACACCGACAGGATATGTTTTACTTAACAGATCACCTCAGCTTCTTGTGGATAACAGACTATAGTGTAATAAGGGTGAGAGGAGGGAAAATATGTAAAGAGACCACTGCAATAATCCAGGAATGGGATAATGGTGGCTTAGGAAGGGGTAGCAGCCTTGGATACTGAGAAATGGCCAGATTTTGTGTTAATATATGGACACAGATTTAAAAGGATCTGCCCACTGATTATATAGATGGGGTGGAGGACAACTCCAGATTTTCTGGCTTCCCCAAACACAAAGAAAGGAATGCCACTCCCTGACATAGGGAAGACTGTGGGAAGACAGGTTGCAGCCGGCGGTGGTAGGAATTAGGAGTTCGGTTCTGAACTTATGTAGCTAGAGCACTTTTATGGCGTTCTGTCTGTTACAACAATACTGACTTATACAGAACACACGCAAGGGTATAAAATCCACAGGGCTTACGTTTTCATCCTCCTGGATTTCCAAGGTGTAGGTGACTGCTTCCTCGGGTGAACAGCCTTCTGGTTTATTCCACTGCAACGTGACCCATGTGACCCCAGCTCGGACAAGTCTTGGCGCAGAGGGCATCTGAGGAATGTTTCCTAATGTGTAACATACCACCTCTTGGCTATAACCGCTATGGAGAGACAAACCCAGGAAGACATACATTTAGGGACATGGGAGGAGTCTTGGCATTTTAAAAGAGAAGGATAAGCCCACCTACTGCCTGACTGGCTTGGGCTAGAAAGTCTGGGGCATGACAGATCCAGCCAACAAAGGAAGGCAAGCACCCTTTATGTGATACTCCCTACTACCCCGACTCTCCATTTGCCAGATTGCCTGCTTTAGTCTCCTACTAAGAAAGCAGAGCATGTTGCAGGACAACATAGTCAAGGATTTATCTCCCACCCCCCGAAAGCACCCAGCAGAAAGCACAACACTGTGCAGAAGCACTAAGCTATGACCCACAGCGACCAAGGAACCTTCACATCAGTATGAGCACAAATCACTGTCTGCTGACGAAATACACTGCTTTACAAATATATACGGTTCTAGTTTTCAGAAGTTTGTGGGTGCTTCCAATTCACCGACAAACCCTTGAAGCCTTTATCATTATGACTTTTTCAGCCAGCAGACCTGAACTGGCAAACACGGGTGGGGAGAGGGGGCGTGAAACCTTGTGATGTTCTCGAGGCTGGAGAAAAGCTTGAGGACCGATGATGCACTGAACCTTTAAGATTTTTCAATAAGCAGTGATGAAAGAAAAAGGATTTTTCCCTTAATCAAGAGTTACCCAGGAAGTACAATTGAAATATGGTCCTTTCAAAGCATCTTTAATCCCCAGACGCTCCCTCGGACACCTGTTATGGCCTTTCTTCTACAGCTTGGAGGCAAGCTGTGGTGCCTGGGCCAGGTGGAGTTTTCTCCAGGCTTGTAAGGGTCTACCCAGGGCTTGACAACAATGGCCGGCCCAGCACCCCTTTCTATCAGGCAACCTCAAATATAACTGAAAAAGGCAACCACATGACTAGTGATGAAAGGAAAAAGCATGTGTTCTGAAAAAAAATAAAGCCTCAAGAAGGATTTCTCTCAGAATCTGAACTGCTACCTTCATCTGGGCTCCTAGGGACACATCATGGGGCCTCGGCCTCACAGCCTGAGAGCTGGCATGGAGGCCACCCAGAGCATTCATCACCTTGGGACACGCCTTTCACCCTCTGATTAGGGTTCCTTCGAGGAAAATCTCAAATTGGCTCAGTGTGGGGCAGTGGATGTCTTCACACGTTTCAGCCACATGAGAGGAAGACACAGAATGACCACATGAGTGTTCAGTGGCAGGAGGGCGAGGAGGAGGCGTCATACCTGGTGCCGATGTCATTCCGAGCAGCCAGCCTGAACGTGTACCCCATCGCTGGACAAAGCTTTGTCAACTTGCAGTGCTTCTGACTCCCAAAGAAGCACTGTCTGAAACCACTGTTTCTCTTTCCCTAAAAGGCAACAATGAAACAATGCACACAAGTTTAAAAAAAAAAAAAAATCAGTAATAAGAAACTGAGGAAGGCCTTCTGAGTAATTGTTTCATTTCCTGGGTCTGGATGAACAAAACCAAGTTCTAGGGGAGTGTGTGACAATGCAATGTCATCCTGAACATAAAAGGCACTACAGAAACATCTGGGGGTGCCTGGATGGCTCAGTCGGTTAAGCATCTGCCTTCAGCTCAGGTCGTGATCCCAGGGTCCAGGGATCCACTTGGGCTCCCCAGCCAACAACAGGGAGTCTGCTTCTCCCTCTGTCCTCCTCCCACTCATTCTCTCAATCTCTCTTTCTCTCTAAATAAAAAGAAATCAGAAAAAAAAAAAAAAAAAGAAAGAAAAACCTGTAACTGAGACGAGTCATGCCTCATGCTTGTGGTATTTCTGAACTGGTTTTGGTTAACAACAACAACAAGAACATCAAAAGTCCTATCAGGTATGAGGCAATGCACCATTTCTAAGATCCTCCTCACTTGGCTTGGTCAAACTGCCCAGTCTGACCAACCAAGGGTAAGTCTGCAGCCTTACTTTAGGGATCGCTAGTTCAGGAAAGGCAGTAATTGCCGAGCACCTGAGGATCAGTCTAATGAGCTTAGCGTGCCAGAGAAGAAAGCCCTCCCCAGGCTTCTCTCTCCTTTCCCACTCTGCCCCCCTCCCGCTAGTCCCTGAACATGTACATTCCTGCAGCGGTGAGCTATTTGTTCACTGATCCCTAAATATGGGTCACATGCCTTTGACTCATCTCGCCCATATCTGCTTCCCTCCTAACAGTGCCGTGGACAGTCACGGAGCTCAGTCACTGCTTACGGAGTTGAATGTCTGACAAGCACCTTGATGTCTGATGAGCAACCTTGGCAGAATTCACCTATATGTATGATTGCCACTCTTTACCGTTCTTATCAGACCAGAAATACATTTTTAATGCCTTTCTAGTCCATGACGCTTCAAAATCTTTGAAGTAAAAAGAAACCACTCTGGTAGGTTGTCTTCACAGACCCATGAATAAGAAAAAAGTCACCTGCCCTGTGCTACGCTCAGGCACAGACTCCTCCTATCAGTAGGATGGCAGAACAAATATTTCATACCCATCATCCACAGCATTTTTATCAATGTTCACAGAAAGAAAGCCACATGCCAACAGTGAATGAACCTTAGCATTCTAATCAGATGGTTGGGCCCAGGGCTTTCAGAAATATGTTTGAAGTTCTCAATTTATTTTATAAAGAAAGATGAAAGCACATTTTTCTCCTAAGCAAATTTAAGCATTTCCTTCCTTTAAGCAGGCCTCCAGAACATTTACCGCTGAAACACATTCCAGGTGAAGTTTAATTAAAAATAAAATAAACACGCAACTAGCTTGAAGTGCCACTAGGGTGAACAGATTAAAAACCACTGGTACATTCATCCTCAGACTAATTCCCCGCCTTTCTCTCCCCTCACCAAGCAAGGTGGTGCCCTTTCCAGGAAGGGAGTGGAAGTCCTATTAATCTTTGAGATTCAAAGTTCATATTATCAAGGTTTCAAAGTCCACTCAGATGCAAACTGCAAAGTATAACATTTTTCAGCTGCTACTTGGGCAAAGTCACTGAGTGGCTGCCGTATCAGCTTACTTTAACCTTGAGTGTAAGGCTGCAGCAGACGATTTATTCATAGCAACACCGTTTATACATACATTTGCATAATTACATCCAGGGTCTGATTATACTCTGTGCACACCCTGGTATGTTTTGTATCCATTTCAAGCTGTAGCGTGATCTACCTTCTTTCCTCTTCTATTTCGGAGCTTAGAGTAAACAGTGCAAGAAAGGCACATCCTGTGGCCACGGAAGCCTCATCCCTTCCAACCCCGACGCTGGCTCCCCTTCAATGCCTCATTTTTCCTATTTCTTTGTTTGGTCTCCTTTGCCCATTTCTGGTGCTTAGGACTATAGCCAGTAAATAAAAGTCAGTCTGTTTCTTACTAGGTTGATTTGCTTTAATAGGGTAAAAACTGGACTCTCTGTGGCTGAAATGAGAAAGAATGGGGAAGATCGATGATGGGGACTAGACTTCTCTTTTAAAGGGCCATAGCACTGTGATTTGCTCAAGAATTGGGAAAGAGGTATTCTGTGACCTTGAAGACATTTCTCCTATGTTGCCAAATTTCCTCCTGCCCCCCCCCACCTCAGTATCAGGAACAACTACTAAATAAACTCCAATTTGTTTAGATAAAGCAAGCCTAACTTTCCATCTTGGAAAATTTGTACCTTTAAGATGTAATACTCTGTGCACCATCTTTAATAACATGCAGAAAGACCCAGAGTGGCTGGAACCTTAGAACAGAGTTTTTGAAACAGCATCTGGAGTCTGAAGGGTTAAGAGTACACAGAGTTCACAGAGTGAAGGAAGTAGGGAAATAAGGAAATACTCATGAATGACATGGAGTTTAATATAAAAGGGATGTCAGGGAAGGAAAAAAAAAAGGATATTCACAAAAGTCCTTGCAGTGCAAAAGTGAACTACAGCTGAGGGGTTAGCAAATAAAAACGGGGAACAGCATGGGGGACAGCATCACCCTGATCTGCTGGACAGATCGTGCCAGGTGCTCACAGAGCTCCGAGCTTAGGCCCTGGGGCAAGGACATGTTGAAAGGATAATAAAGAGGACTGGTCTGTACACCAAGAAGGGTGCCAGGCTGTAAACAGCATTTGCAAGTAAGATATTAGCCAGTTCTTCTTGTTGATAGAAATGAGTAGGGTTAAGGAAAAAAAAAAAAGATAATGCTTTAGAAGACTGAAGGATTCAGCTGAACTGATGGGGGTGGTCATGTGAGTGCTCATCACTGTTTATCAGAAATTAAATATGTCTAAGCATTACTGTCAGTGAAGTTTTACAGATGGTAAATCGTAACTTTCATGTTATAGGTAGCATGGCTCGAAATGACTCAGAGATTATGATCTCTGGTAGGTACCCCCCTCCTAATAAAACCTAATCTAAACTACACAGGATTAGAGAGATACTAGCATTACTTGGAAACTTATCTTTTCATCATTTAAGGTCAGCCTTGTACAGTTTCCCTCTAAAACATGGTCCTAAGAGAAACGAGTATCTCTGGATATTTTTGGGTCTGCTGCCAATAATCTGGCCAAACACAGGCAGCAGGGACACTGGTGGCCATGGCTGCGTCCTGGTCAGTGACTACCATGAGGCCACGTGTGGTGTGTCACACAGAGGAGAGGAACAGGATTGCTCAAAAGGCCAAGCTGCCGGCGGGTCTCTCCGGGAAGAGCTGGAGCGTGGATGCCTTAAATGCCCGAGTCTCTGTACGTGGGCAGATCAGGTGGGTGGCGTGTGAGCAGGCAGGATCAGAACCTCCCTAAGATGCGCAATGAGGCTTCCGTTCTCCTGAGGAAGGAAACCAAACTTCACCCCACTTAGGAAAGAAAGCTTCAAGTCCACACCCTCCATCATTCTGGAACAGATCCAGGCCCTGGGCTGCATCTGACACGAAGCGATACAACCACCAGTCATGTTCTTGCCACACCTTCTACCGCCAGTGTTCACAAATCCGAAAAAGGCAGATTTTTGGGCTCCCTGACTGATTTCCATTTCAGAATCCTGAGCATGCCCAAATGCTGGTTTCTATAGCACAGCTGAGTTCAAGGACAAGATTACTCTTTCCTAAATGAGAAGAAATCTTGGACCTGTGAACTCATGGTGTGCTGAGTAACTTCAAGGCACTCCATTTTGCATGGGGTGCGCCATTACAGTCCTGGGTTCCCTCCCTCTTCAGCTGAGCGCTCCTCTTCTCACTCGACTCGCTCTACAGCTCTCGTTAATCTATCACCACCCCAGACACAGCCCCAGTGAGAGCACCATGGCCTTGAGTCCCATGGAGATGTTTCTCCGCCAAGGCGCAGGCTGCTTATCTCCCACTCCTGGTCACCACTGCTCTCCGGGACAGCCAGCGAGCTGGCACATATACGTCGGCCCCTGCCCAGGACCTCATTGATCCGTTCTGCCTTATCTCCTCTTTATTACCGCAAGATGAGAGCACACTGTGTATGATCTACATTCTAGACCATTCCAGACCCCAGGGGGTTGGCTTCGAGCTGGTCTCAGGCAACCCACTCCCCCTGTGCCACGGCAACTCTCATTGCCCAGCATTCCCGTGGCTGATGTCTGCTGGCCATCCCGATCTCCGCCTCCCCCTGGCTGAGCAAGTGCCTCATTTTAGTTTAGACTCACATACCAAAGACAGGCACCATCTCTGGGGAGAGTCGCAGCCTTGGAAGATTTAAAGTCCTTCTAACGCTCACTCTTTAGAAAAGTCACACAGTTGCTTACAAGTTCTAAGAATAATCAGAGTCCAGATGTTCTAGGTCCTACAAGGTTCCTGCTAACTTGTGAAGAATGTCAGTACTCAATAACCTCCAGCAGAACATTCTACCAGACCACGGAAGGGCAGGGATAAGAGAAGGAAACACAGTGCAGCAGGTAAAACATGGACTCTCACGTGGCTCACCAGCAGACACTGACTGACCCTTGGAAAGGTTTTCTCAAGATGTGTTAATAACCTCCGCGACTAGGATGGCCCTCCATCCCCAACCACGGGGAGGTGTAGGGAAAGAAACTGCCTTATTAAACATTTCGGTCTTTAAAATAAATCCTGGAGATAAATTACAAATGTAAAAGGCTTTAAATATTTTTAAGTGTACTCCAATATTCTTCCATTTCTTTCTATTCTATAGTTCAAAAACTTGGAAATTTTACAGCTATCGAATCAAATTATAACATATTTCCTCACTGTCTTTTCCCCAGCCCCCTGAAAGTAAACATCGTGCTGACTGCCTGTGAGTTACCCAAGGGAAGAGGACAAGGATCCTGCTTTACAAGTATGACTTCTGTGGCAGAAATACTGTTGTCTCCTGGGTTCCCTCTCCTTATCATCGAGGGAACAGGCAGTGACCTCTTCCATCTGCTAACTGAGAAGAGCAGTGTTTGAGCGCCCCCAAACCATGCCATCCTGGCCAGCACAACTGGGTTGGGTGCAAGGATGAGTCCCACCCCACCCACTGCTGCATCTCTGGCCGCACATGTCTTCCTTCTCCCTCTTCCCAGAACACTTGGAAGAGAAGCAGCAGTATGAATGAGAGTCAAATTGCCTTTCAAAGTCCATGACCTTGGATGTAACAATCTCAAGGCATAGTAACACTGTATGTGCCATACAAAGATAAAAAAAGGGCGCCTGGGTGGCTCAGTGGATTGGGCCGCTGCCTTCGGCTCAGGTCATGGTCTCGGGGTCCTGGGATCGAGCCCCGCGTCGGGCTCTCTGCTCTGCGGGGAGCCTGCTTCCTCCTCTCTCTCTGCCTGCCTCTCTGCCTACTTGTGATCTCTCTCTGTCAAATAAATAAATAAAATCTTTAAAAAAAAATTAAAAAAAAAAAAGATTTTTAATGGTTTCTTAGGACTAAGAAAGTCTAAAGTCCTTTCCCTTGAACTGGAATGGGCTTGTGATGTGCTCGTAATGGACAGAATGGAGTGGAAATGAAGCTGTGTGACTTGCAAGGCTAGGTATGAAGAGGTGACGAAGCTTCTGCCTTTTCCCCAGAACACTGACTTTCCCCACTCTGGCTCTCCCAGGACTGCCGTGCTGTGAAGGGGCGAAGGTTCCACCGACGTCAGCAGTGACTGCTAGACTTGTGAGTGAACGCTCTGCCAGAAGATTTCAGCCCCCAGCCAATGAGCCTCCCTGCCCACCAGAGGCTCCAGAAAATTCTGGAACACATACCAGACATTCTCCCGGTACTCTGGTCCCAATTCCTAACCGAGAATCCATAAGCATAAGGGACTGTTTTAAGCCATTAAGCTTTGAGGAAATCTGTTGTACAATATCATACTAATCTATTTTGATGTCCATATAGGTTTAAGAGTATGACAGTTTTCAGTAAACTTTTCTAAATTCCTCTCATGCTATAAATACGTAGGAGGTAAGGGAATAGAAGCGAGCATGCTAGAACCCAAATGTTTAACGTCTGACTGAATAAAGGGTTCTATCTTCTACACGAGCTTCATACATGCCATTTTTCCTCAAAGCCAACAAAGTAAGGCCTCCAAAGAGATTTTAAGAAATTTTGTAGAAGCTAAAAATGTAGCCAGATTCCTAGATGATAAAATCAACCAAAACTGTTAGGCAGGGCAATGCACAGTTACTTCATCTTATGGAGTTACAGTTTAGACTGAAGATATTTAGTAATGCTATCCCCAAAACTGCAGAGAACTATGGGAAGTTTTTTTTGTTGTTTGTTTTTGGTTTTGTTTTTAAGATTGTATTAATCCATTTGAGAGAGAGAGTGCAAGAGAGAGCATGAGAGGGGAAGTCAGAGGGAGAAGCGGGACTCCATCCTGGGTCTCTGGGATCATGACCTGAGCCAAAGGCAGTTGCTTAATCAACTGAGCCACCCAGGTGCCCTGTGGGAAGATTTTTTTTTTTTTTAATTTTATTTATTTATTTGACAGACAGAGATCACAAGTAGGCAGAGAGGCAGGCAGAGAGAGAGGGGGAAGCAGGCTCCCCGCCAAGCAGAGAGCCCGACGCGGGGCTCGATCCCAGGACCGTGAGATCAGGACCCGAGCTGAAGGCAGAGGCTTAAACCACTGAGCCACCCAAGTGCCCCTGTGGGAAGATTTTTAAACACAGACATGCAACGGTCTTCTGGGGATGGTTCAGGTGTGATATAACCTAAGGCCATGAGAGTGAGTAAATTAAATAATCTTGCAAAATCCCCTCCACATGTACCTGGGTTTCCGACTCTCCGTGGTGTCTGTTTATGAACACATAAAGGAATAAAGCTCCAGTGGAGAAATCAATTTACAGGTGGGCCTGCTTATTTAAAATCTGCTAAGTATATAAAATGTGTTTGATCCATTTCATAAAAATCATCTCATTTTTAAAGTTAAAAACGTGGTTTTTTTAAAAGATTTTATTTACTTGAGAGAGAGAAAGAATGAGAGAAAAGGGGAAGAGGGAGCATGAGCAGGGAGAAGAGGAGAAGCAGGCTCCCCACTGAGCAGGGAGCCCCATGCAGGGCTCAAAGCCAGGACCCTGGGGTCATGACCTGAGCCGAAGGCAGGTGGCCTGACTGAGCCCCCCAGGCGCCCCAAGTTAAAAACATGTTTAAAAGTACTGTGTTCGGGCACCTGGGTGGCTCAGTGGGTTAAAGCCTCTGCCTTCAGCTCAGGTCATGATCCCAGGGCCCTGGGATCCAGACCCACATTGGGCTTTCTGCTCAGCGGGGAGCCTGCTCCCCGCGCGTCCCCCCACACCCCACCGCCTGCCCCTCTGCCAAATAAATAAATAAAATCTTAAAAAAAAAAAAAAAGTACTGTGTTCATTGGTAAGCTGACATAAATAAAAGCCTAAAAATGGAACTTCTTTTTCCATTTTCTTTTCTTTTCAGTGCTCCAAAATTCATTGTGTATGCACCACACCCAGTGCTCCTTTTTCAAGTTCATTTTCCCTCTTTATTATGTGTCTTCACCAGTCTGTCCTCAGTACTTGGGAAGATGAATCCTTTAAATGGGTTGGTTTCCTACTAAGGAACTTCACACATCCATGGCCCATTCTGTACATCGAACTCACGTGTAATCCAATTAATTCAGGCTACAGTATTTTTGCGCCCAGAATAATTCTGTAGACGGTGGGGAATGTGGCTGCTTTGGCTAACATTTCCAATCAGCCTGGCACTCACTACCCTGGAAGCTGGTATGCCCGACGCTGGCACTAACAGACGAAGTTGGCTGATATTTTCATCTGCCTTCTAATTAATAAATTGGAAATGATCCTTCCTGTTCCTCTTTCTGACAGCTTCATTTCTGGCACGAGGAAATCAGAATGGCCCCCACAAGGGCGTTATTATCTGGTTATTATCTGCGGTGAACCACCTTCCTCTGGTCATAAGAACTCTCCTTGATTGTTTCCTGATCTATGGCCTCTTGCTACTGACCTTCTCTTTCAGGGTCTTTCACAGCCCCGCCCATTTGCCTTCTGGGGGCGCTGCTCTTAGTTTGCTAACTGCCTGCTAACTAAGACACATGAATTTGGTTAACCTGGCCCTGTGCTCATGGCCCCGGGGCTGCTGGCTTGAGACAGGGGCTGTGCGACTCTGGGCCAGGGCCCTCTCTCTGTACCAGCAGAGTTTAGCCTGTCAAAAATGGCAACGATAAATCAAATAAAAAATAAAGTTGCACTCGCCAACTGAACTATCGCCAGCCTCAAAGATTTAGTCTGAGAGGACGTCTATATTTAGAAGTTGTTCCAGCACGAGCCGACCCTAGGCAACATCAAAGATAAATGTTGGCTTGAGAAATAAAAGAGCATGTATGTGTTCAGCACAACCATACATAAGAAGGGGTTCCTAACAGGGATGTGGGGACGCACCCCATTTGGGTGGATTCAAAGGTTCCTTGTGCCAAATTTTACTCTCCCCTCAGTGATGGCTCTTTCACATTTGGAGCGTTCTGGCACGGAGGAACTTTCAAAGGTAAGACAAGGGGGTGGGATAGTTTGTGTTCCATGTTCCTGAATAAATACTGCATGCATTTTATCCTTTGGCACGCCAGTTTTTCCTACTAGTGAGAGAGGCTCAGCTCCCTGAAATAGTCAAGGATAGTCATCAGGTCCTCGGATTTAAAACCAACCAACATCATGTTCCTATATATCCCTCCAAATATGGAGGGTCATCTGCTGTCCAGTCCAGAATGTGGAGACTGGCCCAGCGAAGGGAAAGGAAAGCAGCAAGGGAGCAACTGTAGAACAGGCTGCCCTGAGTATTAACGCGTCAGCCAAGGCATGGCATATTCAGCCCGTCCACCTAGCCAAAGCCAAAGGGGCCTTTTGGGGCAGCTGGCATCCAACAAGCACGAAAACAGGAGTTGGTAAATCAGATGCCATGGACCAAGATAGGTATCTGTAATTCTGGAGCAGCCAGAAGCTGCCCGTAAAGTCTGCTGCCCAAACACATACTAACTCAGCCTGTGTACATGTGACAAATGACACAAAGCAGGGAGACTATCTGCTTCCAGGGTTCAGGTGTCTAGGGCTGAGGTCCCTACAAGAGAGGGCTTCTCGGAACTTAGCTCTCTGCCTTGGTACCTGAACCTCTGAGTTCTTACATCCCTCCTGGCCTACTTCCCTCTCAACAGAAGTTGGAGGGGAGGAAGCTGGTCCCCTGGCTCTCTGCCACCACCCCTGCACGTGGCAGTGAAGGTCTGTGGTGTGGCAAGACACGGCTACCCTGCCAGGTCCCCAATTCGGCTTATGACACTCACGTGAAAGATGGCTTGTGATGGACAGTGTGCCAAGCGACCTGGGCACCCCACCCTTCCACCTCTGTGAGGGTGCACCCGGAGAATGACTGAAAGGGCACATGGGCCCGGCAAATGGCACCTCCACTTCCTCCAGGCCTTGGAGATGGCTTGCGGGATGCAAACTCGGTTTTCTCGCTGGACCAATGCCCTGCAACGTGAGGCCGTGTGGCACCTTGGGGTGGCCGCACCCTCAGGGAGCTCTCCTCCCGCATGGCGGGGGACCCAGCAAGTCACTCTGCTTGCTGAAGCACCAGTCCCTTCCCTGAACCTCTGACGTCCCACCAGAGAAGCCATGGGCAAACTCCCTTGTGCCAAGAAGCGTCCCACAATATTATCAGTACTAACGATGCAACACCTAAGCTAAAAAGTACTCTGTTCCATAAACTGGTTACCAAGCATCAGGGGTCAGCTCGCTTCCTAAACGAGCTAAGCTGGCTCCTCGTAAACTAGAGGTCGAAGCAGCAACAATCCCAGGCCTGCTGTCAGCTCCACGAGGTTTCGGCAACAGGACCGCTGGTGCACTCTGCCTGGCTCACGGGTCCCCCCGGGCTCTAGGGGCACTACCTGCAACGGGCCTTTTCTGCTCTTTCTACTTCCAATGATACTTCCCTTGACTTCTGTGGCATTTATCTCGTTCTCAGTCGCCTGTGTTTTACAGCTGTGTTGGCTCATTAGTCACCGGCACAGACAGATGTGAAATTCCTATTTGGGCTAGCTGAGTCACATGTGAGAAAGATTCTTGGGAACTGTACTAGTCACATTCCCACAAAGCTATTTTTCTGGTTCTTTCGTATGCTCCCTACATGTCATGCCCGGAAGCCAAGCTAATGGCAAATTAACATCTATATATAGCACAGATGTCGTGTTTGTTTAGTTCAAGCTGGAGACGCTGGCCTTAGGGCTCCTCTGTCGAAGCTCCTCGGAAGACTGTCATCCAATCCTTCTGTCGGCTGACTTTCCCTACCCTAGACCCTGATACATGCTTAGGTGACATGAAATACTCAGGACACTGCCATCTGCTAGTCCCCAGGCTGACCCACAAATCCTAACCCACCTGGGGGGGTGACTGACACGGATTCCAAGTGGAGAAGCAGAGGCCCTGGGGCAAGGTTACTTGCTTGACTAGCTACAGACAAAGCAGAGACTATTAAACCAGGTCTCGTGAGGTGAACACCACGTGACCAACACCGTCATCAGTATGAATCCACGTCACACAATCCCAGCAAGGCTGTGGGAGACGTGCATGTGCTCTGACGGACCCGCTGCGCCAGCGCCAGTCAGACTTCAGTGTGGCACAAATGAAAACCTCATCTAAGAGTAAAATTCTCAACAGGTTTCCATAAATACTGCCTTCACAGAACTTAAGTTTTCTAAACTGGAAAAGAAAGTTCCTACTTGACTGTGAAGTTTGCTCTTTTACTCACGTTAAGTCCAGATCACCATCCCTTAAAATAGACTGGGCAGGCCTGGAAGCGCCAGTCAACACAAGGTTCCTAATTCTTTTCGGAAGAGCCCTCCCTACCCTAGAGATATCAGTGTCCTCAATCCATCCCTCTTAGCTGCTTCTAAAAAAAAACTCCCACCCCTACTAGGTAACTCAGCGTCATCAAGCAGATGAAGAAACAGGAGGTCAGCCAATTTACCTCAGGTTCATGCCCAAGACAGGGATATGGGCAGGTCAAAGGTATTAACTCAGGGGTGGCCCCTGAATGGGGTCATGAGCTTTAAGCACTGGCTCCTCCCTCCTGAACTCCTACTCCCAAGTCTCTCCATTGTGAGAAAGAACATCCACCTTGAGAAACCTAGCATCTAAGCCTTGTTTTGCTGTTAAAAAGTTAACAGTTTAATTCTGGATTAAACTAAAACTTAGTTCATGAAAGACTAAGTCTGTCGTTGTCCCTTTAAAGTCAGTGCTAGGTGTAACACTCTTATCTAGCATAAGAAAGAAACCCTCAGGAGACTCTGGGCCTGCTTTCTGCCAGCCTTCAGAATGACTTCGGCTTGTAAATTAAAATGCAAACATGGGGGTAAATTGGGGGTAAATGTAGGGGTAGCGACCACACTGTGATCAGAAAGGGGTAAAAACACAACGATGTCTCATCAAGTGGCCCAGTAGAAAACGGCCTTCTGCCTTTCTGATGGGAAGCTTCTGAAGGCGAACACAGTGGATGAAGGCCCACAAAAAGCAAGGTCAACTCTCTCAAGTCCCATGACTAAGAACACCACCAGTCACCTCAGTCACCACAGCAGGGGGACGTGACCAGCCACGTGCACACCATTCCACATTATGAGAACTGACATGTTTCAGGGCAGAGTCAAAACTGATGGCCACAGCTGAAAAGCTGGTGACACCTCTGTGTTCCATTTTTACTGGTGCATTACTATCTCCCCGTCAGAGTCATTCCCACACAGTCTTAAAACTTAAGGGACTATCTAGTTACAATTATCAACAGAGGAAAGTAGATAGCTAAACCTCTTGCAGAACTACTAGTAATTTCCAAGTGAATTCTGTGGAACAACAAGGCAACAGGGATGACCACAAATTCAGAAGAGAGAGAATCAGCTTCCCTCTGAGCAGTAATCGGTATCGGTTTGTGTTTTCTCTTTCCCATCAGGGCCACACCTGCGCTTAGAGAAGAGCAGCAGTTAGCTATTGATTAACTATTAGCTCTTCCCGTAGTCAACTCCACACACGATTCCAGGTCCCAGCAGAAATAGGCCCGGTACGCACTGATCTCTCTGCCGCTGCTCTTCCATCAGTGAAGTTCTTTCTCTAAGAAACTTGACAGTAGGACTTGCTGCTCTTTCAAAATGTCCCACCCATAGTTTTTATTGGAATGGTGATTAAAAAACTGAACAACAATAACAAAAATATCCCGAGTATTCTAACCAGTGCTGTAGTACATTTAAAAAAAATATGGGGACACCCAGACACGGATGAGGCCATCTCTCTCTAAGCCACGATTCTCAGACCAGCTGTCAGATCAGAAACAGGGTGGAGTGCTAATCCTGAACACAACCTTCTTCAAGACTCGGAGTAATATTTCCCCTTCTCAGGCAGGGATCTGGCTCCTCCTGCAACCTACTATTCTTCTGTCCTTCCAGCCACCTGAACAACAGAGAGGCTTATGGGTATATGGCTGGTCCGGACAGATGCCCTGGGAGAGGAGAGCTTGGGCTCTGGAGGGAGTTCGGGGTGGGGAGGGGAATAACTCTAGCAAACACCCGCTCCCATTCTGCTGCCCCACCATACTCCACTAGGGCACATTCTAGAAAGAGTCCCTGTTACCAGGTGTACCTGACTCTAGAGACTTGCAGGAGAAGGTTCTAAAGGGATAGCCAGAGCCTCACGCCCTTAAACTTCCTGGAGGGCGGGTGCTGTTCTCTGAGCATTTGATCTTCTCCCTTCAGGAAGTCAAGGCTTGAGTAGCATGGGAATGTGGGATGCAAAAACCAACACAAGTGAATGGCCTCAGGACTACTGATCCCTAACCTGGCCCCAAATTTAGAAACACCAACTGTTAGACAGTCTTGTTAGGAGCCTTACTTCTGAAGTGACAGAGATGGATTGGTTACTACTGTTCCTATTCTCACTGCCCCGAAACCCAACCATTTTGCAACCTTTCTTAAGAGGGACTGAAAAGGAGAGGCACAGTATCAAGCAAAGGAGCTACTGGATGGAAATAAGTTTGAGCAGCATGTGGTTAAGTCTGTTTTATTTACATCTGTTTATAAGTTTCAGAGGACAGCATTCCATTAGCTTTTTCAGCTCTCAGGGTAAGACCACTACCTTCCCTGTCACAGATCCCTCCGAGGACACTATACAATGTTGAGGCATTAAGGGTTTGCTCCACAAATGTTGAAATATTTAATAAATGAACAGGCAAAGGATCCTAAAACATACTCCTATCACAAGGGACAATCCTAAATAAGGAGTCTGGAGAGAGCCTCAGTGATGTAAATATACACGAGCTAATGGGTAAACTGAGGACTGGAAGGGTCAAGCTGTGCATGTAAAGCCTGGAGCAGAATCCGCAGCTCCTAATCTTGGTGTTCCTTCAATCATACTCTCCTTCCAGGGAGCTCATAATACTTAAAGGCCAGGAAGCGCTTTGCAGAGTCTGGAGTCCAGAAGTTTTTCTACAAGGTGAGTATTAGGCTACAGAATACAAAAGGATTCCTACTGGCAAAAGGCCTATATAGTAGGTGAGAGTCCACTAACCTGGAGTCTTCCATAAAGCTCAACAGGGCCAACACCAGCAGGAATGAGAAGGTGGGAGAGAAAATGAAGAGGAAAGGGAAGGCTGAAGAATTAAGACGGGAGCAAGGAAAGAGTGGAAAGAGAGCAAGCAGGGAAAAGACAGGAGAAGGCCAAAAATAAACAGTTTAACATTGTGTGGCCACTAGTCTGTAGTGGGTGCTATTGATTATACACGGTCATCAGACAAAGCTTCTCCATCTCATCTGTGGCTGTAGCTTATTTCCTCTACGCACCCTGCCAGGACACTTCCATTCCAAATTCAAAGGGAAGGTGGCCAACAACTGAGTCACCATCACCATTTCTTGTAGCACCTGGGTTTTCCTTGGAGGTTTCCCATTCAAACACTCAACTTCTCTGACCTTACTTAACTTATGAGGCCACGGTCCAAAGCAGCAAAAATAATAATAATAAAAAAAAAACCAAAGAAACAAAACAACAACAAAAAACACCCCATGGGAAACACGCACACACAGACACATATACACACGTACTGTACACAGAGCTTGGGGACTATCTGAAATGAAAAGTGCCTCCTCTTTAGTGGTAAATTCTATCTTGATATAAAACCTCAAGATATGAGAAAAAAACATCAGGCTGGTGCAACACACCAACACACACTTGACACTTTCTGTCGAACTCTCACTTGTCCTTTTGGACGCAGAGGAGATGGCAAGATGTCGCCATGTGCCTGCAGGTCAGTCAGGTTCCTTTCCAGCCTTCTGGACTGTCTATAAGAAGTCTCTTTCCACAAGGGCCGTCGGGGTGGTTTCACTTTCCAATCAAACCACCTTAAAATGAAATCCACCTAATCTGTAAAATATCCCGGACAAGTAAGTCTGGGATTTCACCCATCTGTACGCAGGAACTATTCACAAGGATCCCCGAACAACAGATCGTTTCTTCGGTAATTTGGACTCCAGCTTTCATATGCAACCCAGATGGGAAAACACGCTAATGCCCAAAGTGATGGAGGGCCCCCTTTCTCACACCAAAATTTCATCGTGAGAGTTTTGTTCAATTTCACTTACACTTGGTGAAAGTATTTTTTCCACACTCAACAAGTCACTTTTTGCCCAAGCCTGAATTCTGAATTTTTTAGAATCTCCCTAAATTTAAGTACCAAAGACTAGTTAACTTGCATTTCTCCCCGACGTCTACATTTCCTATTCTCAAAACCCTTCGTCTATCTGCTCACTCACAGCAAGATAGAATAGAGCGAGGGTAAATGAGTGAATAGAATTAAAAACTACAGGAACAAAAAGTACAGTTCCTTTTTAGAAACGAAAGGCTTCTTTCTGCATCCAGTTATTTCCTGCCTGAGATTCTGTGGGTAGTGTTAGCACGGCCAGAAATGCACAGGGTCACCATTCAGCCCAGAGTGGGCTCGAGAGTAAGGAAACATCACCATGGATACTGTTACAGGGCCTCTGGTGACAGAGACAGCACAGGGGGCATGGGGCGCCTGTTACAGGACCGTCTAGCCTGCAGGGTGATCACACATGCCTCTGGGAGAGTGAGACCTCCAGGCATGACTCCAACTCTCCCACAAAGAACACCCAACAGTGCAACACCAAAGTACATCCATGGCTTCAAAAAGAAGAAACAAATTATGCTTCCAGAGTCACACTGTGGTTTACCTTATCCTAACCATCTATGCAGAATGGCCCTGAGCGGTCAAGATAACAAAGCAGTTGATTCTTAATAGGAATTGATGGCTGGCTAGGCACCAGGGATTCCACGAGAGATAAGACCCTGTCTTTTCTTTCCGTAGGATTTCTTGCAAATAAGCCTAGTAAATACATTTGATGCAATTTAATACAATTCATTACACTGCTTTTGTCCATTTTCCTTTTCCACAGTCCATACTATAGGTTTAAATTTTTCACTACTTATGTTCTTTTCCCCCCATATGTTTAGCACATCTTAAAAAAGAATAAAATGGTATTTGTTCAAGCAATTTTATCTTTGAAACGGTATTTTAGATGGATGGATCTGAAAATATGCTTACCTCATCCCATTCTAAAAGGTAGTTGGTGATTTTTGAACCATTATCAATTGGTGCCTAAAAAAAAGGAAAACAGTACAATGAGATTAGAGAAAGCAGTTTGCAGACAAAACTTCCAGCTCTCGGCTTGGTTCAAATACACTATCTATGCTAGCTCTGTGCTCTCCCTTTGGGCGGATACCCCTGGTGGCTCCCACATTACTTTGGGAAACATTATCACAAATGAATTTTCATACAATTCAACTGTAGAGAGAGCCCCACTACTAAAAAATCATGCCCCACAAAGAGCCAAAGCTGCTTTCCCCTCCGCCTCTACCTTCACACCCACACTGTGCCCTACTTCCTCTGGGGATAAGACTTTCAAGAGGCACTTCAGGAACAGGGGGAGAAAAAAGGCAGCTGAGAAATGTAGATGCTGCTTGGAGTCTAGTGGGTAAACCTGACCCAGCCAGGTTCAGGGTTAAGAGTATATATTTTTTTGTAACTTCCTCCACACAGCATTTTTTTTTTAAGTGCTTAAGATTAGAAAGCCTTCTGTGCCACTGAGATTTCCCTTAAAAAAAAGAGAAAAAATGAGATCTCTTGGGAGGTTACTAGGAGCAATTAGCTCTTCACATGTTAGTGAAAAGAAGTCTCATCGTTTGCTTTTCTCTTAAAAGCATGCAGAGGTCTATCTCACTGAGAAAACGGCATTGGACCAGGGGAAGGGGAGTGGAGAACTTTCGAGAAGAGTGCTTTGTGGAGTTAGCCCTGCTAGAAGGGGGTGCTGCCATGGGGTCCCTCACTGCACGAGGGTAGTAAGCTGGAGGAAGGGGAAGGCAGCTAGGAGGAGGAGGAGACCAGGGCTCCCCGCTGCACCGCTGTGTCTGTGCCTGGCCCTCCCCCAGGAAAAAGCAAGAGCTTCACAACTACACTGTCTGGCCCCTAGCTAAAGGCAGTGGGGCCGCCACAACTGCATCTAAAGCCCAGCTCGGCTGTTTGTCAAGTGTGGTCTTTTGTTAGCCACTTGCTATCACGTTTAATTTCATGTTCGGAGAATAAATGATGTGGTAGGTCACTGGGAGACTATATATAAGTCACCTACTCAACTACTGGGCAGGAACAATAGCTGTTGTATTTTTGTGAATAATAAATCATCATCAAGGGCTCAGCAAGTATTAGTTAGATTTATGAAGAAACCCTTCTCCCCCGCTTTCACCTTCTGGGTCGTATTTGGTCTCAAACCCAGATTTCAGGGGAGTGCTCTAGGTTCTACGGAACTGTGATCTCAGGCTTTTGTGGCTCATTTTGGGAGACCGGGATACATCTCACGTTCTAAATAATGGACAAAATAAAAATTTTAGAGGAGAACCCATTCCTAAGATAAGAACTCTATTTATGATGTTTAGAAATTTCTCTAGAGAAACTACTGCTTCAGTCGTTTCTTCTATGACATCCTGCCCCACCACTGGGTTCTTAATACCTTGAGGGTGGGAGCAGTGACTTTAGTTTTTGTATTGCCCTAGTCTCCTACTGCTGACTAACAAGAAGTTGAGAAGATCTTGGACTGTCTGTGTGTTTGAGGATTCAAGGACAGGTGGGGAGTCGAGCCCTGTCCCCCTGTCCTCGGGCCCCCAGCTGGTGCACCATGATCAGGAAATCTGTTTTAAGGACATTTAAATGTAAAGTGAACTGATCCAGAACTTTCAAGTTTGTACTTGACTTCATGGAACAAGGAAGAGTATGTTTCTGATTCACAGTTAAATAAAGGGAGAAAGATAACGTGAAATGTTTTCCTCCTAATAAGTAATCTTTTTCTTGAAGGTGCTGCTCTAAGACCTGAATTTCATCCAGGTTTTAAGCTGAGTATGTTATCAGTGATTCCCAACTTTAGGTTTATAAGACCCCGGGGTCCCTCTGGTAATCTGAAGAAGATTTCTTCTATTTTCCAAACACAATGAATTTTAATTCTTTCCTTTAAAAAAGATATGTTCATGTATGTACATGTGCAAGTAGAGACCATGTTTTAAAATGGATGTGTATCTCCAAAGACTTCAACAATGATGACCAGTTGGGTGTTACAACTCTGAAAAGGTAGGGAATCACTGACCTGGATTATCCCTGGAAGCCAGGAAGGAAAATAAAATAGTTCAGATTCTAAGCCAGTCTAAACTTTGCCTTTGCCAAGCAACACACTCCATGTTGGCCAGTGGCTATAAGAACGCAGCTGCCCACACAAGAGGGGTCTCCAGAAGCCCGAGCTTTACTGCTAACCACTGCTCTCAAAGGCCTGAATGGATGCCCTGCACAAATTCAACCTCCTACATTGGGGACAAAGTACGTCTTCACCAATACAAGATCTCCCTAGTCCCCTTACTTCTTTCACACGTGAGTGTATTCCCCAAACACCACAACTCTTCAGCTCTCCCTCTAAAAATTTCGTATTTTAAGCTGCATTTAAAACAGAAACATAGAGAAATAATTGCCACAGAGACTGGTATTATAGAGAATCTGCTATTTTCTTGGGAACACACAACTACGGGTAAGAAGCTAAGGATACGCCATAAAGACCTCTCTTTGGCAAGAGTTATTTGTAGCCAGGAAATTGCATTTTATGAAAATGACTGTACAATTCAGACTTTAAAAAATAATGAGTAGCCCCAGCTGATCTAAGGCCTCATCAGTAAAAGTTAGTTAAGTCTTAATATAGTTAGAACACTTAACATTCTAGGCTGTTTTAAATATTAAACATTTTAGAGTTGCCACTGAAACAAGCCCATGGCGCCAAAACCAACTTATCTCTAAATCTTTCTTCATGAAAACTTTCTACTAGAGTCTTCAGTTCAAAGGTCTGTTGAAATGAACGAAAACACTAGAAAGTGATGAAATCCAAGTATCTTAAGAATTCATACCACGTATAACGTATTGCTCATGAACCTGAAAGATTTACCCCTGCAGAAAGAGCTACAACTATTTTTTGCACTTTTACCTCCTACTGCTTTGCCCAGTTTTTACAGACAGACTGACTTTCAATATCATAATCATTTGTTTCACATAGTTACTCCGCAGAAAATCAAACACGCTCACCAGACTGTAGTGCTAAATAGGGATGCTTCACATGGCTAGATGTCAGACTGTGCTTGACGTGCTACCCACCTTCCACTGCAAGGTTAGCGAACTTTTGCTCCTGTGTGCCAGCTTAGGTGGGAAGGGACACTCGGGTGCGCAGCTGTGGGTGGTGAAGCTAACAGGCTCGGAGCAGGATCCCTTTACGGAATTGTACATGGCATACACCCTGAAAGCAAAGAGACAAAGATGGTCAGTGGCAGTGGCCCAGCCCAGAAGATCAGGGTTTTCCAAAGAAGAAGAGAATTTATGGAGTACACACCATGACTCCTCTTATCTACTGGTCTCGTCCTGACTTAACTACCGCCAGCATCCTTAGGAGATAATGACCCCAGCAGGGAACGTGCCTCAACTCATTCTTTCCTTCCACTAGTTGTCAGAACGCATTAAGACAGGCAGGGTCTACTGACTGGAAAAGAATATGCTGAATATGAAAACATCCTTGGGCCGCCTGGGTGCCACAGGCAGCGAAGTGCCTGACTCCTGGCTCTTGGTTTCGGCTCAGGTCGCAATCTCATGGGTTGTGAGATGGGAGTATACAGTCTGCTTCAGTCTCTCTCTGCTCCTCCAGTCCTCGCCTACCCACCCCCCTGCCCCGAAATACAGAAATCTTTAAAAAGGAAAGGAAAGGAAGGAAGGAAGGAAGGAAATATCCTTATCCCCAAATCGGTCTTCAAATATACATTCTAAACCATCAGGCCACTCTCCAGCTGACCTTGTGCGGAAGGAGGCTGAAAGGAGAGCAAGGGAATGGCGGAAAAGAGACAAGAAGCAGTGCTCAGAGTCTACAGACTGGAGCGAGAAGTATAAACAATGGGGTAGAACAGATACCATCTTTAAACTGTTTCGAACTCCGCAGAGATTTGGGTGGAAATATGGACATTTCACACACAGAAACGTGCTTGCTACTGCCAAGTGCATCTCTGACTCAAGAAAAACAATGTTCAGGTACAGTTTATCCATGTGAACATTTTACTTTTGCACCTGGCGCCGAGATTAAAGCTGTGTACTCTACGCATTAAAATGCCAGGCTAAGTGCTGAACATATGGGCCCGATTTCTCCAGAGCAGCTATGAACAAAAAGCATGCAACGTACTGTTATAAAACTATACTTCTTTCAAATAGCATAAAATAGGGTTATTTTGATTTTTTTACCATCTTCCTTTGTTTTTTCATTTTTTCTTAATATTGAGCATTAAAAAAAATTCAATTTGAAAATCTACTCTTTTAAAAAGACAACAAAGAAACTGCTGCCTAATAAAGATGCAAGGATTAAGCTAATCAGAGTTGGTAAATGCCTCAAGCCCTTAATTCTTGAGGTCCCATTAAGATGGAAGAAAATTCAGAATCCAGAGGGGAAGTAAATTTCTCAAAGCTATATAGCTAGAAAGTTGCCTCAACTGAACAGTCATGGAAATCTAACTGCTACACTCTACTGCCTACTGTCCATACTCATCCCGCAATTAACGCTTCTCTGAACACCCACAATCCATCTCCTCTCACTCTACGCAAAGAACATGAACAATGGCTACAGATAACATTATGGAAACAGGACCTAATTAGGTACGTGATTTGCAAGGCCCTTTCTCCTCAAGGTCAATCACAAAGAATTTATAGAGGTCACACATGTTAAAGGTACTAATGCCTATTTCTATCTTTTAAGGTAAGATGCGTATCTTCTGGATATTTGACTTATGTGCCTTATGGGAGAACACCATGAACATCTGATCCAAACAAAGGATACTTACTAAGATCCTTTTCACCCAACCACCCAACCTAGTGAAAAGAAATGTCCCTTTCTGCATTCACTATAAGTAGGAACATGGTAATAGAAAAGTGATTGGTAGATTTGGCAAGATCATTTCCCTGTATTAGGACAGGCTCACTTGGAAAATGAATCACAGAACATTCCAGACATGGGCAGGGTTCCTGCCTGAACTTTAATAGACTGACTGGATTCTATAGCTGGTGGCTCATGCGTTACATCTGGCCCAAGATATATATGGAGGAGAGGGAAGAAATAGTGTTTTAAAATATCACAGCCATCTCTGCATGAATGGAAGGACATAGGCAATGGTCAGTACAGAAAGAGATAAGCAGACATTATGCACTCCTAATGAAAGACAAATACCACTATCTAGAAAACCTTTGCCGAAAAACCAAACCTGTATCAGATTAAGCCTCTTTGCCACTATAAAGGAAACACAAGAGAATATTAAGAAAAACTATAGGGATGCAATCAGCCTAATTCATACTGCCAAAAATTCTACAAGATCAAAAAAAAAAATTATTCCAACAAATAAAATTGCAAAGGGACAAAAAAGAAAGGGGGGGGGGAACCTACAGATGAAACTAATGAGATACTAGCCCAATGGAATAGTCAGACCATGTCTGAATTTCAATGACAACAGAGCGAAGAAACAAAATCTCCATTTTTAGGACAGTTGAGGAAATGGAAACAGTCCCTGAATTTTAAAGACATGAAGGAATTATCCTTTTTGCTTTTTGGACAGGCATGTGATGACGGTCATGTGGTACGCAGATGAAATACGATGACGTCCAGACTTCGCCACAGCTATGAGGGCAGGAGGAGGAGGTGCGGGCAGCAAGGCAATGAGAATTTGGGTGATGGGTCTAAGAGAATCCATCAGTTACTGCCTACTTCTGACTGTATCTCAAATTTTCTGAAATCAAAAGTTAAAGATCAAGCCACCACTTAAAGTTCTGGAGATCTCGCATTAAGAAAAACAAACCTCCGGTTTCTCATAAAACTTAGAAGTTCTAGGGTCATCTGTACCCCAGTGTTCATAGCAGCAATGTCCACAGTCGCCAAACTGTGGAAAGAACCAAGATGCCATTTGACAGATGAATGGATAAAGAAGATATGGTCCATATATACAATGGACTATTATGCCTCCATTAGAAAGGATGAATACCCAACTTTTGTATCAACATGGACAGGACTGGAGGAGATTATGCTGAGTGAAATAAGTCAAGCAGAGAGAGTCAATTATCAAATGGTTTCACTTAACTTGTGGAGCATAAGAAATAACACGGAGGACATTGGGAGATGGAGAGGAGAAGTGAGTTGGGGACAATCAGAGGGGGAGACAGCCCATGAGAGACTGTGGACTCTGAGAAACAAACAGGGTTTTGGAGGGGAGGTGGGTGGGGGGTTGGGTGAGCCTGGTGGGGGTATAGTGGAGGGCACATACTGCGTGGGGCACTGGGTGTGGTGCACAAACAATGACTCTTGGAACACTGAAAAAATAAAATAAAATGAAAAAAAAAATTAGAAGTTCTAGCAATGCAGCGGCATACTTGCATGGTAGTAACCAGGTAAAGAGGAAAGCGATTCCCCTCTTGGTGGGGCGGGTACAGTCTAGCTCAGAGTTCTCACCACTTCGGGCTATCTCATCAGCACGCACACGGTGTCTCAGCTGCCCTGTACCCAGCTCTTGACCCACCTGGGTTCCTAGGAGGAGTCTCACTTCATAGTCACTGGGCATGTGTTTAAGAATTCAGACTATACTCAGGTCAACTGGGTCCTGAATGTTTACATAGTCAGCCCCCAAAATCTACATGGCGCATAGAGCGGAGGAAAGGAAGCAGGGACAAGGGCCCACAGGGGGCTGGCTGATGGCAGTGAGTTATCTGCGGAGATCTGGACTCAGTCAAGTGAGCTCTTACTCTTTAATGAGATTCTGGGAGTCACAAAATCCACATTTATTAGGCTAGAGAAACAGGAGTGATGCAGGCTCCTGACAGCCAGGTTGCCAGGACGACTACTGATGGGAGAAAGAGAAGATCCTGGAGACAGACGAAAATTTGTGGTTGTTGAAGACGGGCAGTTGTATGGGACACAAGAAGTTATTTTTCTTGCCTTTCAATTCAAAGAACCTTATAGTTTAAATTGGGAGTCAGTGCTTTGCACTCGTAAAAGTCTGTCCACAAAGTAAATCCATTTTCTATGCAATGTAAACGTGCTACGTACAGTTATCTAAAAGCTGACACAACATCTAAGTATCCCATGATTGTATCCTTCAATTAGTCGCTCAGGAAATAGCAACTAATTGCTCCGTTTTGGGCAGTAACTATTACAGAAAAGTCTCCAGAAATGATGCTTTAGTCTGAAGAATGTTGTAATAATGTTTTTCATAGGATGGTGATGTGTTTCTCATGGGAAAGGAAGATCTGTGGACAAGGATCAGTTTCTTGGGTTAAATAAGTCAACAAACAGTTCAGTTCTTTTTACATTTATCCCAGCCAAGAAGAATACAATTTTCTAATGATATGATTAATCTTCTGCTTGGTTTTCACATTTGTTTCAGTTTAAATACAGACTAAACCCTCATGAAACAGGTGCTCCAAAAATTTCAGAAATTTGCCTCCAACTTCCTCCAGCCTATCTGTGACATGGTAGGAGCCACGGTTTCTAGTCAGTAACACCTATTTCATAAGTCTGTACTGAGATGGTCAACCATATTTTTGGAAATGTTTCATCATGTAATTTTTCTGAGAAATGTTATTACGTGGTATCATTTCTGGACAACTTCTTTGCCAAATTATTAATGCCAATGACTGGAAAACTGCTTCAAAGTTTGTCATGAAATTGCTACCCATTCCATCACTCAAATTCCTAATTACCCCATCATTGTTCCTGACTCCCATGATTAAATGGTTAGTTCGATGGCAGTATTAATTCTAAAATTACCAACTAGAACAGGAGTATGGTATTTTGTGTATGTATAAATATTCGTATAAATAAGTGAATATAGATGTTTATGTGTTTGAACTCATACACTTACATGTAAGTATTATAAAATATAGTTATTCATGTAGGATGTATGTATATATGAACGTGCTGGATTTTTCTCATTTCTCCCTCAGCATATACACACACAACCTTTCTGTCTCTGTCTTTCTCTCTTTCTCACACACACATACAAGATTCTGTACTGGTGGCTTTTTACAAGAAATAACACAATGCCCTATGTGGAGGCACTGAATAAATACACTTTGGTAATTATAAACTGATTCCTTTTAAACATTCAACCAACATTAAAACGCAAAAAGCAGTTTGTGTTAGAACTTGGTAACAAATAAAAAAGTGATGACTTTAGTAAGAATCTATGCCAAGATCCAAGACCTAAATTTTCAAATCAATAGGAGTGTTGCTTTCCTCAATCACCAGGGGAGGAAAAAAAAAAAAAAAAAAAAAAGTTCAATAGTTAGATGTGCAGAAATGAGCACAAAAACTCACAGCAAAAAATAAGAAAAAAAAAAAATCTTTAAAACCTAACATGTCTCGGGGTGCCTGAGTGGCTCAGTAGATTAAAGCCTCTGCCTTCGGCTCAGGTCATGATCCCAGGGTCCTGGGATTGAGCCCTGCATCTGGTTCTCTGCTCGGCAAGGAGCCTGCTTCCTCCTTTCTCTCTCTGCTTGCCTCTCTGTCTACTTGTGATCTCTGTCTGTCAAATAATAAATAAAATCTTAAAAAAAAAAACCTAACACGTCTCAATATGCAAATTTTCCACGTGGAATTCGGCATAAATGGCATGTCAAGTGCCAGTCTAAACAGCCAAAGATGCACGACCTGTAGCACTGTCTTGAGGATTCCCAATTCTAGTGGGCTGACGGGAAGACGTCGCGAGCTGTCTTGCCCAGGAACTGAGGCCACCTAAGCACCAGGCGGCCAACAACAGCATCCATGATATTCAGAGGCTGCTACTAAAAAAAGATTTGGATATCTGATGGGTGAACGAACTCAAGCAATACTCACTAGCAGGAGGGAGAAAAGAGTTGAAAATGGCAAAAAGCACTGAATGAAGATATGGAATGATCTGAATGAAGGGGACAGAATCAAAGCAGCGAAATCAAAGGCAACAAGAAATGTAAGAACAGACGCCCAAGACGGGACTTTAGTATATGACATGAGAAAGAAACTGTTCACTCTACTGAAGACTGACGTGCGGAGACTTCCGCAGGCCTTCACCAAAACGTGCAGCATTAAGAACTGGAAGGAGTAGGCAGCCTCCTTGGAACTGCTGAAAGAACTCTCTCGTCGTTTCCATCATTGGCTCTACAGACTTGCACCAGGGTGACACTTTCTAAATTGGTAACACACGAATACATAAAAATGGCAATGAATGTAATTGCTTCTTTCGCAGTCCTACAGTAATGGAATTCTTCTGCAGCCTCTATTATGGAAATTTAGTGAGAAAATTATTTCCACCCAGTCTTTTGAGGCATTAGAGGTGACTGTTAAATTTAAAATCATATTTGAGGCTACTGTTGTTTCATACCAGCTTATATTCCTAGAACTAAGACGTTGTGAATGTTAACTCAGCTACATCATAAAAAGGATTTTTGCTGCTTTTTTTTTTTTCAGTGACAGGTATGACAGATCTTTACCTCAATAAAACAGTAAGAGATAGGGTCAAACCATACACAGGTTTTGAACCTGTGTCATGCAGCCTTTTTTTTACTGTCAGAGTGTGGAAACACCGTAACATCTTGGAAAAACAACAAAACAGAACAAACAGAAACATTTAGACACTTCACAGACTTAGAACAAGTTTGTACATATACTTCATTTGTTCTCACACCATCTTCCCGAGGCTGGTATCCTTCTTATTCTCATTTTACAAATAAGAAAACAAGGCCATTTAAGTTTAAATGGCTTGCCTAAGCACACACCCTTACTAAGTGACCGGAGCCATTAACCCCAAAGTTCAAGCTCTGTGCCCTACTGTCACCTTGCCTCACCAAAGCAATTCCATGCAGAGGAAGCTATATCCAAGCAGGAGTTGCAAGCATTTCGATTTTTCTCTAGCTTGAAAAAGGAAAAACTGTATAAGGCGAGACAGTGAATGATCTACAGGGAAATGGGGAGCAGGCAGGGAACAAGGAAAATCTGGACTGTAGACACTTTTATTAGGTGAGAATTTTTTTAAATACTAAAAGCGATTACGACCAAAAAGAGGGAGAATTTTCTACCTCCCTGGCAAGCAGAGAAAGACACCACATAATAGCTGATGGTGTCTTAGGCTACGGTGTGGTGTTACACAGGTGTGATGCAAAGCACAAGAGAGGGGTCCCCGATGCGTCAGGAGAGGTCTGGATCCAAAGCCTCCAAAGAATAACTACCCCATGTTCTTCTTCCTCTTGGGGTGTCCATTGATTATTCCTTTTATCTGCCCAGGAGTTCAAGATGCTTATAAGACACGGCAGTAAAAAGAACCAATGAGCCAATGTTGTCAGAATTTACTCTTTGTAAGACGAGTTAAAAAGAAATGAAGGGAAACAACAGACAGAAAGGCAAATCAAGGGCAGCCTCCTGAAGATATTTAAGTTTCTTTAAAAAGACATTGTTAGCTCATGAATGAGCAGGAAATTAATAAAGTAAACCTTTATAAAGCAATAACAATCCACTGTGAAAAGATGGGAGAGAAAAGGAAACATATGTTAACAATGACTAATGCAGAACATTTACATGGTTCCCTATATGGTGGCAGGTTTTCTGGTTCATTGTTAAATCAACCATTTGAAAGAATCAAGTATTTCTATCATCATCTCGGCTTCACACATTACACCCATCTTTTTGTTTGTATGGACTGTGAAAAGTTCAAAATGCTTGGGCTGAAGCTAAGTGATTCAAAATCCAAATGTTTTGATTTAAACAGGAAGAGAGCGTTGCAACAGAGTTCTGAGCAATGTAACAACCAGGCAGATAAGCCCCTTGAGAAGGAATATAGAACACCTTGCTCTTTCATGTATGGCTTTAAACTTAGTTTTAAACACTTATGCGGCTAATAAGGCATATAATCTGGCATATATAATATAGTAAGGCACATCATCGCTACTTCCCTACCTTTGTTAGAGAGAATATTGTGGCCTCAAGTCTATGTGATTAAGCACAGTTAAAATAGTCAGTTCACGGCAGAAACAGACTTGAACTTAAGCCGCCTGGCAACTAACATGTGCTCTCCCTACTAGGTGATGCTCCCTCCGCTCCATCACGAAGGAACCTCTGGAAAGTAAAATAAACAATGTGTGCTTGGTGTTCTAACTGTATTACACACTTTGATGCACATATACATAGATGAAGAATGAAGACAATCTGCTGTTATGTGTTCTTTTAGATAAAATCACAATTCCTGGTCAGCTTACAAATTACATAAAATTTTAAGTTAAAATTGAAATTTAAAAAATGTTACGGACCACCTTCAGAGACCTGTTTGCAAATGGATATGTGAATGTATCTTTAAAGATTAGGTGAGCTCTGTAAAATTGCATGTAATACTCTCCTCTTCACAAGTCTATGGTTGGGTGGGCTTCTTCCTAAGATTAGTTAGCTCTGCCTATCATAGTAGTCCCAGCAGAGATTCCAGAAAAACCAGAGTAGAGATACCAGACTACGTATCAGATTATATAGATTCATGGTTCTGCCAAGCTGGGTTAATGCCTATTAGAGATACTCTGATATTTGCACTGCTTGTCTCATTTCAAAACCTACCGTCTCTTAAGGCCCAAAGGTGTTCTTGCAACAAAGCAAGACTTACTCATTTGTGCTGAATTTATGTATTTATATATATTTATATGTAAAGGGGCTTGACAAACACCAATGGCAAAATATTCATTTCTTTTACAGAAAGGAAATAGTGTAAGGGAAACCATACAGTCCAGTAGATCTTAGAAGACTCTATAAAAGTTACTTTAAAAATCATTTTAAAAATTCCATTCAGCGTATCATCTAGTTCTCTATTACCAGAAGCCTTCTGTTTACTCCCCAATTACCATGCTCTCAAGTACACAGCACTAACATATGGCCAATGAGCTAAAGTAGCACAACCTTCAGTTAGGCAAGTGCCCTTACACAAAAACTTCCTAAAAGGAGCACATGATCTATTTTAGCAATCTGAATTCTCCAACATAGGTCAGGTCTCATATCCCAACTCACCTCACATGATAATCAGTTGCTGGTCTGAGATCTTTCAGGTTACATTCTAATTCTTCTCCACTGCAAAGAAAAATCATCTATTAGTCAATGATATCAGTTTCAACAGTTAAGACAGATTTTAGATTTGGGTCTCACAGTCATGCAGAGCAATGATTCCAGAACTCATGTCTGATACCACCATAAGCCAGAAATAATCTTGCCTATTTGGTATTATTACCCTTCTGGACTAGCAAATTAGACTCCTTTTAATGATGTCATCCTAGACCGGGAAAATGGCAAGGTTAACTTACTAGGTGAAGTTCCAAAAGGTCTTATCAGTACTTCAAAGTAAATATGTAAAAACAAATAAGCAAGGAAATTAAATAGAGAGATAAATGAAAGTGTAAAATAACTATACCAGCTGTCCACTGAAGGTAGCTCTCAGACTGACCTTGGCAGGAACCCCAAATGCTTCAACTTCTCAACTCTCTTGAAGAAATCTCCATGTGCTTCCCTCACATATCAATACTAATTGCTCTCTGACACACATACAAATCAATAGTTTCTTACATAAAATGAAACCACTTACATGATCAGAAGTTGCAAATGCAACACAGCTTAATCACAAGGCAACAGCCAACATAAAATAAGGAATGTTCCATTAAAAAAGTTTTTAAAAGGTGAGGGGCGAGGGCCTGACTATATTCTTCAGAAAAGGTCAAGGTCGCAACAGACAAATCCTGCACCAGTGTTCCAAGTTAAAGGTGAAAGACATATGGCCACGAACCGTAATATCCGACCCTGGATAGGATTCTTTACTTCGGGGGAAGAAAAACGCTATAGGACAGTATTTAATGAATAGATAAACCTGGAATGTGGACAATGGACTAGACTGAAGAAGTTTATCAATGTACATTCATGAAACTGGTCATCGCATTGTGGCTATGTAAGAAAATATCCCTATTCCTGGGAAACATACTGAAGTATTTAGCAGTAAAAGGACATGTAATAGGCAACTAATGGAAAAAATACAGGTCGGGAGGAGAGCAAAAATGGGAGAGAAAGAATAACTCCAAAAGTAAGCCAAAGAAGATAAAAAGATACTATAGGTGAAATCTGGGTAAATTCCTTTGTCTCTTTATTTCTGCAACATTTTGTAAGTTGGAAGTTATTTCAAACAATAATACTTTTTTACCGTGCCTACAGTTCTCAAGTTTGACCTGCACTGTATCCTTAGTGTTTTTGAGTTTGCTGAATGAGTTTGACATTAAGAAAGCTTATGTAACAATTCATATTTCCAGTATTTCTTAGAAAAAAAGAAATCCAAAGAAATTGGCAACTCTAAAGCTGTATTCCCTTACGGTAACAACCTGACTTGAGTGGAGGCTGGTGCTTTCAGAGGAAGGCAGGAGAGCTCTTGCACACCTCACCCCCAACCTTCCTCACTTATGTCATTGACCTAGCCCCTCTGGGCGCTGGAGGCTAGCTCCTGCCATCCGTGGTCATCCTGCCTGGACAGAACCTCACTGTTTCTTGGAGCAGCTGGGAAAAATGGTGCTCCATATATTTCTTTACAAATTCCGACTTCTCAAAACAGAACCAAATGGCTGTGAGCTGGAGTAAGGAGTTAGGATTTTATTCTAAGTATAATGGGGAATCACCGCAGTGTCCTCACCTGGGAGTGAGTTGGTGTGACCTGGTTTCTGTGGTGTGGGATGATTCCTTACTCTGAGCTACACTTATTTAGGAAAGCCTTGGACTGAAATGCTTTCAAGCAATCTTTACTACAGGCTAGAAAACTCCTGTGGAGGGTAAGAAATAGAACAAAATGGAAGGAAACCATAATACAGAATTTCAAAAAACCAGACTAGAAAGTCATCTGGGTCTAAAAAAAGGTAATCAATCATGAGAGTGCATGACTGATCTGTATATAAAAATTCAAAGTCATGCTCACTTTTACCCTGATAGGCATTAATGGAAATTTTCCATTAGTCCTATATTGACAAGCTAACATAACCAAGTAATAGCTCATCAACACCAAATAACTACAAAAGTCATTTCTGATCGGCAATTACTCTGGACAAAAATAACTCTTGCCACAGAATAATCACTAACTCTTAAAATGAACTAGTTTAATGTTAACTCTTAAGTAACTCTTAAAATGAACTTTTAAAGAAAAGTTTGCAAAGCCTCTAAATTCTTCCTGTTTCTGATTTTCCCTAATGACTCCGATTTCACCATTCAGCAGTGCAGAAAACATGTGGAGACATGGGCTACCTGTATATTATCTTGTACTTTCCATCCCGTCCTTTGTCAGATAAGGCGACCTCATAGCTGTAGGGGAAAGAAAGACCGCTATGGGGTCCACATGAAAGTCCAGCAGGGGGTGCCCAGGACAGCACAACCGCTCTCGCCTGAATATTAGAAACCTGAGGAAAAACAAACACAGAAGAAATTATTCAGACACTACATCTTGCAGTAACATTTTTGTGACGATGAGCAGTGGCCTGAGACAGGCTTGGGAGTTAACGTAAGGTAAACAATTTTAATGACAAGGCAAAAACCATCACACGGAGTATTTGCTTGTCTAGATCCTGATGTCCACAATAGCTCCTAGAACGTCTCTGCTTCTAACGCAATTCACATTTGATCCTCCAGAAAGTAAAATCATCCATCTTGTGTGAGAATTTTTTTTAAAGGTAAAAAGCTGAATGTGAGACTTTCATGATATTCGTGATGAACATCGCGTTACCTGGAAGGAGCCATGTCCGCAGGTACTTTCTGGTGGCCTCCCAGCTGCCAAAGCCAGTAACTTTCGAACCAGGCTCCTTGGGAGGCCTCAGTTCCCAGGAGAACTTAGTAATGGGGGGAGTAGGACCCAGCCCTGGGCTGAAATGGGTGCCTAGGTGATGGTTCACCTCCTCCCAGCTAGTGTGGTGTGTGTGTACAGCTTCTGTGTAAGACTCCATGTGAACGGAGGACTCTGGCACCTTCAAACATGCCAGCTTTCTTCCCTTACTTAGGACCCCACTGAGGCACGTTCCACCCCACGTGCCCACCGTTCTCAGCAGGATGGGGCTCCAGCCACCCCGAGCTGTAAGCTGTTCAGTAACAGACCCTGTTGTGGGCTTCCTGCCCTTCCATCCCAGGTGCTCACTCTAACTAGTGCTTCCTGGGGCGCTCCAATCTTTTTTTTTTTTTTAAGAGTCTGTCGTTCGTCCCATTTTTTGCAGAGATCCTCCATACCATTTCTGCTCTGTACAGACACAGCTCCGTGATATATTTAACCAGTTCTTTAGTCTAACTCCTACGCATCATTCACGACATCAGCCGGGCCTCCTTATTCCCAAGTAACTTTCCCTGAAGTAGTTCACCTATCACCACCCCCCTGTTCGACAGCAACTTGCTAATATTTTTATTATCACAAATCACGTTTATGGCATGTCTCCCTTTCCCACTGGACTGTGGGTCTCCCTAAGGACAGGACCCAAGTCCTAGTCAACTGTGAGTAGTCGTGGCTTAGTAAATGTTTGCTGACTGAAAAACAAAAACCCAAGGGGCTATGATAGTCTGATTTTTTTAATACAGGCGACGCAGTGGATGGAAGACCAGCATTACACACCTCTTCAAAAATCGGAGACACTGTTACAGAATCAAACTCCATCCTTGTTGCTATGGCTCCAGATAAGCATCTCCTCTTGCCATCTACCCCTTCTGCCCTGTACCACCCTTTCAAGGATGTCATTCCCTCTCCCCCTATAACTTAGCTTTTGACTTTCCTACTTTCTGACCTAGGACCGCTGCCTCAAAAAGCAGCAACTGAGTGAAGAGAAGACTGACATGTGGGAATGTTCTCCCATCAGATACACAGCGCAGAGAGACCCACAGCAGCCTGAGACCAAGTCAGGAAAGGTTTCTGTCTACCCCTGCCTGGGACCCCGCTCAGGATCAACCACTGTTTTCTCTGTGCCCCGGCCACGTTTTGCTGGTACCTGTGCCCAGCAGTCATTTCCTCACATCGCCCTTCCTTGGTCACTCGTGCGTTGGTTCTCCTGACTAGATAGATTTTAAGGCAGTATTTCTACAATGTACACACCAGTGTGTCTGCTGAATTCTTGGACACACCATTAATGGGTAATCTTGAGGTACTGGGTGCTCTATTTGATTTTTAACTTGGGAGATATTTTGCTATGAAGAGTTTAGTTTACAATTACAAAAGAAGGCTCATTATGTACTGAAAATCGCTGCTGTGCACAATTCTAAAGAACAGAGTGGAGTAACACCGTTTCCATGAATGGTGGTGTGAAGTAACATCAAGTTTCAAAGTAGCTTGGCGAATGCTAGCACATTAGATACTGAACAAGTATCCATAAACTCACAACCCTTTAAATTATTTTCCATCAGCTATTAAGAACTTATACTTAGCTCAATTATTAATGGAAGAGTGACGTACAGCCCTTGAAGCACTGACTAAAACACGCTCCCCCTTTCTCCAGATTCCCTGAGCAAGACTGAAGCAGGCAAAGGGTCCTCTGAACGCAGATCTCCGTGCAGATGCACTCATCCGATGGGCCAGGCTTTCAGAAGTGCTGAGAACGTTCCAGCATTTTCAAAGAACAGCAACTGTGACTTCTGGGAATTCTTTCCTAGAGCTAAGCGGCCTGCCACCTAGCTGACTAGCACTGTCGCAGAAGCAGGAGAACATTCCCTCCTGTGCTCCTGCTGCCTCCCTCATCAGACTCCCAAGCCTCCGGCTTCCCTTCTTTAGGCGCTGGAATCCAGACAGAAAGAGAGCTTTGTCTCTGGCACAACTTGGAACTCACTTCCATTTCAAGGAGGATGCCAGGAGATGACATGGTGCCTTTCAAGAGAATGTCACGTAAAGGGGAATCCTCTGCACCAGATGCCTACTCCAGGTGTCCAGGGAGGTGGTGACCCTAACGAGAGAGTCAGGCTCTAAGAACTCTAGCTGGCTCAGGCCTTCTTCAGGGCGAAAGCTAAACTGACTATCACAAGGATCGTCATGGCTGACATCCAAAAAAAGAAGTGTAGAAGCCATAAAACTAACTTCCTGATGTTTAACTACTCTACTGCAAACTGAAGTCAATCTCCTTCACGATGATGATAAAAGTGGTGATTTCTAGTTACAGGATCAGTGGACAAGACCCAAGCTGACACTTGCTTTGGCACCAGAGATGTAAACGGGTCTGTTGGTGGAGGTTACCAGTGCAAGCCTGCTGAGGAATTAAACTGCTTTGAAGGATCTAGAAGGATTCATAAAACCATCATTTATTTCTAAGTAATTACACAATGATTACAAATCATTGTTCTCTGTGTGTTAATTAAATGTAGACTCCAACTCGAGGCAGTTGCTAGGTAAAAGCATACATATGTGCATACACGCTGGGAAGTAAGACGCCTGATCTGGCAGGTGTTTGATACATGGTCTTTAGCTCTCTTTCTCCTTGTCCCCCTTTCTCTCCTGTTCATTCAGTATTTTAAAACTTTTCTGTAAAATTTTACTATCTTAATTCTTAAATTATATCATATGCAAATGATGCTCATTATTTGGATCAAAAATACCATTTATTTTCATAAAGTTACTAAATTATTCGTCCCATGTTAAAAAAATATTTCTATGTAAGTCAGTAGCTTCTAAATTTGGTCAGGACTTCGGAGTTAACTATGTGGGAGGCCTGCAGATCCAATTAGGGAGTATGTTAAGGAAATATTACCATGGAAATATTGGCTTCACTTCAAAAGTATCATCATGAAAAATAATAACACAATGGAAAATTTAAAAGGCAAAGGTCAAAGATCATTATTAAAAAAAAAAGATACTCAAATATAGGGTTTCACAATCTGTTTCTATCATTCCTTAAGTGCTAAGAACCTCGAGTCTTTTCAGATATACTGCTGATTATTTTTTTGAGGAATGGCTTCTTGGAGGGACAGTTGTTTCTCTTAGGTCAGTTTACTCACTTCTGAAACTGACAAATCAATTGTTTCCACAAGCTAAACATGAGTGGACGGGAACAATGCAGCTTACATTTATTTGCACCCTGAAAATAAACAGCCCAGCAGTATGCGGGGGACAACACCCAGCACTGTTATCAGAGCAAATTAAACCGCTCTGGGTTTGGAGGTGACAGGTACTGATCGGGGTTTCTTCCTAAATCACTTAGAGTAACAGCAACCTTGTTTCTGAGATCCACAGATGCCTTGCAGATCCCAAGGCACCGAATTCTTACAAGTCTCAGGACAAATACCTTGTCAATTTGTACCCTGTTTTCACTCAATGGCTAAGTTGTTTGGACCTCTATAGTACCCAGGTTTCTGGAGAGCCAATGACTCGCTTAATTCAGGGGGCCTGAGGCTCTAGAAAGATGGTTGGAATCAACAAATCCTAAATACCGTTAATACACCTAAAACAAATCATTTACAGAATCTCAAAGAAAAATATGTGCCTCTTACTGGGGGGCGTTACGGGACGTGGCTGAAACGAAAAACAAATTTAAAAAGAGCCCAACTGCTGCTGCTCTGGGTCTTTCCCTGGAAAGCGGCTGGGCACTCCTTTCCCATTTCAAAGTGGAGCAGGGAATTTCACTTTCACATAATGACATGCTCTACATGATACAGAGGTGCTCCATCCCAAGTCCTGTACACACCATATATGATTTACTTCTCAGATAGCCCCGGTGCTATTTATTGTCCTACCTTTCTAAGGTGAGGAAACCGAGGCTTGGGGGCGGGGGGCTCATGTCACTTATCCAAGATCACAGAGACATTCATGGCCCAGAGTGCCAGACTGCAAAAGCAGAGGCCCCTCCTCCCCACGCTGCTGCCCCGAGCTCTGGCACTGAGCTGTCCCACATTCCACCACTGCTGGCTGAGCCGTGTCTGACGGCGGCCAGCCTTCAAGCATTTGTCTCCCTGGCTGGAGGCTAGCGGCAGCCCCCGCAGTCGGCCCCACATTTAGTCAGCAAATATTTGTTAAGGGTTCACAATGTGCCAAGGACCGGGCTAGGTATTAGAGGCACAAAGATAAATAAGAGACACAATCATGAATAAGAACTCCAGATAGAGACAGGGGAGGTAAGGCTAGGAGGGAGAGGAAGGGAGGGAGAAAAAAATGTGTAAAACAACTAACTGAGCTGGGAAGGACGAGGGGGCGAACACCAAGCAGACAAGGTCTATGTGGGGACCAGGGGGAAAAGAACGACCCCCAAAGTACGCCCACATCCTAATCCCTGGAGCCTATGAATATATTGCCCTGCGAGGTAAAAGGGATTCTGCAGATGTGATTAACTGAAGGACCGTGTGAGACAGAGACCATCCTGGGGTGTCTGAGTGGGGTTGATATAATAGCAAGGGTCCTTATAAGTGAATGGAGGAGGAAGGAAAATCAGAGAAGGAGATAGGAGGATGGATGGGGCCACAAGCCGAGGAATCCAGGTGAACTCCAGAAGCAGCTGGAAAAGGTGAGGAAACAGACTCTCCCCAGAGCCTCCAGAAAAAAAATGCAGGCCGGCCAAACCTTGACTTTAGCTGAATGAGACCCACTTTGGACTTTCTGGCCACTCAGATGACAATCCTATCAATGTTACAGCTCGTGCCCTATCCATTTACCTAAAAACTGCTCTATGATCCTTTAAGAGTAAGTGCTTAATAAATGCTGAATCAAGGGAAGGACTAAAGCATTTCCACAGTGCTCATATCTGGCCAGAGCCGCATGATCCGAACAAACACAGACTCTGTAGCTTGTGCAGTCAGGAAACAACTAGGAGTAACTCAAGACAGACACAGTATGTGTTCACGTGAGCAAGGCAGGACTGTGGAGTTCTGTGACTGTGCTGAGTCAGTCAACTAACCGGCGGCTCTGCCTTTGCGCTCCGATTCTGACGCTCGCCTCCCTCATGGAGTTTTCTTCATTCTGCTGTACCACAAGTATAAGCTTCTCCCATGATTCTGTCCCCCAGACCTTCCAACCTCTTTCCATGCTCCACACCCATCCCCCCAAGCTGTGACCCAGTGCTCTGCTTGAACCCTAACTCCATGCAATGGGTTATCCTCATCGAGGTCTCATTCCCCTCTCTCCACAGACCTGACCCACCAGGCACCTACAACTGACCGCTGGCTTCACCTCCCCGGGTGTCTTGCTAGTGAAACAAACTCTACCTGTCTAAAAGTGGCACTGAAAATACACAAAGGACACAGACAGGAGCCCATTCTAGAGGACTCACAAATGACCAGGGAAGACGCGGCAGTAAGTAAATGGCGTACGATGTACTATGTACATACAGGCAGAGCACAGAGAAGCTGGGGGAGTAACAGTGGTTCTAAGTACTGTGTGGAGAATCCCAGTTGACGGGCAGGGACAGGAATCCAGGGAGACTCTCAGAGGAAGCCACTCTTCATGGTAGGCATCAAAGCCTGAGAGCCCAGCTGTCTGTGACACAAGTATCCGATAGGCTGTAACACCTTACTGAGGTCTCTCCGTGGCTCTCCGTTCTCTCCTTGCCATGCCGGGGACCACCACCTGAATTCTGCCTCCTAGAGTCTCTACTGACACCACAGTAACGGATTCCTGACGCTTGCCTTCCTGGGTTCAATCTCTTCTCAATCCAGTGCCTCTGTCAATGGTTTCATCAGCTTGAATAGCCCCGACTACTAACTTCTCTGCTCAGAAACTTGCAATGGCCACCTGCTTCTTACCAGAGTCAAGACAGACTCCACAACCCAACATCGACGCCCCACTCCTCGGTAAGTTCCCTACTGGCCCCGTCCTCCAACACACCTCATGCTTTTATAGGGTTAGTCAAAGTCAACTGTGTACCCTGAGGCATGTGTGAATTCTTCTGTTAAAAAGCCTCAGTATCTGAAACACACCAAGGATCAAGGTTTTCCATTTGGGCCGGAAAGCATCCAAAACACTGGCTCTCTCACCTCAGATGAAAGGCTGAGTCAACAGTTTGCATTTTTTGCTTGAATTTCAAAGCATTTGGCAAAATCAAACTTAAAACCTCACAATATCATCATTCCTACCAATTTTTCTTCTTGCCATTACATTCAATATTTTGGACTTAGTTTTTCCCAACTAACATTTAAATACCTTTTTGAAAGTTACCTGGAAAAATACTTGGAATCACTGAGGTTTTCAAAAATGATTATTACTACATTTACACAGGCTAAAGGAAATCATCAAAAGAAAACTGTTCTGTGGACCTGTGGTGGGGAGGGTGTGAGGGGGACGATATGTATCCTTGGAAGCAGGAAAGAATACCTAATTGCATCCAGAATACCTAAACAGAGAAGACATTTTGGTGGTTTATGACTGAATAGAAAGACTGCTGTTCTGTATTTTCATGCTCCATTAATAACAACACTGTTTCATGGTTTATAAATAATCAGCAATAGGAAGGGGCCCTTTTGTTTACCTACTATGTGGTGAAAGAAAAGCACACTTGAAATGCTTAAGAATGTGTCATTTATGCTGAGAAATTCAGAAGACATACCTGTGGTTTCTCTATTCCTGAAAGAATGTCTTGCACCCTCTTTACTTCCAACTCGTACTCTGCATGAAAAAAGAAAAAAGAAGAATGGTTAATACCAGTAGAAGGCAATGAGGCTGTCCAGTTCCTTCTCCAAGGCCTTTAACTAGAGCTACCATGGAGTCCGTAGCCTGTGACCATGAGCTTTTGGTACCACACACAGGATAATGAAACATCGGGAATGGCAATGATGCCCGGGTGGGGATTTCACTGAGACTGTGCCAACCTGCCACTGTACCGGTTTACATTTTCACAAAGTTGATGAGATTAACAGTGAGTTCCATCTAATAATGCCACTGGCAACAGAAAATAAAAGGTCCTAAGAAGGGAGATACTGGATCAGCTAGAAGCTGAGACCGTATGAAGAGATGGGGTTGAGGAGACAGTGGCCAATTCATCCAGGGCTGTGAGTTCAGATTTTTTAGTTCAATTTTCATTCTAAGTTCAATGGGCAGCCACTGAAATGTTTAAGGAGAGGGAGTGACATGGTCTTTTTTTTCTTCCCCAAGTCTGAGAAGACCTGTTTGGTTTTGCATGAATAGTGGACATACAGAAGGCATGCATGGAACTTCTTGGAGAGATCAGTCAGCACATTGCTGTGCTGGTCTGGGTGGAGCACAGAGGTCACCTGGGCTGGGGGTGGTAGAAAAGACAGGGAGAACAGAACTGGTTTTAGAGGTATAGGTGTTGGAGGACTGGGTATGATAAGCAAGGGTGAAGGAATGAAAAGAATCAAGGGTATGTCCCAGTTTTGGACCTGATCAACTGAATGGATGGTGAGGTCTTTAAATAAGATGGGGGCAGTGGGGAGGTTTTGCAGTGGGACAAGAACTGTTTTAGAAAGAGAAGGGGAAACGTGCTTGAAGCAGAGAGGATGGGGAGGGAAGAATGTGTATTAAGAAGTCGGGAGGTTGGTTCCTCTACAACACGTAGTCTTAAACTTAAGACTTAAGTTTAAGACTTAAGTTTAAGACTACGTGTTGTAGAGGAACCAACCTCCCGACTTCCACAACCTACTTGATGTAATCTAATTTTGAACTGACAGATCCATTTAACTGTTAAACCTAGTTTATGAGGTAAACGCTAGAGTTACATGATTGCTAAGCCTATGTCCTCACCCTCAAACAGTTCAAGTCTAGTGGGGGAAAATGAAAGCAAGAGGCAATTCCAAGTGATAGGTGCTTTGATACAAATAACCCAAGACAGAGCATTCTAGTAGGCTACCTGAGAACCAACACCTCACTGCCCCTGTGGACAAGCAGGCATTTGGAGGTGAGGAGGGAAGTGGAACTGCGGGGTGAGAGGTTAGGAGGCGCAGCTCTTCCCCAGGGCTACTCAGACTCATTGTTCAAGTCTAATCTCAAAGTCACTTTACAGGAATCCTGCCTCAACCCAACCCCCTGCCCAGCCTCCAGTCATTCTCATATGCCATTTACTTCCTTTCTCTTGATTACCAAAATCTAAAAATCCTCTTGTCTGTATGTTCCCTTATTACTTGTCTTTCCTGCTAAAATACACACTTCAGGAAGGCAGCAATGCAACAGACTTGAAATAATCCCCCACTCCCCAGAATCAGATAGTGAGTATTTTTGTTGTGTAATAAGGGAACCAAGTCTGAGTAAAGAATAGTAAGACTTGAAGCTGGTACCACCCTAAACTTTAAAAGGATCAGTTCCTTTCTTTCCTGTTGCATTCTACTTCGGAGGATGTGTTTACCTCTACTTTGGTGAGAAAAAGAAACTGACTGGCGGCAATACAGGCGTTTAAATTACAACCTAGTAACTTCACCTTCGGAAGACCAAATGACCAGGTCGTTTATAATCACGTAGTCCCAGTCCCAGTCCCAGTCCCATTAAGATGTAGATAACAGTTTGTAAGTCAAACACGGACATACCCTCACACTTTCTGGAAAGCCCCTTATAGTTAAGGAAACTATAAGTAACGTGTATCTGAGAAGTTAACTGTCAGTAAAACTAAATAAAATAAAATAAAAATAAAATAAGCACAGTTGCAATAAATGAACTGGTTCCCTTGTTAAAGACGAAACTTTCTGAATCTCTGGTTACTCCAGAGTTTGCAGGACCCTATGGTTTCAAACGCTCACATCACTAGCTACACTGCTTCCTTCTGCAGTCACCGGCACAATGACAAGAAGCCCGAAGCCAGACCCTGTCCTTGAGGTAATAAAGGTTTAGATTAGAACGGAGATAATCACCTACTCAACAAAGACCAGGGGGAGAACTGAAGAGCTCAGCAAAAGAAGAATCCTCAGGACTGTGTACTAGATAACCGGCATGAAAGAAAGGAGTGAAAAGGGATGCTTTGTCCCACAAAAATGGAAGCCCCCTCCCCCTCGCCAGCTTTCAAACACACATGACAGGAGAAAATGGTCAGGCTTTTGACAGAAAAAGGAAAAATGGAAAAGGAGGTTGGATGGGTGGGGTGGGGGGGTGGTCTGTTTAAGACAGAAAAAGAATGGATTTCAGGTAAGCACCAGAAATACAAGTGAAAGGTCCGGAATGGGATAAAAGCAACTTCCAAAGGGAGGTCAGGACTGTCCCAGTCTGTCCATGATTATGGCGAGGAAAGCTGACCTTTCCTGAGTACCCAAGTCCGTGCTGGTTGGTCAAGGCACCATCCCCTGGCTCATTTCTACAACACTGTGAGCAAAATGGACAGTCTCCGCTCTGCCTCACAGCAGTGGGCAGGGCCCAAGTCTATTCTGTGCATCACGGTTTTCCCCCCTGAGGCTGAACACTACACATGCAGGTGTGTTTGTTGACTGAGAAATGAGGGGGAGGAATGAGGGAGGCAACAGATGCCGGGCCAGCAGACACCATCTCCCTAGGGCCACAGACCATGTGTGGCCCAAAAGCAAGCAGAACCTTTGACCGCACGGCGACAAATGAGTAAGGCTCTGGGGGTGGTGGAGGCGAGCACGTGGAGAGAGAAGAGTCGAGGGCTGAGGGGGTGGGTGTTCGCACCGGGGTGCATGGAAGCAAGAAGGTGGCGGCAGAACACCCCGCCCCCAGGTCCCATCAGAGAGCCTGGGTTGGTGGGCTTGTTTCTTTCCTTTTCTTTTTTCCCATCTGTAAGAAAGCTGTCAAATAAATAGAGCAAAGGCCTTTGGATCTGAGGGAAGGTATGTGAGAAAAGGAAGAAAAAGCAGGCCATGAATGGAGCCAAATAAACAAAGGATTCTGAGAAGATCAAAACTAAAAAGGGCAGGGCCAGGGAAGGAAAGGTAGTGAAGGGACAATCACTGGCCTATTATATCAGGAGAAACGCAGTTTCAAAGCAAGACCGGATTCTTTCTTTCCTTCTTTCAAGATTCTAAATGCTGAATACAGAGAAAGAAGAGAAAAATGCATTCACACCACATTTACTGAACGCTTTTCCATTTGTGCTGCCCCAGACTAGGAGAAAAGAGTAAATAAATGCCAGGCATACAATGTGCACACATAAGAGTGAAAATAAAACCCGTTCAACAGAGCTAAAGTGACAGTTACTTACTACATGTAAAGTAAACTCTCGCGTGAAAGCTAGCAGTCCGGTATGGGATGCCAAAATTCACAACTCTCCCACCTGAATAACCCAGTTCTCTCAGACCCTGGCCTCGCAAAGCTAAACTGAACTGTGCCTCGGAGCAGTCTACAAATTATCACCCTTTCCATTCAACAGCGTTGGAGCTCAGCTATCCCAGAGATTCCAGAGTTTGGATGAAGCTTTTGCTTGCCCGCCCTGCTTTCTTTACATCTGTGCGTCTCCCTTCGCCTCGTGCTCACGCACACACATGCCATATCGTGCATGAGGACAGATAAATAGTAGTGAACGCTCTCACAAAAATTCCAAACGAAACCAGAAAGAACAGTTCTGGTGACCTGCCTTCAGGAAATCTTTTATATCAAGTTAAAGAGAAACTAGGTCTCCTTTGTTTCTGTCTTTACTTCCTTCAAGAATCTGGCGCGTGACAACTTAAGAGCAGAATGTCCCAGAAGGGGTGGGGTGGGGTGGTGGGAGCCACGTTCTGGCACAAGGTTGCAGGACGAGGTTCTTTTCATCATCAGGCCTGCCTTCTTGCCTCTGGTTTGCAGCAAGTCAACTAATCCAGAGGCAGATCTTAGAGGTCAACTTTGTATTTCTTTCTCCTTGCAGTGAGCTAAGCCAGGAGCTAAGCCAACAGATCAAAATCATTTTCTACCTGCTTTGATTTTCGTTGCCACCATGGCTGACGTGGATGGACAGGACAACCCACTTTTCACATCACTACCTTCCTAATATTTGAAAGCCTTTTCCTTGCAGTGAAGAAGAATTCTTCACTGATAGGCAGTCTAGAAAATCAGTAGATATTAGTATTAAGTAAAGAAGAATTACTGGGAACTCACAGACAGTGCTCCAAACAGAGAATGGGCGTTTTGTTTCACAGATACAGACACTTTTGGGGACAGGTAATTTCTTTAAAAGGAGTCAAGAGGGAAGCCCCTCGTTTAAACATATCCCAATGAGCTGAGAACCACTCAATTTGCAAATGCCAAAAAAAGGGGAAGGGGGCTTCTGCACAGTAACTTACATGTTTCTTCTCCCAAAAAAACAAATCTTCTCCCAAGAAAATAAAGCATTTTTTAGCAAAGGGAAAGTTAAAATAAAAATAAACAAGCAAGCAAATATGTTTTTAAAAGAAAAACAAAACAACAACAACAACAACCCACACACATAGACAGAATATGTGTCATGTGAAATTTAAACTTTCCACAAATAATGGTTTTCATGTTTGCTCCAAAAAGAACCGTAAGTTCAGACTGTTTGAATAACTGTAAGGCCTAAACTAATTAAAATATCCCCCTTTATAAACACAATCTACTTCTTTGGTTTGCTTCACATTTTTTCCATCTTAGAAAAGAAATGCAGCTAGACACTTAGCTGCGAGCTATAGAATGTATTTATGGTTGTAACAACCCCTTCATTCCAACAGAATGACATCAGCATTATTTCTCTGTAAACCTTCTGTCTAGTTCTCATCGGCACGCCTCATTTACAGATATGCTCGACATAACATGATATGCTTTCTCAGATCTGCCAAGAGCTGACTTCGCTACTATCTTTAATACATATTATATATTAAACTAGGGGTGTGGAAAATATGCAACTTCTGGTCATGCCCATTTTTGGGATAAGAGGCTTAAAAACCACTAAATACTCAATGTAAGTGCTAAATGAATGGAAATAAATACTTTGGAATGAAAAAGAAAAATATGACTCAATAGTAAGGAAGAGTTAAATATGCAATCACTGCCTACCAATGCTAATGAGAATGAATGGGGATGAGGTAAGATGGTTTAAGAATGCTTGCTGAATTGCTTTTCTAATCAAAAAGAAAAAGAAAAAAAATCCTCTATCTTCATTTAAAAAATATTACCTATGCTGAGAAAAAAGAATCAATACACGCATACAAAAGCAGTATTAATTACTTAAGGACCTCCATTTAGTGATTATAATCCAGAGTTAATGGCATTAAAATCAAATATTAAAAATGTACAAAATCACAAGGAATAAATTTACATAATCTAGGACAATGCAGTTAATTCCCAAGGACAAATATTCCAGAAATACCTTTAGGTACCAATCATCCTGATGCTTAAAAATGCAAAAGCAAACATCTCTCTAGCCATTTAGCTGGTTAAGTGGTTGGTTACTCTATTGGAAATTCTGGAAGATAGCTAAGGGAATACCAGACTCTCAACACTAAAGAGAAAGCAGCAAGCAGGTGAACATATGTCGTGGGAAGTTGCCTTCCAGTCGAGGAAAATATTTTCAAGGGAACTTGGGCTCCCAACAGATTCTGGAGCCCTAAGAGGAAGAGCAGAGGAGAGATGAATTCCTTCTGCTGGTGGAGTGCCCGGCTGGAAGGGAGGGATGGCCAAAGAATGTAAATGGGATAAGGGGGGAGGGGAGGCAGATCTCCACTGAGCCTTTGTCGATATTTCTGGAACTGAGTAGAAAGAGTGATTTTCTTTCCTGGCCCAAGATTTGAGCAAAACCCTACCGGGAATATTCACATTAATCTACTCATAGGCAAAAGTGGGTCTCTGGACAAAAGTTATCTAACACTGTAAGTAGTAAGAAGGACAACCCAGAAGTGCGAGGTCTGGGACTTGAAAGAAAAGAGAAACACCAGATACAATTCCTTTGTTGACTTCCAGATCAACTCAAAGCTTCTCTCTTAACCACCTTCTTGGAATGCTAACTAAACTGGGTTGGTTCTACCTGAAATACTAGGAGAGCCTCTGTCCATTTCTGTCAAATTTCTGAAGAAAAATTCTTATGTTTACTTCACAAAAATCACATTTGTACATGGAACTAGACAAACACAGCTAGTATTTTTTAAGAACATCAAATTAAACAGCAACGAAAACCCCACAAAAATGGATGAAGTATTACATAGATATGCTTGCCTGTCAAGCTTGACTAGACATCAGTCCTGTCCTTTCCCTCCCTCTGTGTGTTTGAGACATTTCACTGGCTAGCTGAGTCCTAACCCATGCCAGATATAGCTCTTTTATTTTGGGGGAAGGCTCAACTCCATGATTATCCAGCAAGAGCTGGTACCCTCCCTGGGTGTGTAACAGGAAGGCAATCGCTTAAACACAGGATAGAACGACTTACAAACGTAATTAAAGTTTATACACTACTTTCTGCGTTGGCATCTGTAAACGTTTCCACAAAATGTTTTTTCATTAAGACTTGGCATGCCACATTGAAAACTTCTCAAGTGGCTTTATTCAGAACTTTTGCCAAGACTGTGTCAACTAACAGACAGAATTCAGAGAGAACAATGTTGTAACACATTCAATTCAAAAAAGAAATTTAATATTTATAACACCTATATGAAAACTTTTTACACCTACATTTTCTTAATTGATGTCCCATATGACTAACCTACACATCTGAGGGTGAGGATGGATTTTCAGTCAATGGCCAAAGAACCCAGTGAAGCTCATCAGCTGACATGGGGATCAAATTCAGAGCTAACTCTGTGTGCTAGAACTCCAAACAATTCCCCAGAGTTTTAGCATATGGAAAAGTCCTTACTATCCATGGTAAAACTGACCTCACCCAGGAAATCAGCAAAGGATATACACAAGTGGGCACATAGTCAGATGCATATTAGCCGCAAGGCAGGTAATATGAATGAGTAAAAGAAGGTGGCTGTATTACACAAAAGGGAAGGGTAAAGACTGTGGAAAACTGAAAAAGCCCTCACCCTATTTAACAGAGGGAGCTGCTGTGTATCACAATCAATTATTGACAGGCAGGATCATTGGTCTAAGGTTGACCGATACTGCCATTTTACCAGAGAATCTAGAAATGGAAAAATTTTCAGCAAATTGCCTGATTTGTACAAATATACATTGCCAAACACCTTTTAATCTACTGAAAAGTGAAGGAGTTATTACTATGAATACCCATATACCTTTCACCTAGACTGATCAACTGCTAACATTTTGCTATACTCAATGCTCACATTTTGTCTCTACACACACACACACACACACACACACACACGTATGTTGTTTTTGAGAACCACTTGGAAGGAATTTGTTGATCTTATGACAAGATCTTGAGTTTACCCCAAAAGCTTCAGCATGTCTTTCCTAAAAACAAGGACCTTCTCATACACAACCATACATCACAACCAAAAGATTTAACACCAACAGAATAAAATCTGATATACATCCCATATTCATATTACCATCTTTGATGAACAGAATAAAATCTGATATACATCCCATATTCATATTACCATCTTTGATGTTTTCCCCCTAATCCAGGATCCAATAGAGGAACACATGTTGGAATCATCTACCCAGTTTTGTTTGTCTCCTTTAACCCAGAACAGAAGTCCCCCATATTTTTTTGTCTTCCTAAAGTTGATGTTTTTGAAGAGTCTAGACCAGGTTTCTTCGAGCATGTAGCACTACCTGAAATGTGTAACTATTTCCTCATAATTAGATTCAAATTAAAACCTTTTGGCAAGAATTCTCTAGATATAATTCATCCAATACACAAGGAAGCACACAGTATCAACTGGAACCTTTTCGTGAAGCTCTGCACTGTGATGACCTGGTTACACTGTTGGGTGACCTGTTCCTCCACAGTGAAAGCACACTCTCCTCCTTTCATTTGAGGGTTAAACAATGATGATCTTTGCTGGAAGATATTATATTAATAGTTGCAAGATGGCAATAAAACTTTCTATCATTCTTCCTATGTGTATTAGTTCTTCCTTCACTTTAAGTGCATATGAATTCATGGATTCTTTTTATTAAAAACATTGTAATACTCCAATGCAAACTTTCTTTTTGATGCTATAACTGTACCAAATGTAGCCAGTGGGAGGCCTTTCAAACTGTTTTCTATGTCCCTTTGTCCACCTCCTTAAGACTTCTGTTTTGAACACCTATTAAATATTCTGGCTAGGGGTACCTGAGCGGCTCAGTCAGTTAAGCAACTGCCTTGGGCTCAGGTCATGATCCCAGAGTTCTAGGATCGAGTCCGGCCTGTGGCTCCCTGCTCAGTGGGAAGCCTGCTTCTCCCTCTCCCACTCCCCCTGTTTGCGTTCCTGCTCTCGCTGTCTTTCTCACTGTCAAAGAAATGAATAAAATCTTAAAAAAAAAAAAAAGTCTGGCTAAAGGTCACTTGGCCAATAGCACAAAAATGTGCAGACTGCTGGTGAGAGAGTTTAATAGCATAAAGTAGAATTTATCAAAATTCATCCAAATTTTTCAGATTTGTCAAAAGTCACTATTAGCCAAGGATTTTCTAATTTAAAAGCAACTAGAAATAAAAACAACATATAAATACATTTCTGGTTTCTAAGTCTTTTAGCAATTAAAGTTAAAACAAAGCAACCCAACAACCCAAAAGCCATTCATCTTAAATGGCATTTTAAGACAACACAAACTTGAAACAATCATCAGGTGAAAGAAGAAATCAAACGGAAAAAAATAAACTATCTCAAAACCAATGAAAATGAAACACAACCAGACAAAAGCTATGGGATGCAACAAAAGCAGTTATGAGAGAAAAGTTTACAGCAATAACCACATATATTAAGAAGTCAGAACGACCTTAAATAAACAACTTTCAAGTCAGGAAACTAGAAAAAGAACAAACTAAGCCCCAAGTCAGCAGAAGGAAATATTAAGGATCAGAGTAGAAATAAATGAAACAAAAATCAGAAAAGAGAAAAGAATCAATGGATCCAAGAGCTGGCTCTCCAAAAATGATAAAACGGAAAACCTTCAGCTAGACTAAGAAAAGACGACTCAAAACTAGAAATTGAAGATAAATTACAAATGATACCACAGAAACACATGGAATCATAAGCAATTACTATGAATCATTACCAACAATTTATGTAACCAAGAAGGAATGGATACATTTATAGAAATAAGCAACCGACCAAGACTGAATTGGGAAGAAACAGAAAATCTGAACAGACCAATCACAAGAGATTAAATCAGTATCAAGAAACTCCCAACTTAGAAAACTCCAGGACCAGATGACTTCACTGGAGAATTCTATCCAACATTTAAAGAAAACACCAATCCTCCTCAAACTTTCCCAAAATACTGAAGAGGAGAGAACACTTCCAAACTTAATTCTGCAAAGTCAGCATTACTTTAATACCAAAACCACATAAAGATACTACAAGAAAACTGCAAGCCAGTATCTCCAATGAATATAAATGCAAAAATTCTCAACACGATATTAGCAAACCAAATTCAAGAACGCATTAAAAGGGTTTAACCTTGAGATGAAAGGATGGTTGAATATACACGAATCAACAAACATAATACATCGTATCAATAAAATTAAAGATAAAAATTACACCATCATCTCAATAGCTGCAGTTAAAAGCATTTGACATAATACAACATCCTTTGTGATAAAAATTCTTAACAGATTGGGTATAGAAGGAACATATCTCAACCTAACAAAAGCCATATATACATAACAAACATTATACACAGTGGAGACAAATTAAAAGGTTTCTACTCAGTCACAAACAAAGCAAGGATTCCAATTCTCATGACTCCCATTCAATATAGTGCTGGATGTTCAAGCTAGAGCAATTAGGCAAGACAAAGAAATACAAGGCATGCAAACTGAAATGGGAGAAGTAAAACTGTCATTATAAAATCCTGTACAATCAGTCATAAATTTCTAGAATTAACCAACAATTTCAGCAAAATGGGAGGATACAAAATCAAAATACAGAAATCAACTGCATTTCTTTACACTAATGAGGAAGTATCTGTAAAAGAAATAAAACACTGTAATCACAATAGCATCAAAACCAAAATACTTTGGAATAAATCTGACCAAAGAAGTAAAAGATGTGTACAATGCAGTGTATAAATTTTGCTGAAAGAAATCAAAGGCACAAACAAAAGATATCCCATGTTCATGTGTCAGAAGAATTAATATTGTTAAAATGGCCATACTATCCGAAGATATCTACAGATCAACATAATCCCCCCAAAAATACAAAAGGCATTCTCCACAGAAAGAAACAATCCTAAAATTTGTGTGGAACCACAAAAGATCTCCAGTAGGTAAAGCAATCCGGAGAAAAAAGAACAAAGCTGGAGGTATTACACTTTCAAATTTCAAACTACACCACAAAGACACAATAATAAAATCAGAGTGGTACCGCCACAAAAAAAGGTACAATGACCAACAGAAGAGATTAGAGAACCCAGAATTAAGCTCTGGCATATATGGCCAACTAATATGTAACAAGGGAGAAAAGACTACCCAATAGAGAAAGGACAATCTTTTCAACAAATGATGCTAAGAAAATTGGAGAAACACATGTAGAACAATGAAATTGACCCCTATCTCTCACCACTCAAAAATTAACTCAAAATGGGAGTAGAATCTGGAAAGAAAAAAAAAAAAAGAATAAGCAAAAAGGAGAATCAGATCTATAAATACAGAGAACAAACTAATAGTTGCCAGAGGGGTGAGGGTGGGGGGGTCAGGCAAAATGGATGAGAGGCAGTGGGAAGTATGGGAAATTCCAGTTATGGAGTAAGTCATGGGACTAAAAGGCACAGTATAGGGAACACTGAGTCAATGATATTCTAACAGTGATGTATAAGGACAGATAGCAGCTACATTTGTGGTGAACTTGTCCAATCACTATGTTGTACACCTGAAACTAAGATAACACTGTATCAACTGTACTAAAAAAAAAAAAAAAAAAAGAACGAACAAACAAACAACAGATTCTGTAGCTTCTAGCTGACCTTAGGTGCAGTGGATACCATAATCCAAAAATGTTTAGGTGCTCCTCCTTAGAATGTGTGAATATGTTAGGTTACATGGTAAAGGAGAATTAAAGTGGAGGAAGAAATTAAGATTCCCAATGACCAGATCTTAAAATAGGGATATTATCCTGGATTATCCTGATGGGCCCAACGCAATCATAAACATCTTTAAAAAACTATAAAATGATAAATTTGTATTGTTAAAAAAAAACAAAATAGATGGAAGGTCAAAATGATACCATAAAACTCTGAGAAGACAATGCATAGGTAAGAAACTCACTGATACTGGTCTTGTAAATAATTTTGAGGACATGACATCAAAAGCATAAAAGAAAAAAAATCAATAAATGAACTGCATCAACTCAAAAGCTTTTGCACACCGAAAGAGACTACAAAATATACAACTTATGGAAAGCGAGAAATTTTTGCAAATGATATAACAAATAAAGCGTTAATATCCACAATATAAAAACAAACAATATAACAACAAAAATCTGACTAAAAAATAGGAAGAGCAACACACACATTTCTCCAATGAGGACATCAAATGGCCAACAGGCACATGAAAATATGCTCAGCATCACTATACCTCAGATAAATTAAAACCAAACCACAATGAACTATTACCACACACCTGTTAGAAGAGCCATCTTCAAGAAGACAGAAAACAAGTGCTGGCAAGGATGTGGTGAAAGGGAACCCTTGTACATTGCTGATGGGAATGTAACTTGGGCCAACTACTATGGAAAACAATATGGAGATTCCTCAGAAAGTTAAAAAGATCTACCATATGATCCAGCAATTCCACTTCTGGGTTTATACCCAAAGGAAATGAATACAGGATTTTGAAGAGATACATGCATTCTCATGTATATCACAGCATTATTCACAACAGCCAAGATATGAAAACAACCCAAACACCCGTCAACAGATGAGCAGATGAAAAAGATGAGTATGTACTCAATGGAATATTACTCAGTCACGAGAAAGACAGACATCTTCCTATTTAGGACAACACGGATGATCCCTGAGCACACTATGCTAAGCGAGGTAAGTCAGACAAAGAACAGCACTATGTATCACTTACGTAGATTCTAGAAGTTAAACCTGGAAAAATATGGAGTAAAATGGTGGTATGAGGGACCTGGGGGAAGGGGGGAGCAGAAGGGGAAGAGAGTGGTTGAGGAGATAAAAGTGATGGTATTTAAGGATAGAAACTTACAATGAACAGAAAATAAGCCATAGTGATCTAATGCCCAGTATAATGAATATAGATGATAATATGTGCTATAATCTTGTAATGTGATAAATACCACTATATTGGCAATTACATTACAAAAGATAAATGTATCAAAGTAAAACACTATACACCTTAAACACTATGTAACACACCAAATTCATATATAAAAAAGAAATAACGCAGATTAAACATAAACCCTGTCAAGCCATTATCCAATTTAGAGGGTTACAAATTCCATGGAAAATGACTATATAGTCCCTGACCTAAATAAACTGAAGAAAGCAAAAAAAAAAAACAAAACCAAAAAAAAACCCACCCTACAGCTAACTTGAACTCTAGAAAGTCAAATTAGTCATGGTAAACTTTAAGTAGAAAAACACTGAACACATTTGGCTTTTCTTCGACTGTACAATTCCTGCTCTCAATTTAATCTGGCCGTGTTTCACTTCTTGTTCTTCCTAACCAACACTTCCCTTATAAAACAGATAATCAAAAGAGACAGCACCATCTGTCCCAGTTCAGAAAAGAAAATGGACTGTACTCTAAACGCATGGCGCTGAGCTGAAGAAAACTAAGGTGGAAAGTTAGATTGGGCAGACAAGGTCTACACGGAGGATGCTACCAGAGATTTTCCTTCGAGACTGTGACCACTCTTCAACGACCAGAAACTCTCTACTCCTAAGGTTTCAGGATTTTACTCTCTAAAACATCTATGACAGAGCAGAACTCTCACAAGTCCAAGCTCGGCATGAAAGAAGTTGTGTGTTGCTTTTGAGCAAACGATACTCTATACCAAAATCATACGCACTGATCTTGCTGTCTCATTCTAAATCTTTCATAAAATTAAATCATTTGGAATTTAAAGTATTCAGTTTCTGTACAAAATAAAACTCTTAAGCTATGTAGCTGGTGACTCTGTTTTCAAATGGACCACCCTAGTTATCCAAAACAGGGTAGTCACAGGCCTTAATATGTAGACGTTTTACATGTACATTAAAATTCAGTCAAAAGGTCTGAGAACTGTAATAATGACATTTAAGCCCCAAACTAGCTCTACAAGTGGCACACCTTACCAGCCACATTTTAATGTCTACAGATGATAAATCGTCCTCACGTGATCTCCATCTCCTAACAGCACGGGTGTATAACCCCTGGATCACGGTGAGCTCATCAGGTCCGAGAAAAACCCCTCCGGAAAAGTAGCCATTTCATTTGGGTCACAGAGCAAACTGGACAAGAGGTAAACATCCACAAGAAGAAAATATAAAAGACCACACAGAAGAAAAAAATAGAAGAGATGGCCAAAGCGGGGATGGAGGGCGTGGGGGGGGGGGGGTGGCGAAGAGGGAGGCACCAAAAAGGGAATGAATGACAAATTTAAAGAGTCACAACATGGCTCAGCAAATACATTAAACTGACAATTTCTTTGCTAGGTAACTGATTTTATAGTAATTCCTAGAGATTATAATGATAAAGTTTCTATTGTAAGACACCAAAATATAAAAGGCTTTTAAGTTACCCACAGATGGGTATGCACACGAGTCTACCCTCGTCTCCTGGTCTAGCTGACTCCTCTCCTCCCTCATGTCTCCACTCAGAGATCACTTCTTCCAGGCAACGTCACCCTTCTCACCCACTGGCACTGGTGTTCTTTGCAGGATCTTCCCTAGTATGCCGTCTTCCTCTCCATAGTTAAGTATACGTCCCACTGCGTGTTCCTGTTCACAGTAAACCCCTTCCACCGCTACATAAGCTACATAAATGGGAAGGGTGAGTTTCCTGAGTACAGCAAATCGGGTCATTGGTCCCCCAGTGCTGCCTAGCTCAGTGCCTGACACGGCAACATTTACTGCGCATATGACTGAATAAACGGTCAGAGAAACACTACCTACAAACACGCATACTATGCTTTTAATCTCTGCTTAATCTTTTAAGCACCATGGCAGACATCATGATGGGGAGTTATAAGGGGAAGGCACCGTGATAGCTCATGACATTATACCAAATAATGTATTATGACCACACTGTGTCAAACACCCACAGATCCTTATATTTGCACAGGAAACCAATATGCACATACTAAATAAGTTCGGTGAGAATCCTAAATTTGTTGTGGATTAGAAACATTTCTATAACTAAAGCTAAGTCGGCCTGACAAAAAAACTCAGTCATTAAGCTTGCCATGGTGATAAAAATGTAACAGTACATTACTAATCAAGCAACGGAAAATTCTTGCATCTCAGTCTGAATATTATCCTGGAGAAGAACTGAGTATTTTACCTACTAGGGGTAGCTTTTTAATGTGTTATGTACTAATCTGATTGCAGAAAATTAAATCAGAATGCACCACGTTGTTTTTAGTGGCTAAAATGCTTTGGTTTTGTTTAATCAAGTTAGCTGTTTTCCAGCTTTCCTGTTCCACAATAGGTTTTTTTTGCGTGCACAAATCCTGCATCTCTAAAGAACCATTTGAGATGACTCTATTATGCCTATTTAGCAATTAATTACTCAGCCAAAGAGGCAAGTTTGACCTGCAGAAGTATTTGCACGTCTCCCTCTTTGCAATCTTAATGCATGCTTCCAATTGCCCTGACTACTCTTTCTCCTTTTCTCCTTGGAGTATGTGACCATCTGGCTGCCTTTCTTCCCATAATTAACAGTCCTCCGACTGCAATCCCAGTAAACGAAAAGCTCAGCAATTTCCATTAAGGGATCTCATTCTTTACATTGCTCTCAATCCCAGGCCCGCAAAGTCCTTGGCTTTGCTGCAGGCTCCGTCTTTACCAGCTTACCACCTGTAGCAAGCCATCTAGCAGTTAGATACTCAGAGTAAAACAGTGCCATTTGCTCAAACTTTCACTTCCAACAAGAGTCTATTTACCCTTAGGCAAAAAATTCAGATTTTCTTGATGCTACTGGCAATAAGCAATTCGACTCACTGAAACTTTCTCAATAAACTCCTAAGTAAACCTCTACAACTAAGAGTCAAACAAAAAGATGTCTTAAGAGATAAGAACCAGAATGGTGTGTGCACAGAAGCTCCATCTAATGCCTCCAGAGGAAAAGATGTATTGTTTCATTTGCAAATTAACTGTAAGGAATGAAGACACAAGTGACCTTTAAATTTTAGGTTTTAAAAAAGTATCATTATTTTTCTATCAATGTATCCATTAGAATGTTATTATAATATTTTGAATTGCCAGAACAACCCAAAGAATTATAAAATGTAGCCTAAGAATATTCAGTTATAATTAGATAGGTCTCCATATGGTATTGTTATCAGCTGAATTGTGTTTCCCCTCATATTCATACTTTGAAGTTCTAATCCCCTAGTACCTCAGAAAGGGACTGTATTTGGAGGTAGTGTCTTTGCATGGGGTAATTTAGTTAAAATAAGGTCATTAGGGTGACCCCAAACCCAGTATGACTAATGTCATAACTCATAAGCGGAAGAAATTTGGACATAGGCACATACACGTGGAAGACGATATGAAGACAAAGGGAGAAGACAGCCATCTACAAGCCAAGGAGAGGAATCTGGAAAAGAGCCTTTCCTCACATCCCTCAGAAAGAAACCGCCCTGAAAACGCTTTCATCTTAGACCCCAGCACGGCAGGAAAATATCTGTTGGTTAAGCTGCCCAGTCTGGGGTGCTCTGTTACAGCGGCCCTAGAGATCTAACACGTGTACCATGTATTTGCAAATGTAATATTTGGTGTTACTACTTCTATTTTCTAGATATGGACACTGCAAACTAGAGAGTTTAAGAATTTGGTGAAGATCACCTGGGCAAATCAGAAAGAACTCTAGGTCTTCTGATGCTTCGTCTATTTTTTTCTTGGGAGAACCTCCAGAACCTCCTCTCATCCTGCCATCTACTACATCCAAGGGGAGTAAGAGAAGGGTGGGGAGAACAATTTTACTTATGATAGACAAACAAATCAGTCTGAAGGGATTGCTAGACTCCTTGGTTCAGTACAAAATAATTACACTGAAAGTTCAAATGTGTTTACGCTACCCTTCCATGAGAGGTCATATCCAATTACAAAATTTAGAAGTCCCGAAAGAAGATACCAAAAATCATTTGTAAAACCAATTCCAAAAAAGACCACTTCCTATGATACTTCCTATGATACTTCTACAGACTAACTCCATGCCAATACATCAGTACCATAATATTTCCCCTCCTCCTCCACCCCTCCCATGTAGAAATGGATCGTTCAGGATGTTTTGAGGCTAGAACACTATTATGCAGTAATTGCTTCCAAAACATGTTACAATATTTTTGCAGCTGACTGTGGCTTTAGAGAAGAAGCACATACTGGTTCCAAAAGTACAGAGACTATGTTGGACCATCAACTACAGCTGTGCAAGGCCACCTGAAGTATCTGTGTGTTGTTTTCTTCCCAACCAGCCAGTACACAGTGTATCCAGACTACACTTATTTATGGCTCCAGCTGTTTGGCTGTATTTTCAGACACTCAGCATTCGCTCAAAAGGAGAGCAGCCATTTTCCTTAAGTCTTTCATCAGCAAGGCTAGAGGAGCGGCTAAACTGTAGAGTGGATGTGAATTCTGTTCTTAGATGACATAACAGCCATTAAAACATAAATTATTATCTTTGCACAGGAATAGCAGAATGGAGTTCCCAATCTGACCTTCTTAAAACCACCGAACAAAAGTCTCACTGCTACTTTCCTTTGTGAATGGTGCAGCTCAGGCCTGTGTTTCTGAGATTAACAGTTGCTCTGCTGGAAGGTCCTCATCAAAAGCCGCCAGGGACAGAGGACCTGGGGGTTGGGGAGTAAGAGCGGGGGTGGGAGGGCAGTGGCCTATAATTATGCTGCCAGGCAGGGGAAGGTGGCTGGCTTCAAGGGCTTTTCTGACTGCATGGAAAATTTCTAAAGGAGTGGACACACAAGAAAAAGAGCCGAGGAGACGGGTTCAGGAGTTTCTTTCAGCAGTGAATGGTTGAACTACTTAGCTGTAATGACTGCAGTGTGAACTGGCTTTCATCAGAATGTAATGACGCTGGTCGTGTTATGGTGAGCTGGCCTCCATGCCTACATTTTGAAGGAAATGTGAAAGTCGTCTTCTCCCCACCTTGCCTCCTGAGCTTTGCATCAGTACATTATTAAACAGTGGTTACTACAATGCGACATGCAATGGAGTTGGAGATGGCCTCACTGAATCGTGACCCGGATCATCTAAGGGAGTGGCCTGTTAAGGCTCATCATCCCCAACCATGAAGATATCACATCTGATGAGGAATCACATAGTCCAGCAGGATAAAGTGAAATGAACTAGAGAAACACCAAATAGGTTCTGTGCAGATTTAGGTTTACTGCTACCTAAGATGGTGAAATTAGAAACATTCCATCTGCTCACCAGCTGTGGTCCCTAATCCTCTTTAATAACTTCAGCTTGCACAACTCTATAAGAATCCGGGTGTCTTCCGAATTTTACTTTACATTAGTTGCCAGAACTGATTCTGAGACACCAGTCTCCAGCAAAAGCTGCATAAAGTTGATTTCGCTGGCAGGTGTTCATTTTCAGAGGAGGGAAAGGAAGTCAGAAGAGAGATTAAGAATGGGAAGACAGAAATTAAGGAGGTTCCAAGGTCATCGCACTGAGTTTGTAGGGTTCTGTGCTCTCCAGCAAAATCCAAAGGCTCCAATAAAGAGTATTGGCATGACATGTGAAATTAAAAACTCCCTGAAAGTTGTACAAGGCAACATCTAAATACAGGTCACATCCAGTTGTGTCTAGAATAAGGTTCTGTCTTCTGCAGCCGTCAGTCCTTTTCCCTGCTGCAGTCCATAACCTCTGCCTGTTGGTCACCCACTGGAGACAGGGTCAGGGCGCTATAAGCTGTTCCCACTGTCACAAAGCTCAGCCACTTTTTCCTTAAGGCACTAAAGGCAGTTTCTAGCTAGGTTCCCTAGAGGTGGTCACCATAGCTTAACGCAGGAATAGAAAAGGTATTCTAACCAAACAAAATACCAAAGTTTATTAAAGTCACAAGCATAACTCATGGTACCATGTTTTATTCCTCTTAAACACCGAAATACCTTTCCATCCCCTACCCTCGGAGAATTATTGTGGAGAGCAGGAGAAATAATGATCCTGACTCTGGACCTTGGTGACAACACTGGTTTCAAGCAAACACAGGTTTGTAATATCTCCTATATGTTTAGTTCAGATTGCTAGAATCTTTTGAGGGGAAAAAAAAGCTGGAATTAGAGGTCTCTGCTTAAGCCCAGTGGTGAGGGGGACCTCAGTGACAATAATAAGGGCCAGGATTTGCTTCTTATTCAGATGAGTTCTTCCAGAACAAGCTTATCTCCTACCCTAAATATCACAGAGGCTTTCTTTCCTAGAATGCTATTGCTGGGATGGGGTTGGGGGTGGTGGGTGTGTGTCTCTGAACCAAGATGGTAGAGTCTACTCTTGTTCCAAAATGTCAAATGCTATCATATGTGGATGGATAATAATAACCTCAAAGTTAAATATGCTGCTTTCTCATTCTATTAACATCTGGAAGGTGATACATCCCCATTTTTATTTCTGGCACAGACCAGAAGTCCACTTAAGAACTCCCTCATCTGAGGGGCGCCTGGGTGGCTCAGTGAGTTAAGTCCTCTGCCTTCGGCTCGGGTCACGATCCCAGGGTCCTGGGATTGAGCCCCGCCTCGGGCTCTCTGCTTAGCAGGGAGCCTGCTTCCTCCTCTCATCCCCTGCCTGCCTCTTTGCCTAATTGTGATCTCTGTCTTTCAAGTAAATAAACAAAATCTTAAAAAAAAAAAAAAAAAAAAAAAAAAGAACTCCCTCATCTGAGGATGGTAACCACGTGAGGAAGCTCTTGCTGGAAAAGCCAAGTGGGACAAGTGGGTAAACAGTCCCTAACAAAGGTGCACAGTGGTTAAAAAGTCAGGTTCCACAATGTTTCCCAACAGTCAGGAAAGAGGATTTTCATCTCATCTTTCACTAGAATGAGCACATATAAAAACCATTCTGAGGGCCAAAGATGCTAAGTTACAGAAGTTGTAATACCATTTTTTTCAAAGATTCTTTAATAAAAGGGCTAAGAGAAACCAACTACTAAAAAGCTATTGCCTGAAAAACACCCCCAAACCATGGAAGGAATCAACAGTTTGAAACCAAAGGCTGAATCAGTTTCCATATAAAAACTGATTTACCATTCCAAAATATATTTACTGACATGCAGTTAGGAGTATCTGAGTGAAACTTTAATTTCAATTCTTATGAATTACATGAAACTCAATGAAAATTGCATAAGGGAAAACACAAAGTCCAGATGCCACTTAAGGGGAAAAGCTAATGATAGCAGAAACGATAATGGCCTGCCAAAATGGACTCTGAAACCCTCCCCACCAAACAGGCTAGTTCTTAGTAAATAAAAATGGGGGGGGGGGTGTACAGTGATGACCATTTATTACACTTACTTAGCAGGAGGGCAACATTAGGACTTCATTTATAGGCGAGCCTGGGTGGCTCAGTGGGTTAAAGCCTCTGCCTTCGGCTCAGGTCATGATCCCAGGGTCCTGGGATCAAGTCCCACATTGGGCTCTCTGCTCGGCGGGGAGTCTGCTTCACCCCCGCCCCTCTGCCTGCTTGTGACCTCTGTCTGGTGGAATAAATAAATGAAATCTTTAAAAAAAAAAAAAAAGACTTCATTTAAAGGAAAGGCCTTTATCTGTGGGGTTGCAAAAGGCTCAGCATAGAATTCCTTACCTGGCAGTTCAGTTCCTCAAAAAAGCATTCAAGGTTATGCACTATGCAACTCTGACATACGAACACTCATAAGAAACTATCTGTAACTCTCTCCAACTGCAATGGAATTCTGTATTTTAACTCAAGCCTTATATACAATGAAAAATTTTAAATAAAAGACAAATTCAGCAATTCGTATTACTCACAAAAGCGCCTGGGACTCCCTCTGAATGAGCTCTGCACTTGAACTTCTGACAACGCCAATCCATTTCTAATACATTCAAAGTGTGAACTCCGGGCAGTGAATACAGATAGCATACATATCCATGAACAAACCACCACGTGCTCAGCTAGGGGTAGGTGCCAGGAAGGGGTGATGTGACGGAGCAGTCTGAGAAGGCCTCGCTGACTCTGAAGCATTTGTGCTTTAGGAAGGTTGGGGGAACGTCCCCACGTAAAGAACAAGAGAACTTCTGACCCAAAGGAAACGGAAAGAGCGAAGGCTCTTGCACACTGGAGAAACTAGAGAGGAGCCCTATGCGTCCCAAGCCCAGAGACCTGGAACAGGCCTGGAAGGAGCCAAGGTATTAGCCAGCTGAGGCAGACTTCGGATATATGGTAAGAAGTCTGCACTTTATGTTCAATTGGAAAGGAAAACATGGAGAGTTTAACAAGGTCTTCCCGGTTACTGTGGGATGAATGAACTGTGAGGGAACAAAAGTTAAAGCAGAGAGACTAGCTCAGGGAATAAAAACTCTATGAAAGTACACATTTTCAAATCTGTGTCCACACAGATTTAAAAAGAAGCACTGTACACGGGAGGTCTCTGTACCTTCTTCTGCATTTTGCCATGAAACTAAAACTGCTCTAAAAAAAGAGTCTTTAAAAAATAACCAAGGACTACAGTAACACTGAAAAGTTAGGGCAAGGGTTACTTTTAATAAAATGTTTTAGATATTCAGAAACTTATTACTTGTCTTGTAATAATCAAGGTGATTTTCTAGACCTAAGTTTTAGCGCAAGGTATTAGTATCTCAAAAGAGTTGCAACTCAAGAGACAAAAAAATATGCATTCGACATCCCATGGAAAACCACGGTTTGTAGCATACTTGCTCTATGATCAGAAGAGTCCAGAACAGGAGGAAACTTGTGATCACAGTAAACATGTTTCACTATAGTCCAAGCACTGTGGATCAGAGAGAGATTATAGTGTAGACGGTAAGATCATTTTAGACCGCAAGTAATACCAAAAGAAGGAAGTCATTCTCTACATTTAAGATTTCAGCAGATTTCCATCAATGCTGTGGCTCACAAAAACGCCAAATTCTACTAAGTGGAAAATGTATTTTGGTCTCCAGAGTTGTTCTCAAATAGTAAAACAACTTACCAGACATACTTAAATAGTTTTTCCCAAAGTCCTTTATTTTTCTCATTTAAATTGGTTCCAAAAGGAACTGGCAGGGCACAGTATATGCTGTAAGTGATTGATATTCTTATGGAAAAAACACATAAGTAGCTAAAACTAAAGGCGCAGGACTATGGGCAGTTAAATGGTTTAAACTGGATAGACTTCATGTTTTAAATTCATTAAAAGTAAGATTAAAGAAGCTATTCCAAGCAGGTAACATGAAGTGATTCCCTCAGCTTCTTTTCCCCCTTTCTGAATACCGTAAGAGTTAATTACACAATTAAACTAGCACATCTGCCTCAGTTTCAACCCTGCTACAAGCAGGACTGTGATCCACAGGCCTTGAACGTTAGCCTCAACTTCTCCATTTCCTATCTGCAGGCTGGTATGGAATCTGCACCTGCTATCTTCTGTCAGGTGTCATCTTGGCTGAGACCGGATAATCCAGCTGAGTTCTCAGTGTCTAGTCAAAACTTCCCCCTTTTCCCCCTATAGATTTTCTTTTTTCTTCATTTAACCACTCTGGGCTTTGTACCTCAAGCTCATTATTCTCATTCACCTCTTACTTTAGGACTCGTTGTAATTCCACAATTCCTGTCCAGGTAATTTTTGCAAACCTATATAGCAGATATAGTAGGGCTCTAATTGCTTCATCTAAACAGTGATCTGCTTTAAACTCTACAGTTATACAGCAGGCACTTAACTCTGATCTATATTTCCCACCACAGCTCTGGAATAGGAGAGAACCTTAATGGATTTAAAATACTATCTTGTATGAAGTTTAAAATCTTCTGTGTCTTTCCATTTCAGGAAAAACCCACCTAAGGGTGAAAAAGGCAGTCTATAAGACTTAAATTTTATTACATCAGGCAATAATCTAAAACATAGCAAGGCAGACAACAAGAAGACAGAATTTATAACCTTTATGACAACTTGCACTCCATTTCTTTAAATTTAATTTTTCAGTGTTCCAAAATTCATTGTTCATGCACCACACCCAGTGCTCCATGCAGTACCTGCCTTATACCCACCACCAGGCTCACCCAACCCCCACTCCCTCCCCTTCAAAACCCTCAGTCCATTTAACTCTTCTTCAGAATTAAACCTATTACTAGACCTCATCTACAGAACAGTCCCCACAGAAAGGATGCATGTAATCAATCTATAACATTAGTTACCCAGTCACCACCTAACAAACACCGTGTGTGCAGAATTCCTTTAGGAGAATTCTATAATAATTAATCATTATCACCACAGAACTATGGGTTTCATGAGGAACTGTTTTTAAAGCTTTGTGACTCTTATCTCACACTAGTTGAAAACTATCTTTGTTTCCTTTCGGCTTAAAAAAAAAAGCCCACAAATACATATATATATTAAAAATATATAATAAATATTATATGTATATATGCATATACAGACAGACAGACAGACATACAGACATACATACACATTCCTAATAGGTTTCTTTCACTTCTTGGGAAACGCCATTAACTATTCATCTCTTAAAAGTAATTATATAAGGGCACCTGAACAGTTCAGTTGGTTAAACATCTGCCTTTGACTCAGGTCATGAGCTCAGGGTCCTGGATGGGAGCCCCGCATTGAGCTCCCCACTCAACAGGGAGTCTGCCTCTCTTTCTCCCTCTGACCCTCTCCCTGTATGTGCATGCTAGCTTGCTCTCTCTCAATAAAATCTAAATCTAAAAAAAAAAAAAAAAAAGAAAGTAATTATACAGATTCTGATATTTAATTTCCATTAAATATGTGCTGAAAGTACACATCCACCATTTTATGTTTATACCCAGGCACATCCATGAGACAACTCGAGTTAAAGTGAGCAATTGTTAACAGCATTCAACTTCGTGACTTGCCTTAACTAACTTAACTGACCATGTGGAGATTTCCCCAATACAAACTACCGCAGAGAGGAGGTAGCTCAGCTAAATGCTTCTTGGCCTAGGTTACCCGAAACAGATTCTCGGTGCTGCTACTGACCATTTATACTAACTGTAAGTCACTGCAATCAGACCTAAACAGTACGGAGGCTAAGGGGTTGGTTGTGGCCACGGTTCTAGCCTGCTGATAACTGCAGATGGGTAATCTGCAGTGAGGCTGAAAATAGCCCCCAAAGGAGAGCCACACCCCAGTCCCTGGAACCTGTGAGTGCTGCCTTTACGTGGCCAAATCTTCGGAGATGTGATTAGGATTCTGAGTGAGACGTGCCCACTACCCTGGATTACGTGAGTGGGCTTCATTTAAATAATACGATCTGTGTAAGGAGGTGGCAGGAGAAGATCTGACACATCGAGAGGGGAAGACGATGTGAAGATGGAGTAGAGAGAGGTTGGAAGATGCTGCTCTTGAAGCTGGGAGTGATGCAGTCACAAGTCAAGGCATCCAGCAGCCACTGGTTAGAAGCTAACCGAGTCTTCCCTAGAGCCTCTGGAGGGAGCTTGACCTGCCACCACCTCGACTTCACCCCAGTGACACCGATTTCAGACTTCTGACCTCCGAAATGGTCCTCTCTAGATTCTCCCAGAACTGGAAGGGATGAAATTCTTGCCGCTTTAAACACTGACTGTATGGTAATTTGTTAGTTCCCAGGAAGCTAATACACAGCCTATCAGAGGTATGCTCCGTTGTGCGAAGCTTTTTCACAAAAAGCAGTCATCTGATATGAAGGAAGACAGAACAAAGCCAAAGTAAATGAACTGAGTTCATACTATGTGCCAGGAGTGTGCTAGAGTTTAGTCACCAACTTTTTTGAGTCCATTCTCCTACTGATATAGAACTGGAATTTGCTATTGAATTTTTAGGGTGTGACAAGAGACTGTCACCACACTGTCTTACCCCAAATCTAGCAGAGGGATAAAAAAGATTGAAAATACTGACGTCTGCCCCTGCTCAAACGCAGTTTCTCTGTCACAGAAATTTATGTCTATCTTTCTCTTTTGATTTTCTATTTTTTTCCATCTTGTGCATTAAAATAATTCCAAAATGCTGAGGGAACATCTGCTCATAACAGAAAGACAGACAAGATGTTTCCCAATGAGCCTGATGGCAGAATGTTCTTTTGGTAGCAGATACTATGTACAGTGCCCATAAATCTAGGCCTGAAAATATTCCCTGAAGACTTATGAAGTCGGGTAAAACTGAAAAATTACACACAAGAGTTTCCATAAAACATTCAACTCTCTAATGCCTCAAATTCCTCTTGGAAAAAAAAAAAGTAATTTTCCAGGAACAAAACCACCAACTAAATAAAGTATAATTAACATAATCGTTACCTATGATACCACTTGTCTAGAGATGGTTTACTTTCCATTTTGGTGTCTCAGTCAGCAGCATTAATCAATGGACTCCAGCCACTGTTTTCAAGCAAACATCTTAGCCACTGTAAAAGTATCCATTGTATCCCTTGGTATCTTCCTAAAATCCATCAATTTCCTGTCTTAAACATAACTGATCCACTGATCTCCAAAAATATTCCTTGTGGGCCACTCTGGGTGACACAGTCAGTTAAAGAAGTTAAAAGAATTAAAGAAGTTAAAGAATCTGCCTTAGGCTCAGGTCATGCTCCGGGGTCCTGAGCTTGCACCTCATCTCAGGCTCTCTGCTCAGCAGGGGGTCTGCTTCTCTTGCTCCCTCTGCCCCTCCCCCCCAACTTGTGTGTGCACACACCCTCTCCCTTTCTCTCTCAGAGCAAGAGAAAAAAATCTTAAAAAAATTTATCACTTGTGATACGCTGACTACAAAAACTAGCCTATTAATTGGGCAAATCATCTGCATTCCTCAAGTGTTCATTGTTTTCTTTTCCCAAGCCTCTTACTTTTTCTTAACATTGAAAGAGGGGAAAATAGTAACACTGAAAGAGGCACACGAATGGGTGGGTGAAAAACAGAACAGAGATACACACTGGAGGATATATATGGTTATCAATCATACTGGGGATCTGGAATACGGAGTTGAATCATTAATTTTTTTAAATCATGAAATTTCTTTTCTAAAAAATATTTATTTTTACGAGAGAGCGAGTGCATACACAAGTTAGCACACTGGAGGCGTAGAGGGAGAAGCAGACTCCCTGCTGAGCAGGAAGCCTGACATGGGGCTCTATCCCAGGACCCTGAGATCATCACCTAAGCTGAAAGCAGACACTTAACTGACTGAGCTACCCAGGCTCCCTAAATCACAAAATTTCTAATCAATTGTTTTTGCCCAAACAAAAAACCAAAAAAAACACCCCAAAAAGCCGGTTTCCTATGGATCTATTCAGTATTTGAATGAACTCTGCAGATAGTTCTGAGCCTAACTGTAAGTGTCAGGTTCTTCTCACACACCAAACTTTCCCGGAGCTATGAACAGCAGCCATCTGGACACATCTTCCCTTACCCTCTCACTCGGGGCTGGTCACTCACTGGGGAGATTATTGAAGAACAACAAGGACAAAAGGGGTGAGCAGAAACGAAATGGTAAAATAAGGGGACACAGCTAATCAACCATGTGGATCACACTCCTGTAAAGAAGGGCCATGAACTTAAAGTGAAGGGCTGTCTTTATCGTTTTCTTCAGAGCTCTGTGAGCTCGAAAGCTACTCTTAAAATAAGCACAAGTGTTGAACTTTACTTCTTCAAAAGTAAACGGGTGAAGAGCTTTGATAAAAATCAAGTATGAGAAACATTCTTCTATTTCCTTGAAAGCAAAACAAAATGAAAATACCCAGCTGTAAATGAGCAAATGAATGAATAAAAAGTTCGGAATTTTAAAAGTATGAGTGATGATAAATACAGCAGGTCAGGGAAGGCAGGTTCACAGAGTAGGGGGAATAAATGAATTCACAGAATTTAAAAATGCAAGGAATAAAGTATGAAGTAGGAGAGAAAGAGAAGAACATTTGAGAATCCTAATTTCTGGTATAAACCATCCCACAGATTATTGAGTGCAGAAAACCAAAGTTCTGAAAGCTTACCTAGGGAGGCTGATGTGTAAAAGAGGGCTTAAGTGTCTCCCATTCCAACTACGGACTGCAGGAACAAAGCATGCTAACCAACTGGCCTTCAATGATTTAGAGGAAATGATGCAGCAAACAGGCACATATACACGGCAGAATCATGCAAATCCAACAGGCAGTCTGATTCTACAACACACATAGCTTTACTACCTAAAATAGAACCTGTCTTTGTAAAACACCAACATAGTAGTTACTTAGCAAACTTAATAGAGACAGCTTTGCCCTCACACATGATCTTCTAGAGGGTGTTGAATCCACTGAATCCAGAGGAATCAAAGGAGAGTAATACTTCATGGACACAGAAACCTTCAAGGAAATGAAAACACAGCTTCTTTTTCTTTTTTAAGATTTTATTTATTTATTGGACAGCACAAGTTCAGGGAAGGCAGAGAGGAAGGAAGAAGCAGCCTTCCTACTGAGCAGGGAGCCTGATGTGGGGCTTGATCCCAGGACCCTGGGATGCTTAACCAACTGAGCCACCCAGGCACCTGAAAACATAGTTTCAAATTGAAAACTGTCTGCAGGGATGCCTGGGTGGCTCAGTCGTTAAGCGTCTGCCTTCAACTCAGGTCATGATCCCAGGACACTGTTCTGGGACTGGGCTCCCTGCTCTGTGGGAGGCCTACTTCTCCCTCTCCCACTCCCCCTGCTTGTGTTCCCTCTCTAGCTGTCTCTCTGTCAAAAAATAAATAAAATCTTAAAAATACAAAAACAAAAAACTTGATAGCGGAAGAATTAAGGCACTAATAACCATTTTTTAACTTCAGTAACACATGATTTTTAACCAGTTTTCAAGAGATGCTGATATCTTACAGAGTTCCTTGGAACAACATTCCACCAAAATATAAATCTTTGTGAAAGAGTAAATATTTTTTTAATGTGCTTGGCAAAATACTTAAATAGTTTTGAGGAACTCAAATATGGCAATTTCTCCATCCCTCTTGGTTTGAAGGATTTTGCTGTACCATAGAATCACATGTGTCTTTTCAAATAACAGAGAAAAAGAGGTCAATGTAAGTTCACTGTGTGAAGTAAAACTAGCAGTAATAAATGCATTTCTGAAAATTAAAACAATAGCAACTGTTGGTAGACATAACTCTTCCCTCTTACTGCCTCATGTTGCTTTCATGGGGGTAATTCTAATAAGCCTAGAAAGCAAAATTTGATAATTTCATAGAAATGCCATCCATACTCTTTCCTATTATATAGAAGGTAAGTAAGAGGGAACTTCATTCAGAAAAAAACAGCTGCATTTTAAAGTCACCTCAGTTTGTAACAGGACCTGAAAGTAATCACGCCATCTTCAATGAAAGCTGGCTACCTTTTTTTTTTTTTTTAAGATTTTATTTATTTATTTGACAGAGAAAGGGAGATCACAAGTTGGCAGAGAGGAAGGCAGAGAGAGAGGGGGAAACAGGCTCCCCACTGAGCAGAGTGCCCGATGTGGGGCTCGATCCCAGGACCCTGAGATCATGGCCTGAGCTGAAGGCAGAGGCTTAACTCACTGAGCCACTCAGGTGCCCCGAAAGCTGGCTACTTTTAACAAAAGCACAATGACCCAAGGGTAAAGATGAACCCTTTCCCTGTTAGTTTTTAACTAAAACCAAAAAGGGGAAAATTTCTAACTTTCCAGTTTTTAAGCACATCAAACTTTTATAATATCACTTTAACTATTGGTAATATCACTTTAACTGTTGGTCGCTATTCAAAAACCTACTACCTGAATATAATGGACCACTAACTCCTTTCAAACTTCTACACATAAGACTCCATTCTGGGGTGCCTGGGTGGCTCAGTCGGTTGGGCAACTGCCTTTGGCTCAGGTCATGATCCCAGGGTCCTAGGATTGAGCCCCACATTGGGCTCCCTGCTCAGCAGGGAGCCTGCTTCCCCCTCTCTCTCTCCCTCTGCCTGTTGCTCCCCCTGCTTGTGTGTGCGCGCTCTCTAATAAAAATTCTTAAAAAAAAAAAAAAAGACTGCATTTTTATTTGGCTTATTAAACCCAGGTGCTCTGGCAGGAGATGCTCTGATCCAGCACAGGAGAAAAGTCCAAGCATGAGGAAAGCCCAGAAAGGAAAAAGAGTTTTATTTACATGGAAATCTGTTCAAAGTGCAGCCCCCAATAAAATTGCCCAAGGACCACAAAGGAGCAAAGAAGCTCCCCCCTCCACCCCACTCTGCTGGAAACTGTCCACCCCATGAGAAGAATGGAAGGTGCAGAAATGGAACCATGAGGCCCCTCTGATCTTCTCTCATTTTTTCCCAAATTAATGTTACTGCACATTCCATCTAATCGTCCCTGTCTACTGTGTTGCCCCTTTCATTCTCCTTGTTCTCCTACTTCTAGGGCTTCCTTTTATTTCACTGTGTCCCTCCCTGGAGGCCCTTCTCATTTCTCTCTGCCTCTTGATCTTCCGCAGTCTCCCTAAACCATCACAATTCCCTTCTGTGCCTGGAACAAATCATCCCCGCCACTATTACCTGGTCTTTCCTGCCCTTTTCTGAGCAGAACACCTATGTGGAAAGCCCCATTCTTGTGATGAAGCTGGAAAGGAGTTAAGATCTTGGGAGGTAGTTTTTTTGAAATGCAAATTCAGCACCAGAGAAGGGGGGAAAAGAGCAAATTTTATAATCAACTGCAGAGACATTTATACTGTTTATTTTATAAATCCCAAATCACTAAGCTGGTATCACCATTGTTTCCCCTGGATGGGTCCTATTTCACACTTGTGTTCTCCACCCATTTCTTAATAGAATTTCAAGGTCTTTTCAAAGCACCCAAAATTGGAAGAGGGCAATACAGTCTGTGACACTGTGGTGTGTGGTGTGTCTGAAAATGTGGCAAATTAAATTAAACTAGGCTGGCCATGGCAGAAAAGATGACCTTTTCTGACTATAACTGTCACATCATAAGGCACTGAGCCCACAAAACCCTGCCTCTTCATACAGCAGCTATAAAGAGGGATCCCGGAGGACCCTTCCACAGAAGATCCAGTGACATGATCTATGTTGACATAACAGCTGGAAAGTTGTCCAAACTCAATCACAAACGGTGAGACGATTTCAGATGAGGTATTAATAGGATCAGTTTGTGGTTCCACACACCATGCAGCGGCCAGCCCCTGTGATGCCGACCTCTGCTCCTCTGCCCTATGACCATCTTCTCTAAATTCATACCTCAGTGCCTTCTGCGCTGTATCAACAGACACAATGTATGACCAACAGGATATGAGCAACGGGATGTGGAAGTGATGGCTGTACGGCTTCTGGGGTGTAAGGATAAACTGTGAAAGATGATGAAATGTAGTGGGTTTCCTAGTTGGCTCACCCACTTGCGTCAACTAACTGTCCTACAGCAAGTAGTCTCAGTGGTGGCAAAATAAAAACAGACAAGCTGTTGTTCGCCCAAATCAACTCCAGCTAAGCTCTTCCCCCTCCCGGACAGGAACCAAGCTGACCCAGCACGCTCTCCTCCTCGATCTCAGAAGGGAATCCCACCCAGAGAAGACAGAGGGAAGATGAGGAGGGAGGGCTGAATTTCACTCTTGCTCAGGATTCTTCAGATTGTCTATGGGTAGCAATTGCGAAGAGAATTTTGTGGGGGAGCCCAGACTCTCCACAGAAACCTCTCGGATCTCAAGTCCTTGGCGGTCAAGGACTCAACACTGACCCCGACTGCAGGATGCCTCGCCACTGAGCACTCCGAGGGGCACACTCCGGGGCTGCTGGTATTCTGCTAACATGGCCCACAGGAGGCAGTTCCTCATAAGCAGAAAAATGTCATGGTCGTTCTTCACCCATGCTCTGTAAAAGTTTTAAAGCATTTAGTGTCTGAAATCGGATGGAGAGCTCCCAACAGCCTCTGAAATGAGTGCTATTAGTTACCCCATTTTATACTCCTGTGAAGAAACAGAAGCTTTGAGGGATGAACTATCTTGCCTAAAGGCACACAGCTCTCAAGTGACCGAGTTGAGACAAAACCAAGAATGGCAGGGTCCCGGCTAGTAAGTCATTCTGCTTCTAAGTCAGGCACATATCTGATGATGACCTCTGACCCTGGTAAATTCAGAATTCAACTCAGTTAAATGAGAGAACAGCATATAAAAGTTTCAATTCAATAAAATTGAAGGTTACATATATACCAGAACCAAACCATGTCATCACTTACACCTGCTGTTTAAAGGGTTCTTTGGAATGCCATATATTTTCCCAACACTGGTTCTGATGTCATCTAAATGCCGCTAGGACCAGTTCCCAAAAAAGTAAAAAGGCAGAGAAAATAACATGGGTGCATGGAGTTAAGTACTACATATGGTAGAGACTAATCAAAATTCTGCCCTCAGTCTTCGGGTGAACATCCGTTTCAAAAGAAAACTCAAAGAATGCTTTCACATGTTATCTTTTTACACGTAGGGGAAAAATGTGAAACTTCAAGTATGATTTACTGGGTTAAGACTCCTTCGATTGCCAGGACAAAAATACCTCATCCTGTCCCTGCAAAGAATCAGGTCCTTAACATCTTTAAAACATTCCAGACTGCAGGAACAATGAGGACTGGGGGGAGGAAGAGGGCAAAAGGCGGAGAGATAAGCGATGGGACTTGATACAGACACACCTACACATTCTATTCATTAGCAACAACTTGGGCCACCCTAATTTCCTCCTTGTGGAGCCACACTCGGGCCTCTGCACCAGAAAAGTCAGTCAACGTCTGTGTAAGGGGGCGGGGGAGCATACTGGAATCTTAACAGAAAAGAGAGTTATCTGTCCTCAGATTTCTCCAACTCAGGCCTTCAGAGGATAATGCCCAGGTCCGAAAGCACATGTCAACAAGCAGCACATTCCTTCTGAAAACAGTCTTCTATCCCCAGGCTTGTCTCCTCTGCCATCCCACACGTAGGCAGCTGTTGCAGGAAGTCGGCTCCAGACCTCCATCAGCATCACCCAGAGGCCTCCAAAACCAGAGAACTGGCAGAACTGCCAGAGATCTGGCAGCCCACATTTGAAATGGAAAAGAGGGTGTTAACTGCCCAGTTTCCTGCTAGAAGGAATGTCTCTTGCATTTTGAGCCAGGGGTCCACATATCTATCATCCTTAAAAAAAAAAAAAAAAAAGCTATGTAGGCTTGCTTGGACTATTTTCACTTTCAGACTGTACTTGGCAAAAAGACAGGTGAATTCCACTGACCTGAGCTCACTTTTAATTTTTTTCATGCTTTCTTGATATTTTTGCCATGCTGAGGAATCATCCACAGCTGCAGACAAGTGAAAACACATCGGATTTATCTGCGACGACAGACCTGAGAGATGGCGCACTGATGGGAATCCATCTAGAGGCTGCAGGTTTTCAAGTTGCAGCGTGGGAAGCACACAGTACAGGAGCAAGGAGAAACCCCCGAGCCCTGCCACAACCAGACTCTCTGCCCACACACCCGGTCTGAGCAGGCCTCGGAGAATATGCACTCAGGAGACAGAAGAGCTTGCAAGTGAACAAAGCCATCAGCCACCTGCCAAGCGTGCAAGCCCCACCAAATAGCTTATTTTAAACAGAAAAGCACCAATGTTATCTCTTAGAGGGAGCCAAGACCAGAGGAGATTCCAGAAGAAAATCTGCCTTGACTCCCAACATTCCAGACCTTATTAACATTGAGTTCCTCCTTCCAAACAAAGGGGACCACTGTCGCTGGCCCTGCACAGGTGGACGCAGCCACCCCTCCCGGAGCCCATGCCATCCAGCAGGAGGAGAAACTCCAAGGCCTCCCCAGTGGTCACAATCTCAGACCTCGAGAAGAAAACACCATCCCCAACTTACTCCTATAATTCTTATCTGCAAGAATGAATGCACTTTCAAGCTAAGTTTGGGTAAACAGACACTGGGGTCAGATTCTGTTTCTGAGCAGTGATAGCAAAATGTAAGAGAAAAAAATATCAGGGAGGACCATCTGAGAAGGAATTAGAACACAAAAACCTGATAATAAGGGAAACTGCTAGGGTCAGAAGGCAATTTGTGATCTCCAAAGGAGAAAAGCACAAGAATAATGCTTTTGTCACCAGCTTCCAGCGTTACAGTCAGAAACTATGACTCCATGCGGTGGAATTTCATCTAAAGCGTAACTGAATCTTGGGATTGCCAGCAATTCCAAAGGTCAAAGGTCAAATGCCAAATGTATGCTGTATCCTCGTTTTCTTCCGTATTTGGAATTCTTACCATTTTGTTCCAATTCTTTCCCACGTGGCACAGAAAGTTCTAGAGGCCTCCACATCAGCTACTACCTATATATTAGTAACACAACTGGAACTCTTCCACCAACAGTACATGCTTATCATTGTATCGGTACACTACGAAAGGAATATGCCTCACTTAAATCAACTGTTTTAACTGAATGCCTCCCAGAGTCCCTCCATCTTATTTTATTTTATTTTTTCAATTTAAATTCAATTAGTTGACATATAATGTATTATTAGTTGCAGAGGGAGAGGTCAGTGATTCATCAGTCTTATAAAACACCCAGCACTCATTACATCTGCACCCTCCTTAATGTCCATTAAAAAGTGGGTTAAAGCCTCCGCCTTCGGCTCGGGTCGTGATCCCAGGATCCTGGGATCGAGCCCCACGTCGGGCTCTCTGCTCAGCGGGGAGCCTGCTTCCTCCTCTCTCTCTGCCTGCTTCTCTGCCTACCTGTGATCTCTGTCAAATAAATAAATAAAATGTTAAAAAAAACAAAAACAAAAATAAATGTAATCTTTATCCTCAGTTAAAAAAAAAAAAAAAAAAAAAAATTGCTTGGCAGTCAAAGGGCCAGAGGCGCTCAAGTGTTACTGTGCCTACTCCCCACCCAGAGAGCGGAGGGAAACCAATAAGGCTGAGCCCCAGCTCCACAGGTTGTTGAAGGCTGGGAAAGATCATGAGTTTACACGGATCTCACAAGCCCCTCCGTGGCAGTGAAGCTGCGAGTCTGAGACCAAGGAGCCGGGGTCTAGAGGAGCCTCAGCTCTGGGAAAGCCTTGTGGACGCTAACAAGGACTCGGGTTCCCCGCTCCAACCACAGCAGTACCAGCTCTGTCTGCTTTCAGAATGTGTGTGTTTGTGTGTGTGTGTATGCACACACACAAATGCTTATAACGGTGGCATGGGAACAAGGATCTGTATTTAACTGGGATCCACACAAGAGTGTTTGAAAAAGGAAGATCTACTCATGGGTAAGATTTTGAAAATTACTGACCCCAATTCACCCGTTCATCTTACTAAAGGAAACCTGAGGCCTAGTGACATGACTTGCATATCACACAATCCCAAAACATATACTACTGTATCTTAACAGTTCCACTAAGGTTTTAAAATGTACACGTGATGCGTGAGAAAGACATCCTCATTGCTGGGACAAACCTACAGATGAGGGAAAGGTCTGCAGTATCAACTGCACATACGCCACACCTTCACACACAAAGTGGAGATTGTGAGTTAGCATGTCTGACGTACTCTCTCTTCCTGTCCTTGTCCCATCCCAGACACAGACACACACACCTATAATAATTAAAGGGCCTGCTAGGTCTTTTTCATATTATCAGACAGTGGTTCCTCACTGAAGTTTTTCTTTTTCACTCTGGATTCACGTAATCCTTTCGGAAATAGTCTAGTAGATACCCTTTCCTCCTTTGTGAGGATATAGAATAATGGGACTACCCCTCAGACGAAAATTGCGGGATTTCAGTCTCAAACCTGGAACTGCTGGGTAACTTCCTTATGTCATATGCTTTGGTTCTAATTGAGGCTAAAAGGGAAAGAATGAAACTTCCCTCTCACTCCGGGCAACACCAGTAAGTTCTTCAGTCTCCGTGATGAAAGACAACAGGACAATTTTAACTGGGCCTTGGCCACAGAACAGTCTCCAGACCCATCCATTGGGCGGTATTCTGCAGATGAGAACACATTTTTCCATACCACAGGATTCAGCAATTCCACTATGGAGTACTCATCCAAAGAAAACAAAAACACTAATTTGAAAAGATATATGCAGCCCTGAGTTCACTGAACCATTACTTATAGTAGTCATAATCTCCGACAGATGCACTGAAAATAGATGGTGTGTACATGTACACACACACACACACACACACACACACGAATATTACTCAGCCATAAAAAAGAAGGAAATCTGGCCATCCACAACAACATGGACATCCCTAGAAGGTACTATGCTAACTGAAAGAAGTCAGACAGAGGAATACAAATAAATATGGTATGATTTTACTTACATGTGGAATCTAAACAAACAAATGAACAAATAAAACCAAACAGATACAGAGGAAAGACTGGCAGTTGCCAGAGAGGAAGGGGGTTAGCTGATGGGGGAAACAGGGGAAGGGGATGAAGATCCACAGACCTTCAGTTATAAACAGTAAGTCACAGGGAGGTAGTGTGCAGCACGGGGACCATAGTCAAGAATGTTGTACTGTGAACCTGAAAGTTGCTAAGAAAGTGAATCTCGAAAGTTCTCATCAAAAGAAAAATTTTTTGGTCACTTTGTGTGGTGACAGACAGTGTCTAGACTGAGTGTCAGGATCATTTAGCAAAGTATACACATGTCTGGGAACGCAGGGTGTAGCTGTCAAAGCGTAAGGTGGTCTGAGCAGAAGGAAGGCACTCCTGGCTTACAGAGGAAGGAGCTGCAGGAAGGAGGAGCGTCGGCAGGGAGGAAGGAGGGTCACTGCATAGGAGGATAGAGACACACCGGTTTAGAGAGGAGGTTGTCTTGGATCAAAGGTGATCCTAAGATGACACGAGGGAGAGAGCAAAATTATTCAAGTAAAAAGGGGGAACGTTATCCTGAGGTATTAAGAACTGAACTAGGCTACTTTTAATATTTAATAAAGATAATTAAAATACCCATTTTATAGATGATACAGAGGTTCAGAGAATACTAAAAGCAAATAGTTAGCAAGTGACAAAGCCAGATCAATTCTAAGCTAAGGAAGCCTGCTAAGAAAGTCCCAACCATTCTGTGCCCACGACACACCAGGAAACTCCAGGTAGTACAAAGAAACATGAGCCAACATTCCTCAGAGGGTACAGTGGGACTCTATCCTCCCTAAGCTGTTTTCCTGAAGGTAATAGTAAATGAAAGGAGGGGCTGTCTGCAGAGCAGTCTCCCTAGAGGTAAAGAACTCTTCCTAGGAAGGGTAAACACTAAACAGCTACATATGTTCAAATGGAAGATCTGTTCTAGAAAACAAAGCAATTAAGAATACACAATTCATTCCACAAATATTTGCTGTGTACCTACTATGCGCCCAAAATAGTTCTAGGAGGTAAAAATGGAGAATTAAAGTTCCTATTTCCTATTGGGCACAACTTAGGAAACCGCACATATTGTAGCCATCCTTAATTCTAAGATAGTAGTTCTTTATTTTGGCTGACATCATTCCCAGTGGAGGGCTGATAAAACAAACAAACAAGAAAACATGAAGCCAGATCAGGTGAACAGATTCTGATTTAGTAGATCTGAAAGCGAGGTTCATGGATCTATTCTGGGATTTTTGTAGGTTATTTCATTTAACCTACTATATGTTATTCAGTTCTTTTCTTGTTTGTACATTGATTCATCTGCTTATTCTTTTATATTTTATTATATTTTAAAATAATATCTGATTCATTTGTGGTTCTCTTCTTTGAAAATATTTACAACTGGAAGTATAATCTTAATCCTCTTTACCTACTTTGTCCATCCCCTTCCCTTCCCTCTGACAACCACTAGTTTGTTCTCTGTATTTAAGAGTCTATTTTTTGTTTTTTAGATTTCACATATAAGTAAAATCAAATGGTGATTTGTCTTTCTCTGTCTGACTTATTTCACTTAGCATAATACCCTCTCTAGGTCCATTCATGTTGTTGCAAGTGGCAAGATCTCATTCTTTTTTATGGCTGAATAATATTCCATTTAATATACATATATCACTCTTCTTTAGATTTCTCTACTCACGCGTCTATCAGTGGATATCTGGGTTGCTTCCAAATCTTGGCTAATCTCAGTAATACTGCAATAAATACAGGGGTGTATATCTTTTTGAATTAGTGTTTTTCTTTGGGTAAATAACCCAAGTGAAATCACTGGATCATATGGTAGTTACAGTTTTGATTTTCTGAGGAACCTCCATATTGTTTTCCTCAGTGGCCACACCATTTTATATTCCCACTAACAGCGCATGAGGCTCCCTTTTCTCCACATCCTCGTCAACACTTGTTATTTCTTGTCTTTCTGATACTAGCCATTCTGACCGGGATAATGTGACATCTCATGGTTTTGATTTGTATTTTCCTGATGATTAATAATGATGAGCATCTGTTCATGTGCCTTTTGGCCATCTGTATGTCTTTTCTGGAAAAATGTCCATTCAGGTCCTCTGCCCATTAGATTTTTTCTTGGTGTTGAGTTGTAGAAGTTCTTTATGTATTTTGGAGATCATCCCTTTACTGGATGTATCACTTGCAAATGTCTTCTCCTATTCAGTAAACTGCCTTTTCATTTTGTTTCATTTGAATTAGTGTTTTTCTTTGGGTAAATAAAGAGCAAAAGCTCTTTATTTTTGTGTAGTCCCAATCGTTCATTTTTTTTTCTTTTTTCTCTTGCCTGAGGAGACATGTCCATAAATATACTAAGGCCCAAATCTGTCCAACAGATTATTGCCTAGGTCTTCTTTTAAGAGTATTATGATTCTGGGGGCACCTGGGTGGCTCAGTGGGTTAAACCACTGCCTTCGGCTCACGTCATGATCTCAGGGTCCTGGGATCGAGCCCCACATTGGGCTCTCCACTCAGCGGGGAGCCTGCTTCCCCTTCTCTGCCTGCCTCTCTGTATACTTGTGATCTCTCTCTCTCTCTGTCTCTCCCTGTGTCAAATAAATAAATAAAACCTTAAAGAAAAAAGTATTATGATTCTGGGTCTCACATTTAAGTCTTTAATCCACTGTGAATTTATTTTTGTGTAGGGTCTAAGAAAGTGGTCCAGCTTTATCCTATCCAGTTTGCCCAGTACCATTTATAAAACAGACTGTCTTTTCCTCATGTATATTCTCACCTTTTTTGTCGTGGATTAATTGACCATATAACCATGGGTTTACTTTTGCACTATTCTGTTGCACTGATCTATGCATCTGTTTTCCTGCCAGTACCAGATTGTTTTGATTGCTCGAGCACTGTAGCGTATCTTGAAATCTGGGATGGTGATATATTCAACTTTGTTGTCCTTTCTCAAGACTGTTCTGACTATTCGAGGTCTTTTGTGGTTCCACACAAATGTTTGGATCATTCATTCTAGTTTCTGTGAAAAATGTTACTGATATTTTGATAGGGATTGCACTGAATCTGTAGATTGCTTTGAATAGTATGGACATTTTAACAATATTAATTCTTCTAATCCATGAGCATAGAATATCTTTCCATTTGTCTGTGTCCTCTTCAAATCCTTTCAACAACGTCTTAGTTTTCAGAACACAAGTCTTTTACCTCATTGGAACGTGGTCATTTCAGATTGGCATGTTCCATTCAGTAATATGCACTTACGGTGGTTTTACCGCTTTTTATACTTTAACAACACTGGGTAATATTCCATTGTCTGCATATTGCACAGCTTGTTTACTTACTGGAGGACATCTAGACTGCTTCCGAGTTTTGGCAATTATGATTACGGCTGCTATAAACACTTGTGTGTAGATTTTTGTCAGGACCTAAGTTTTCATCTGGGAAAATGAATACTTAGTTTTTAAATCCAACATGTAAACCCCTCAGATCCTTACTGACATGAGGCAGAAAACATAATACTCTGGTTCTTTATTTCGTGGCTCAACCACGTGGAGAACTGCACTTTGAGTGGTTTTGAGGAGGTAAATTAATGCAATGAGAAAAGGAGCAACAGACCGAGTTCAGACTAAAGCAGAGATACTCAATTTTTTCCAATTTTTCATGGCAAAACACACACTCCTGTCAGTGCACAGGGAAAGTGATCTCACTGTTACTATCATCGCCATCACCATCATCATCATCATGTTTTCTACACACAGTGAAGAGCTTACGGTGCTCAAAATAATTATACTCTCATTCATTACCCAAGAGGCCAAAATGCTTGTAAATATACAGATGTTAGCAAACATTTCAGTACAGATTTCAGTGCAAATCCCTATCGTCTCTTAAAGCTGTGAGTATATTAAAAAATAAAGCAGCTTACACATTTAGACATGTGATACAGAATAACTGTAGAGATAAGGAAGATACTGTTTTTGCCATACTTAATCCATAATTACCTTAGTTTTATTTGCTAACTTTGACCCTGATTCATCTTAATTTCCTTCCTTTATCTCTCTGCTCCTTGGATTTATTCTGACTCTATTATATATATCTATGTCATCTGTCTGAAATCTTTGTTGGTGCAAGACAGACATTATTAGTGAATAAATCAAATAATCAAGGTAGTTCAAACCTCATTAAGCTCTCCGAAGACTGCTTCTACGTTCCTTTTCTCTTTTTTACAAACTAAAATTCTCCTTAGAAAAACTAGTTTCTAATTTTTTGGTGTGACTTCCTTTTCATACCCATTGTTAAAAAGTCTAACATCGTTAGTAATCGAATTTCAAACTGAGAGTCTGTATTATCAGTTGACTAAAAGTAACGTTAAAAAACAGCAAAAATAGCACTATACCTAAAAAACTACTTAAAGGCCTCTTAAACTTTGGGTCTCTTTTATATACTTGTTTACACTTTGTACAGTAAGAACTTGGAAAAATATAGAAAAGAATAAGGAACAAAATTAAAGGAATCTATAATACATTTTACACAGAAAAATTTCTGGTCACTTTTGACTGTATCTTACTATTCCTCTTTTTAATGCTACAATTCACTCATAAATAAAGTGGGGGGAAGGGCTGAAGCTAACGGCTGGTTCTACCTCAGTTTCCTCAGCCCCAAAAGAGTCCAGTCTTCTCTACGCAATCAAACATAAACAACTTCCGTCTCTGTCATTCACAAACACATCTCACATACACAGTCCTTGTTCCTATCTGGATGAGGTCTGGTAAGACAAAGGAGTATATTTAATGACTGCTATAAACACTTCTTACCCTGTCTTTTCTAGACGCTCATGTCTTTATATAATTTATATTTGTAAACTCACCTCACTTTTCAAAATGTTACCTTATTCTACTTCAATTAAGTCAGCCTCTCCACACGCCTGTATCAAAAGCCTGTTTTTAACTCCTATGGCATCGAAATAGGCAGTTTCTAAATCCTGGCTAAAAACTTGATTTAAGGGGCACCTGGGTGGCTCAGTGGGTTAAAGCCTCGGCCTTCAGCTCAGGTCATGATCCCAGGGTCCTGGGATCGAGCCCCGCTTTGGGATCTCTGCTCAGCAGGGAGCCTGCTTCTGCCCACCCGCCTCTCTGCACCCCTTCCACCTGCCTCTCTGCCTACTTGTGATCTCTGTCAAATAAGTAAATAAAATCTTTAAAAAAAAAAAAAAAAACAACTTAAAGTACATATACCTGCTTCCCCAAATTAACCAATCTGTAGCCATAAGACTCATCTACAAAAAAACACATGCCCTTTGGAGCTGATGTCTCATATACAGTGACCGTATTTCTTCCACCTCAGTCTTGAGCAATGAACACTTCATTCAGAATGCAAAGGTGGCATTAAGCAAGAACTGATGCCTGAAACTAAGCAGAAATATATTCCTATTCCACAATGATACATTTCACTACAGAACCAAGTAATTACATCTGGTTTGATGAGGTGTAATTATTTTCACTGTTAAACTAGCCCTGTACTTCTTAGAAAGACTCTTTGGATCTCCTCCCTGCCTGTCTATTTGGAGTGAAAACAACAGGAAGTGGGCTAATGTGAAAAGCCACTCACTCGGATACTTGTTACTGAGCTTATGTAAAACGTTACATGGCACTTGTGACCCAAGGATATTTCTGCCATAACTATTAATAAAAAAGATGAAACGATATTCAGCTCTTCCTCGGAAAACGATCAGAAGGTCTAACCAGTCATCCCTACAAGAAAAGACCAGTGGCCATGAAATAACACTGTTAGGTACAAGATGTTTCTTTTGGGATGTCTGGTTCCATGGATCACTCCTTACAGCATCTCTGCCCATTACCTTGCAAATCGGAATCAGTTGACTTTGGACTGCTCCTGGCCCGCCGCTCGGTTTTCTTAATTCCTGGCCCGCCCCCGCTGCCTCCACTGCCTCCGCCGCCTCCAGCGCTGTGGCCCTTCCCATAGCCGTTGTACACGGGTGTGCAGTTGCTTTTGTAGATAGAAGACGGGGGGCTGTTGAGGCGGTTCTGGCGGTCAATCTGGCGGTCTTTCAGTTTTTTGTGCGGAGGCTTGCTGTACTGGTCTTCCCGGGTAATGTAGCTTGACATTCCATAGAGCGGTATGATTTCTGAAATGGAGGATTATGACAAACACAAGCTCAGTCTACATTTTATGTATGTATTTAGTTAGTTAATTAGTTTCGTTTTGTTTTATTTACTTGTCAGAGAAAGAGTGGGCAAGCACAAGCAGGGGGAGTGGCAGGCAGAGGGAGAAGCAGACTCTGCTGTGCAGGGAGCCCCATGCAGGAGACATCCCAGGACCCTGGAATGACCACCTGAGCAGAAGGCAGAAACTTAACCAACTGAGCCATCCAGGTGCCCCAGTCTACATTTTCAGTAAGAAATTTTAAATGGTCAAAAGACCTGGCTCCTGAAGGAAGGAGTTTAAAAAACTACTAAATATTTTTTTTAATTTTACAATACATGTTTAAAATGTTCCCATTCATTTTGAACCAATTGAAGAATGATCATTAAAAACTGTATTGTGTGAAAGAACAAATAAAACTATAGTGCATTTTCATGAATGTTCCCAAAATTATGGAAAATACTGAAGACAAGGTTACTGTCCCTGAAGAGTTCATATTCTAGTTGAATTTATATATAAATTTGATTTTGTCACTGTCAAATGTTTTTAACTGCAATATATCAAAAACAAATCAGAAAAAAACAGAACAGCCCCATAAACGTGTCCTTAGAATCAAGACACTTAAAACTATACTCATCGTTATACACAAAATAGCATTTCTTCTGAAAAGTGTATAACATATCACTTCTCGGCCTTTTGGCTAAGATCAAGTGAAAAGTGTATAACGACCAGAATCTAAGGAGTTGTTTATGGCATGTGAAAGAGCCAACTTCTGAATAAAACTTACTAACATGATGAGATGAAAAATTTAACTAAAAATAATCAAAGCTCACAGAATCAAGGGAAATGTTCAAAGAGAAACAGCAGAAGTAAATATAAGCCATCTCTGCAACCTGGTGCCTCCCGTAGTAAGCTGTGGTCTCAAACGTCTATTTTGGAGTAATCTAGAGGCAAGATAAACTGACTAGTAGAATGTCACCTGGCTTCACTACGTAGAATCTTTTTTTTTTTTTTTTTTTAAGATTTTATTTATGAGGGGCACCTGGGTGGCTCAGTGGGTTAAAGCCTCTGCCTTCGGCTCAGGTCATGATCCCAGAGTCCTGGGATGGAGCTCCACATCGGGCTCTCTGCTCTGCAGGGAGCCTGCTTCCTCCTCTCTCTCTCTGCCTGCCTCTCTGCCTACTTGTAATCTCTGTCTGTCAAATAAATAAATAAAATCTTTGAAAAAAAAAGATTTTATTTATTTATGAGAGAGAGAAGGAGGGAGCATAAGTTGGTGGAGGAACAGAGGGAGAAGCAGACCTCCAGCTGAGCAGGAAGCCCAATGCAGGACTGGATCCCAGGATCCTCGGATCCTGAACTGAGCCAAAGGCAGACAGGCACTTAACCGCCTGAGCCACTCAGGCGTCCCTACTATGTAGATTTTTAAGTGGCTCCAAAAAAACAATGGGAGCTTACAAAACAATTTCTGATCTTAGGGGAAAACATTTATTTTAAATTAAAAGATGTTAAAGTCAATTAAAAATTGTATTTAGGCATTAATAAAAATGACAATATATAACACAGAGATTGGGTCTTTAAGTGTTAATAAGAAAAAAGGGCCCCCATATGCATAGAATGACCAAATAAATTAGTATTCCAAGCTGAATACGTCTGAGAGTGAAAAGGTAGCATTCCTATCCTGTCTCTGGACAAGAGACCTAAATGGGGCCTGTTTTAAGCATACCAAGAATGCACATTCCCCTTATTTAACATAACTGACCTTTCAACTGATCAATGGTAAAGCTCCACTTTTCTTTCTATTCATATAGCTTAGAGAAGATCTTTAAAAAGCAAATCTTCACAAGGTAACCAAACTGCACTTAAGAATGTGAAAACACGAATGCAATCTGATTCAGAGCCTATGCCCAGGGTGCCTGGGTGGCTCAGCTGGTTAAGCATCAGACTCTTGATTTCGGCTCTCGAGTCATGATCTCAGGGTCAAGAGACTGAACCCCACACCAGCTCCTGACTCAGAGGGGAGTCTGCTTAAGAGTCTTTCTCTTTGTCCCTCCACCCCGGGCTAATACTCCCTCTCTTGTTCTAAGAGCCTATGTCCAATTAAATCATACCCAAATATACAAAAGGATATTAATTGTTTTAAATACCACAATGCGTTTTACTTGAAATTTAAGATATTCACCATGGACACTAATATAATAATCTTTTAAAACATGTTAAAACTTTAATCCTCCGATATGGGAAATTAAATGTTTTAAGTTGTTTTTAGATATGTACACTGAGAAGTAAGGTAAGGGATATATATAGGGCTTTTTAACTATAAAACAAAAGGATTTTTTTTTTGCTTTCTTTAATTTGAAATCAATGAGGCACTTTCATTTTTACATTATTATACCGTGTTATTACAATGAAAATAAACCAAAATACCTTCTGAAAGAAAAACACTTTTCTTCGTAATTTTAATGACCATTTAAATCATACTGCCTGTCTAAAATTGAAGAGGACATCATTTACAAAAGGTTAACTACGTGGCTTCCTACTAACACACTGTGTAAGGCACTCTTCATCAAGCAATTAGCCAGTTGCCAAGGTTTTTAGTCATTAAGCTCAGACCAAATCAGAAAACTCTGATAATACTCAAATATTTGAATGTGCTTTGTGTCAAAGCACTGAATACTTTCTTAAAAATGAGAGTTAATTATATTTTTCAGATTTTATCCAAATGCTTTCATGGCATTTCCTCACTCTGTTTGGGGGGGTTATATCATTAGGCAGGAAGATTATATCAATACAAAGTTATCAATGCCATCATTTCTCCATGCCCTGCTATGATAGCACTTGATTCTTTTGAATTTTGTATTTCTAAGTACTAAATTTCTAACTACTAAATCAAACAAAAAACCAAAACAATGAACTCAAATTCTATCCCTAAGTTAGAATAGGATGTTCCACTTAAAATAACCATCTCAAATTTTTATTTTGTTAAGAAAAAAAATTACAATGTGAGTTAAACATACAGGGGGAAAAATATATATACATACATAATTGATGTATTTGAAGTTTAGGTAAGTGAAGTTTACGGTAAGTTGCTATTCCTGCTATACAGCAGGAATTCCCATATTTGAACCAATATAAAGAAATGTTTGAAGTGATAAAATGCTTCAATTCATAGAAGAAAATCACTTTGCAAAGCCTTAGACATCTTAGCTATTAAAGTCTAATTTGGGGGGGGGGGGACACCTGGGTGGCTCAGTTGGTTAAGCATCTGCCTTCAGCTCAGATCATGATCTTGGGGTCCTGGGATGGAGTGTGGCTTTTGAGCTCCCTGCTCAGTGAGGAGCCTGCTTATCTCTTCCCTTGCCCTCTGCTGTTTCCCCTGCCTGTGCTTGCTCTCTCTGTGCCAAATAAATAAAATCTTAAAAAAAAAAAAAAAAAAGTCTGATTTTTTTACCCTCACTTATTTAGTTTCTTAGTATCCATTTTGACAGAAAAAAGGCTTTAGACTCAACCAATACCACAAACCAGAAAGACATATTGTCTGAGACTCTTTCATGTCGGGGTGAGTACTTGGCTACTAACCAGTGAAATTGGTTAAAGTAAAAACAGGTTTCAGGAGGACCCTATCGAGGAGATTTTGAGTTCTACTAAGATTGCCAACACAGGGCATCTGGGAAACCGAGTCCTCTATCACTGCCAACTGGGCACAAAACACTTAATTCTCCTTCTCTGGCTAGGCCATACGGATGCCTAGGCAACAATGTCCCACAGTTCCATCTCAGGCCACTGGCACAGAAAAATATGTAAATGGGACACAGGAACGTAAGCTACATCACTCACTTCTTACTACGGTAAGAAGTAGCTATCCCACTCCCTTCTTTTCGCAGTGGCTGGAACAGGGGGCAGAATCTTGGAAAACATGAAGCGCTGAAACCCACAAAGGAATCTTTGCAAGATGTGCTTCGAGACAGAGGAAGCTAGGAATTTCTTGTGAGCTTTCTACAGCCAGTAGATCCCCTACCAGGCTCATTGCAGGAGAAACAAAGGCTTCATGGTTCTCCTAAGCTACTTCCAAGTTGTAACCAGTTTCAACTGCTCCCAACGCCAACAATAATCTACTCACCTTGCTCGCCGTATATTGTAGGGGGAATATGGTGCTGAGGAAAAAACTGAGGCGGCATATCTCCAGGTCCAGTAACAGGTGGGTAGTAAGCCGTGTGTGAGTTATGAATAAAATGGGGGTGATGAGTCAGGTAGGGGGGCAGGTGGTGGGTTGGAGACATGGCTGAGGGATAGCTTGGGGGGTAACACTCAGGAGACTGCGGTGTGACCACCACCCTGCGGACTCCAGTATTGTCTTCAATCACCTAAAGAAAACAGCAGAAAGAAACAGTGTTGTATTGTATACATTATCAACAAACATCTTGTGGACATATATAGTATTTAATTGCTTCCCTTACTGGAATTTTTCTCTCCTCATGGAGGAAAAAAATTAGTGCAGGTTCAATCCTGGTTCTCTAACTCAAACCAATTTTTAGATGCATCTTAGAAATAATAATGTTTAACAATGAAAACTTATGAAAATAAGCTTTCATCAACCACTTGATTCTGATTACACAAAACTTTTTGGAGAGATCAACAGCTTGATAATAAGCCAATTATTATGATTATAGGCCAAAATAAAATGATTTATTCATGTCTAAAACATTCTAATAAAAAAATTATAATAAACTTTATTTTTAAAAAAACTGATACAAAATATCAAGTTGATCAATGTTAGCCTGTACATGAGTGTACAAGTTAGGTCCCGTCTGAATTAACAGCCAGTCATCTTTATGTTAAGAAAAGAAAAATCATTATGTTTATTAATGAACCAATTAACATAATCGTTTGTCTCATAAAATTTTCAAAGAAGACCAGGAAGAAGACTTCTGAAGACGTCATCCAAGACAAGTGAATTTCATGTGTGATTTAGCTGATTTGAGCAATGAATTTGAATGTAACTAATGGTTCGGTGGTTTTCCAGAAAGGAGATATCTGAGTTAACATCAATGTACTTCACAGGGCAAGCTTTCCAGATGGGCTTGACGGCTTTTGACCCATTCCTGCTTTAGCATGACCGTACTGTTTGTACAGGGCTTTCGGAAACAAAGAGAACATTAACTTCAGAGGCCAGGGGAGTACCAAAGGTTCATTTAATTTGGGACCAAGGATGCAGATAAAATGAGGGGATTCCAACCAATAAAAAACTCAAACAATACTCAATCAAGATGGACACCTTTGCTCCCAAGACATCCTGATGACATAATTGGAGCTGTGAAGGGAGACACTAGGACAGGGGACCTGCTATAAGCAGAAGGAGCCCATCACCACTCTGTCCACACGTTTTTCAGAAGCTTTCTAATTCCCTCAAGGAAGGTAGCTAAGGCAGTATAGTAACAATGTTTACTGTCTCTCTGGCCAACTCCATGGGACCTGCTCTCAAGACAAAGGCTTTTGTTGAGATGCCAGGTAAGAAATTACACAACAGATACCATAATCAAGAGGGAAAGCTGAGGAGCAGAGAAAGGCAGAATGACGGGTGCTTTTAGGATTTGAAAGAACTGGTAGTGCTGGGATAGCTCCGAGAAAGGCCCCTGAGGTCAGGGCCCAAGAGTACACCTAGATGCCAAAGAGACCAGCTGGTCTAATCACGTATTTAAGACAATCAGGCACACACTGGTAGGAAGCTTGCTTAAAAAAATAATAATAATTTTAAACCACCACCACCACTACCAAAAAGCACTGAAAATTAAACTTGTATATTGAAATGGATTTCTCATTACACCTCAGGAGGCTGATTATAGGCCAAAATAAAATGACTTATTCATGTCTAAAACATTCTAATAAAAAACTTATAATAAACTTTATTTCTTAAAAAACTGATACAAAATGTCAAGTTGATCAATGTTAGCCTGTACATGAGTGTACGAGTTAGGTCCCGTCTGAATTAACAGCCAGTCATCTTTATGTTAAGAAAAGAAAAATCATTATGTTTATTAATGAACCAATTAACATAATAGTTTCAGAATTAATCACTATGTTAACAGTTCATTAAGAAAACAGCATTAACTCCTTAAAATGAAGATTCTGAGTCATACTCCCTCCTAAAGCTCAAGATGGTGCTTTTTATGCATTATTTAATAAATGTAACCTCTTCTGGGTTTTGGCAAGCTAATCCCATTAACCCCATTTATGAAGGCATGGCAGTTGATAGAAGGTAGATGTGAAATGATACTTAACTATGACGTCGGAAATGCTATGCGTGTGCTAGCATCTTCTATATCATCTAAAATGCAGAGCGAGAAAAGGGCATTTGGTAATTGCAGTTCGTACAATTTTTGTGTACGTACAGATTTTTCTTACTATATGACAGAAACACACATTATTCTATCGTCTTCCTCCTCCCCCACTCTGCCACTGGCTAGTCAGAAAAAAGTAAGGTATATTCCAGATGTTCCTCCTGCACAGAACCTCCAATTCAATCCTATGGTAGACACCGGAAGGTCCACAGAAGCAAAGTATTTATTTTCTTGAAACTTGCAACCTTCATTAGGTTCATTATCGTAAAACTTCTAATGGCCAACCAGCCACACAGACTCAGGCAATATAGTAAAACAAGAAGAGGGCCCTCACTAAATATGAAGAACTCTGGACTTGTAAACAGGAGCATATTACAGTGAGAAAAAATTATTTTAGTTTCATCATAATTTCTAACTTGCTAAAAGAAAGCACTTAAAAAATGAGGTGAACAGAAAGCACTAACAAAGAGAAGAATTCTACTACAGGGAAAAAAAATCTGTAAGAGATACAGAACTAATACATTAGCTTTTTACCAGTACATTTTGAAAGAGTAAGTACTGCCACTAATTTGAAAAATTAATAACTCTGATGCATAAATTATGCTTCACGAAAAGAGAATTTTCCAGTCAGAAAACCAAGTAGCTCTTTGAAACTGCAAATGGCCTACTTATAATGAAAATTGTCTGACAGCTCCATTTTTAATTATCTTAAATTATTCTGTGGTATTTGTTCATTAAAAATATTTTAAGAAATGAAATATTAATTCTAAAATAATGAGAAACAAAAATTTAAAAATATGCTGAATATTTTGTTCATTGTTCTTCCGTAACACAAACTGCAATATATTTATCAAATTCAGGTTTGATCTATGTCTAAGGAAATTATGCTTATGTTCCCTCAAACACTAAGAAAATCCAAGGAGCAATAAAAATGCACAAAATAATAAGCAACTCAGGAAATCATGGTAATAGTACTCTTTGTTTAAAAATTAGGTTCCTAGGGGTGTCAGATAAGCATCTGCCTTCAGGTTAGGTCATGATCTCAGGGTCCTGGGCTACAGCCCAGGGTCTGGCTCCCCGCTCAGCAGGGAATCTGCTTCTCCCCCTCCCTCCACCCCTCCCCAGCTCCTGCTCTTGTGCTCGCTCTCTAGTTAAGTAAATAACATCTTGAAATTAAAAAAAAATAAAAAGTTCATAAAGAAATACTACTAGAGAAGAATTCAGATATTGGAAAGAGTTCAGTCCAAAAATCCTGAGGCAATAAAATGTGCCTTTACAAGTGACCGCTGAAAAGACAGATTCATTTGCTTTTGGGATGAATGAAATTCTGACAATATCCAAAGGCAGACAAATCACCTGTATTCAATTCAACGATTATTTCCTATAACATACGATGAGCTAAGCACTGGATGTTCAAAATAGGAAAAAAATAGGTAGGACTCATCTATATACTCTAAGAGTAATATAAAGAGAAACATCAGACTAAGTTCCACTAAATGCTCTTCAAAAATCAGAACACAGTATTGTTTTTTCAAAAATCACAACTATTCTTCATCTAGATTTTTTCTTAGCTCTGTGACTCAACAAAACAGTCACTCGCCACTGTGCTAGTTTCTCAGTCACCCATTATGGGCTTAACTGTGTGCCCCCCCCCCCAACCCCGCCGACTGCCACTCTTCACCAATTCATATATTGAAGTCCTAACTCTCCAGTTCAACATGTGACTATTTGGATACAGGGACTTTAAAGAGGTAATTAAGGTAAAATGAGGTTCTGCGGTTGGGCCCTAATCCAGTATGACTGAGACTGCTATAAGAGGAGCAAATCAGGACAGACACGCAGAGGGAAGACCATGGGAGAACACAAAGATAGAAGATGGCTGCCTACAAGCCAAAGAAGGAAGCCTTAGAAAAAACCAAATCTGTAGCCTCTAGAATTGTAAGGAAGCAATTTCTGTCATTGAAGCAACCACTCTGTGGTACTCTGTTACAGGAGCCCTAGCCAATCAACACACCACCTATCAGAGCTCGATGGCAGACATGAGCTGGCTTGATTCTTCACCACGTCATTGGGTCTGCTCAATAAACATTCACTGAGAAACTTCTATGTGCCTAGTAGTCTTGCTAATCGGTGGTCTAGACACAAAGACGAGAGGCTGGAAAATAAGGTGCTCACAACAGGGAGAATCTCTATCATACTTGCACCTCAACTTTCCTTCTGATCTGTACTCTGAAGTTTTCAGTATGTGGAGAATTAAACAGAAGCTAGGTATGCTGAGAAATAAATACATAAATAGTGAACCACAGGAAACAGAATAGTTGGGTTCTCAGAAATGTGAAAGGATTTAAGACAAACCAGTATTTACCGACTACTTGCTGCTCTGCTTTAATACCCTCCATCTGAAATAAGGCAACACACGTGAAGGGCCTGGAACAGTAACCCACACCTGAAAGAAAAATCTTGCCTAGCCATTACTACTGTTAAGTTTAACACCTCATTAAATCCTCCCAACAATTCTGTGAGGCATATCCAGTTATCCCCATTTTAGAGATTAAGAGGAATGAAGCTCAGGAAAGTTCAGCGAACTGACCCAAGGCCAGAGACCAATAGGGAAAGAGATCGGAACAATTTTGAGTCCCAAGAACTAAAACAGAGCTCTTAATAACACATTTTGAGTGTCTTTTCTCATAGCTAACAGAGAAGGAGGGTAGTTCCCCTTACTGAAATAAAATGCTCCACAGGAAACTTTTTTTTTTTTTAAGATTTATTTATGTATTTGAGAGAGAGAGAGAAAGAGAAAAGAAGAGGGAATCTCCAGAAGACTCCCTGCAGACCGCGGAGCCTGACATGAGGCTCCATCTCAGGGCCCTAAGATCATGACCTGAACCGAGATCAAGAGTCAGACCTTAACCAACCAAGCCACCCAGGCACCCCGCCAGAGGAAATTTTAATTAACGCTTCAGTTCTTCCAACTCTCTCCCTTCTGCTTCTGGGTTGCAAGCAACAACAATCAAAAGAGGGGCTTAAATGGTTGGTAACAAAGGAGAAATTTTAAAAGGCTGTTCCAGTTGGCCGAAGATGATCCAGGAAGTGGGCAGGGCAGAACGCTCATGGACACACACAAACCCAATGCGTGCTCAGGCATGGTGTGGGGCTGGGCAGCCGGCTTGCTGCAATGCTGACTGCACACAGGAAACTGGGACCAAATGAGGTTGTGAAAATCAGGCTCCAGCTCAATTCCTAACTCCTGCCAACAAACTTGAAATGGGCTCCCAGGCCATTCCAGGAAGGGAAGAAGTCTCCACTGAAATAAGCACAGGAGCAGTGAACAGGAGAAGAAAAGGCCAGGTGATACAAAACACTTGTGTGAACAGAGGAATGAGCAGGCCAACAGTCCAGGCTTCTCCCAGCCAGACTGGTGCCCCCCGCCCCCCAGCATCTGTCCTGTAGCAGAAGTTACAGCTCTCTTGTCCTCCAGGGGCACCTGGACACACAGGAGGCTTTTGATAAAAGCTAAGTGAACAAAGAAATGAAAGAGTAAGAAGGGAGGGAGGGAGGAGGAAAGGAGGAGGGAAGGAAGAAAGATTTCTCTGCTTCGATTTGATGTCCTCCAAGACTTATTTACAAATTCATTATCAAAGTTTGTCCCTTAATTCAGGTTAAGTACCTCCTATTCTAAAATTTCACTTTATCTAAACCCAGTTAATTCCAGACCCGTCATTCCCAACCCTATTATTTTACATTAAATGTGATTTTACCAAAAGAAAGACACCAAAAAACAGACCTTTCCAATGCAGTTTTACTTCAATCCCAAATGAAGCTGAGGAATCTTTTTTTTTTTTTTTAAGATTTTATTTATTTATTTGACAGAGAGAGATCACAAGTAGGCAGAGAGGCAGGCAGAGAGAGAGGGGAAGCAGGCTCCCCGCTTAGCAGAGAGCCCGATCGGGGGCTTGATCCCAGGACCCTGAGATCATGACCTGAGCCCAAGGCAGAGGCTTTAACCCACTGAGCCACCCAGGCACCCTGCAGCTGAGTAATCTTATTCATGACCAACCAGGAGTACAAAAGCGTCAGCTCCCACGTTTCCTTCTTGCACTAGCTCTCCACTGTGCATTTTCTAATACAGTGAACAGCATAAAAAAGTAAAAGCAGGTGTGTTCTTCAGGACAGGCAGCGATTTGAAACTTAAAGACCATGCTTCCCGTAGAGCCCATCCCCTTCTTGCTATCCTGGAGGAAACCCACACAACCATCCCCCAAGTGCCATTAGAAGAAAGTGAAAACCAGCATTAAGGAATATTCAAAGAGCAACCCAAGAGTTACAGGAGCAAGCAGTCGTTCTATTTTACAGATGAAGTCAAGTTACTGGACTTAAAAATTGAGGCAGAACTGGATGTATTTCCCAAAATCTCCTGACTTACTTCTTCCTGTCTTTACTAATTTAATGATTACAACTGTGGCCAAAAACACCAAACACAACTTCTCATTGTCAGTACTCTTCCTATCTGTAATGGCTAACACTGATGAAATATTATTTAAATCCACCATCATTACTGTTTTAGACACTAAACCCTCCAGGTTAAGGACCAACTCCTTTCGCCACACAGCATGGCTAGTTTTGTAGCCCAAAGGAAAAATAAATTACTGGTGATGTTCCTGGGTTGCTTCTCAAAACCCTTTCAATATCACGAGACAGTACATGTATCATGAGAGTAGCTACAGAATGGTAATAAATATCCTCCCCTCAATCAAGAAACAAAAGTTCTGGGGCACCTGGGTGGCTCAGCGGATTAAGCCGCTGCCTTCAGCTCAGGTCATGATCTCAGGGTCCTGGGATCCAGCCCCGCATCTGGCTCTCTGCTCAGCGGGGAGCCTGCTTCCCCCTCTCTCTCTCTGCCTGACTCTCTGCCTACTTGTGGTCTCTGTCAAATAAATAAATAAAATCTTTACAAAAAATAAAAAAGAATTAAAAAAAAAGTTCTGGATAGTTCTTGCCAATGGGTAAATAAACAATCCATTTCATTTGCTTTATCAATAACTAAACCTCAGGTTTAATTAATAAGAAATAAACAAAAATTCACCCAAACATTTTTACAAACACACTCATTACATCTAGAAACCTTGAGTTTTCTACTGGTGTTTAATTTTCAACCCACATGCTAGCTCCAGGCAATGGCTAGGTACAGACTAAGCAGAAAATGGCTGGATCCAGATACAAATCTGAGGTCGCTGTATGGGGGGGGGTGTCACGATTATTTTTTTAAAGTTTTTTTTAAGGATTTTTAAAATTTTAAATTCAATTAACATAGAGTTTATTACAAGCTTCAGAGGTAGAGCATACCCAGTGCTCATGACATCACATGCTCTCCTAAATGCCCTTAACCCAGTTATCCCAGCCCCCACCCCTCACCCCATCCAGCAACTCTCCTTGTGTTTCCTATGTTTAAGGATCTTTTATGGTTTGTCTGTCTCTCTGATTCGTCTTGTTTTATTTTTCCCTCTTAGGGGATCACAATTAGGTGGCATTTGTCTTCAGTACTTCTGGGCATGACTCTCACACAAAGGCTTGCTCGGGAGGTGACCACTGTTAAGTAGATAACCTCATAAGGAGTCATCGCCTGTCTGTTGGCTTTGTACATGAAAACGCTTTTATACACATTGACACAAGCCAAGCTACACACATATATATAAACTTCGAACCTGGGAAAAAACACAACAAAAGCACATATAAACAAAATCAACATTTAGTGCCTTACTAAACACACTTAGCTCTTTCTGGGGAACTACCCCATGCTTTACAACTAAGACCGCTGAGAGCTAGAGTGGAGGACAGCAACAGGTACATCGTCTGTAGTCTTTCTTTAACTCATCAACTTGGTAAAGCAGGTAAGTGCTGTAGTTGAGGGGACATGGCAGTAATCTAAGACCTTCCAAATTCAACAGGATGCCCAGCCAAGGTTTGAGAAACATCTCAGGAGCTGAAGAACCCAGACTGGGTCCTCAGCTGCCTCAAGCTCCCTTTTACTAGCCGACTCAGCAACCGCAGCCTGAGGATCCCACAGGAAAACAGAGGTCCCTGCTTATAAAGAGCAAAGTGTCTCAAGACACTGTTGACAGCCAAGAGGCCTTCTCTGAGCAGAAATACAGCACTGTGCACTGATACTGAAGGCCAAATGGCAAATGGATTAACTTGGTGTAACAATGAAAGGGGGCAGTAACAACTCCTGTGATTAGTGTATCTTTTAACAGCTTATGAAGTGTTTGGCACAGAACTCAACTTGCATAATCTTCAGCAAACCTCTAACCTCGAACATAGGCAACATTACAGTCCTCAAGTCAAGGTGAAGTACTTTACCAGCAATTAAGTGACCTAAGGCCAGCTAAGTGCTCGTCAAGATTCATACTCAAAGTACTCCGGAAATATGCCTTTTCTAGCATGTTTTATTGTACATCACCAACCTAAATACTGAAAAGGACCACACTGGAAGATCAAAAAACAAATCTAATCCTTCCCAATGTGCACATAAGCACACAGGACAAGTGAATAGTTCCATCCACTGAGTTTCAATCAGTAACCTGGGCCAAATGAGTATTTCAGAAAAAGCTAAAATGCTATTTTAAGGAACAGAATATTTGTCAGAAGACAAATGGTTAAGGAGAGGTCTGATCGTGTAATTTGTGCCAAACTGAGCGACCTTTAATATATTAAGAAAGCTATCACTGCAGGAGTCTGTAGGTAGTTAGTGTTTGTTAGCTCAGGCAGTCTCTGTGGATCTGCACGCAAGAGAGAGCCAATCGCATCTCTTGAGTCTAGCGTCTCAGACCCATGGAAACATGGACAGATTATTCTAGATTGTATCTATGAATTTTACATATTACATTTACAAATGCCTCACCAGTTTGCCAATAGGCTCCATGGCACAAGGATTAAGAATCCATGCTAATGATACTCAGATCCTATTTATCACAGAGCAAAATAACTATATTATTATGTAAGTCCAAGTTCATAAACCACATGGCTTTCAAAGAATGCGCAGGAATATAAAATCCATCTTGGTAAAGTTCTGTACCCAGCAAGTTGAGCAAAGGTATTTTCCCAACAAAAGCAGTTATATATGGCAAATGTGGGTTACTAATTTAGAAAGACAAATTGTGCAATAAAGTTAAATATAGTATTATGTGTATAATTTAATACTTCTTGATTCCAAAGTCATTTCTACATGTGATACTGTCTCAATGCTATTTTGTTAAAAAATTTATTATTTATTTGAGAGAGAAGGGGAGAAGGAACAGGAAGAGAGGCGAGAGAGAATTTTAAACAGATTCCATGCAGAGTTTGACATAAGGCTTGATCCTATGACCCTGAGATCATTACCTGAGCAGAAATCAAGAGTCATACATTTAAGCAACTGAGCCACCCAGGTGCCCCATCTCAATGTTATTATAACGAAAATCAACTATCATTTTCCTACTGAAGTAAAACACAGCATTTTAGTCAAAAGAATGCTAAACATCAAGGGAATATGCCACACTGTTTTGGTACTACTTATGGAAACTTACTTATATTCTCACTTGGTCCCCTTTTTAAGGAACGATATGAACAATAGAGGTGAATCACTTCACTGAGATCAGAAAAGAACTTCAGAGATCCTCAAACATTTTCCTTTCCCCTCCTCTCTCTAGAAGATGAAAATGACACAGCCAACCGGCCAAATTTCAATAAATGCTTCATATGTGCTGGGCACCTTTCAAGGAAATGGAGATCCAGTGAGGCATGGGGCACAGAGGATCCATGGACTTGTGAAGCTTGCATGCTAAAGGGAAGGAAGACCCACAATTTTCAAGTAAACAAAAAAGTGGAACACCCGAATACATAATTTAAAAATATTCCTAATATTTAAGTGATGAATCACTAAATTCTACTCCTGAAATCAATATTACACTACATGTTAATTAACTAGAATTTAAATTAAAAAACTTGAGAAAATTTTCCTAAAACCACACAAGGGGCAGGACACAGAGCCTACCAGGCTCATGTTCCCTCCTGTTAATCCTGTGTTCTATTATGCCACAACGTCAGGATCTGAGAAACGAAATCCAAGAGAAAAGGGAGACAAAGAAAAAGCTCAGAAAGAAGAAACTTACACAGTGCTCTGAGCGAGGGAACGTCCCTGGTACATTTCTTTAAGTTAGCATTGCCAACCCTGTTTGTAATTCATTCTTCAGACCAAATAAGCCATAAGATGAAAAAGAAAGTTGCTGTGAATCTGCTGATAATGGAATTAAAGCAGAATGGACATATAAATTCTCCGCTCTTTTCCACAGAAGCTTCGAACTGCCGTGCACTTACTCTGCCCATTGTGGAAATTTTCCTAACTTCCTACAGAAAAATCTACTCTTCCGAAGGACTTCAAGTCTTGAAAGAGATTCCAGTTTTCTTACTATTGGCTACCAAATGTGTCTGATTCTTAGACGCTCAGGGCTATCCCCTATGCTCTTTTCTGCTCATCATTTTCACAGTATTGAAGGTAGAACCCACCACTGGTTTAATCCCAGATGGTAATTATCGAAGGGAAGCAGTTGGGGCTAATATTTATAGCTCTCAGCTGGCCTGCCTTAGCAAAATGGGGAAAAGCATTCCATGGTTTCCACCTAATGGACCCCATTATTTCTTCATAGGAGCTCTGATTTCTGGCCAACTCTTGAAACAATTCCCACTGGAGAATGACCAAGCAAAATTTAAATGCATTTTTCAACACATTTCTTGCCTCTCCCCCATCAAGGGAAATGAAATATACACAATTTCAACAGGTACTGATCCATTATGGAATGAGATAAAGTGTGTACTTGTGCTATAACAATAAAAACACTTACTCTGACAATTTGAAGTGTTTAAGTTACATCAGTTAACCTGAAAAAAGTCATTTCCCAAAATTGGAAGGGGAGGCGAACCATAAGAGACTATGGACTCTGAGAAACAACCTGAGGGTTTTGAAGGGTCAGAGATGGGAGGTTGGGGGAACAGGTGGTGGGTAATAGGGAGGGCACGTTTTGCATGGAGCACTGGGTGTTGTGCAAAAACAATGAATACTGTTACGCTGAAAAAATAAATAAATTATTAAAAAAAAAAAAGTCATTTCCCAAATGACAGACCATTAACTTGGATGTTTCACTTTTTCTTTTCATATGCTTAAACCTTTTGGTCTACATAAGGTTTTCCTGTAACAGTTGAAAAATATTTCGTAAATTACTATGGAAGCATGGAAAAGAAAACTCAAGGCATCTGTTTAAGAAATTTTTACATAGAAATTATTCATAAAGGTTAAAAAATTTGAGGAACACCATGGCCAGTATACAGTGAAAGGAAAAATTTGCTTCATACTGTGCAATCTCAGTATGCATTTAGGAAGGCAAAGTCTGCCAAACTTTCACTGAAATTGTTCTAGCAGTCTTCTTCATAATAACAGCTACTAATTCCTGAATGCCCACTGTGGACTACATACCTCACCTAAAACTTCTCTTAATCCTTACCTCTACCATATCACATAGGCATTTGTGTATGTGGTGAAAACAATTTGTCAAAGTTACACAGAAAGTAGCCATGGTGAGATCTGGTGGAACCTGAAGGGAGGCCTCTTCAAGTAATGTCCATATTCTTCCCAGCTACAGTACTCGCCCTCACCCCAGAGTTTCTACCCCAATCACATGCACAATTGTTTTTATGGAATGGAAATAATGCTGATGAGAGTCATAAGACTAAACGCCCTCTTATAGTTGAAAAACAAAACAAAACAAAACAAAAAACTTAGCCTCTATTTTCTCTAAGTTGAAAAGGTCAGGTTACTTTTTCCTCAGACCTCTCCCAGCCTCTCACCAAGTAGTAAAGCAGAAAATATACACACACTGTAACACGAAAAAAACCCTGTAATATCAGAGACTGCAGAGTTGAAATGACAAAATTCCAGGCTCTCCTGTCCTAGGACCACAAGACCACACTATCTTTAGGTCCACAGGGTTCAGTCCTTCCCACCGCCTTCCCCCCCAAAAAATAAATAAAGAGATTGTGCAGAGCAGAGCTGTCTTTAATGCTAGATACTTATCTTTCTATGAGACGATCCGTTCATTACTGACATTTGTATTTAATCGATCTGATCAATTTATCTTTAAAGCATTTTCAGCTACTAAATTATGTCATGAATGCTATAATCAAGAATTTCCCCATTGACTCGGATTAAAGCTACTAATGTAACATCTTTAAGCATTCACCTGCCTCCCTCTTCAGTTTTCTTCTAATCATGGACCATTCTGTATGTGAGCAGCTGGTATTTCAGCTCCGGAAATGCACGAGCAGGCACAGCACACATCCACACTCGCACTGGCAGAAGGTAATGTAACATAAAGCAAATATATCCATCAAGGCAGGCTCCGATGTTGACTCCGAAATCACATCACAGAGGGAAATAGGCCATGAACTTAGAAATGCCTGGGTTGCAATCCTGGTTCTACTCAGGACCTCAGTTTCCTCACATGTAAAGTTAGAGAAGTAAAGAAAGCATTTAGCAAAGTGCACGCCATACATAGTTAAATACTACCACCATCACCAGCTGCACCAGGACAGGCTGGCCCATGTTTCCCAGCTGTCCCATCTTCCCCTCTCCCCTCTCTTTTATAAAAGCTTTACTGAGATATAATTTACATACCATAAAATCTATCTTTTTAAGGTATCTCACTCAGTGGTTTTTAGTAGAGTCACAGAATTGAATGACCAACAGTTTCATCACCCCCTCCCTAAGAAGTACCATAGTCATTTTCAGTCACTCCCTAAGACTCTCTCCCCCAGCCCCCGGCAACAATTAATCCATTTCCAGTGCCTGTGGATTTGCCCCTTCCCGAATTATAAATAAATGGGATGATACTGTGTCTGGCTTCCTTCACCTGGCATAGTATTTTCCAGGTTGATCCACATTTTAGCACTAATCAGTACTTCCTCCTTCTGGCTGAATAATATTCCACTGTACGCACAGATCACATCATGTTTATTCATTCGTAAAGCCAACGGACATTTGGGTAGTTTCCATTTGGGGGCTATTATGAATAATCCTGTTATGCACACCTCAAAGTTTTTGTGTTAACATATGTTTTCCTTCCTCTTGAGTATACACCTAGGAGTGGAATGGCTTAGTCATGTGGTAACTCAGCTGAGCAAATGCTTAGTTTTCCAAAGCACTGTACCATTTTATATCACCAAATGCAGTATGTAACAGTTTCAATTTTCCACATCCTTGCCAACACTTTTTATTATTGATCTTCTTAACTACAGCCATACTAGTATGTGTGAAGTATATTTCATTGAGACTTTGATTTGCATCTCCCTGTTGGTTAACAATGTTCAGTATCTTTTCATGTGCTAACTGGCAATGTATACAGCTTCTTTGTAAAAATGTCTAGTCTGATCCTTTGCCTATTTTTAAATTGGGTTGTCCTTTTATTCTTGAGTTGTAAGACTTCTTTATATATTCTAAATACTAGTCCCTTCTGAAATATATGACTTGCATATATTTTCTTCCATTCTTTCAATCCCCTTTTCACTTTGCTGATGGTGTGAAAAAGTTTTGATCGAAGCACATAAAATTTTAATTTGGATGACATTAAATTTACTGTTTTTTTTTTCTTTAGCTGCTCATGCATTTAGTGTCACATCTAAGAATCAATTGCCTACTCCAAGGTTATGAAATTTTACTTCTAGTTGTATAGTTTTAGCTCTAACACTTATGTCTATACCCCATTTGAGTTAATTTTGGTATACTGGTATGAAGCAGAGGTCTAACTTCATTTCTTCTGCATTTGTATATCTGGTTGTCCCACACCATTTGCTGAAGAGACTATTTTTTCCTCTTCTGTACTGTCTCGGCATTCCTCTCTCTCAAAGGCGCATTCAGAGAATTTCAGTCTTGTTAGGTACACATCCCTCTGATCTTACTACTTTTCCAACTACCAGGTATTTCGTTACTCCACTTGAACCTCCAAATCTCTGAAGCAAATCTCTGCTAAATTCCCTTTATTTCAGCTTGGCCAGTCACTTACCTTTAAAAACATTTATCAAGTACCTATTATGTACCAGGCAGTATTCTAGATTCTCAGATATAATACCAACGAGGCACTAAGAGTTCTCAAGGATGGTTATAACATTGTATTGTACTTCTTGCTGGAGATTGGGACAAAGCATCAAAGATGCTGAAAAAAACAGAACCACCATTTCTGTGTTGGAGGTTCTTGAAAGGGTCACACTGAGGAGGGCCATCTGAATGAGAAAAATGACTGAACTGTTAGACAAAGAAGAGCTCTGGAGTATTCCAAGAAGAGGGAATATAATGGGCAAAAAAGTATGTAGTTAAGAAAATGCCAGATATATCCAAAGGACAGAAGTTTAAAGTGGCAACAACATAGACCAACAGGAAAAGGTGACCCTTGGAAGGAGAGCAAAGTTAACTATTAAAAATCCATCTACCATACTAGAGAACTCGAACTCTGCTTTGATGTGATGTACACTCAACTCTAGATCTGAACAAGGGCATCACATGTATTTGAGGAAGAGAACTGTGGGGATACAACGAAGAATTGAACTGATACACACAGGGACAGACTAGTGTTGGGCAATTCTCAAACTATGTCCAGCTGGGAGGAGAACTGGTGTGGGGGACGCTTTCTTCCCACAACTACGTGACAAAACGTACTTTGCTCCTTAGATTTCTTGGTGTTAACAAGCCTCCTAAGATATTTCACACCGGGTTCCACCCTCCTCGTTTCTTTGAAGGATACATGTCATGAGCTTTAAAAAGATGTTGTACAAGCATTCTACCAGTTTCTCAGTTTTCCTCCATATTAATAGTCAGTTTTACTCAGATACTTCACAGTCAGATATCATTAAAGAGATAGTGCGATCACTGAAGGTCACGTGGCTCTGGGCCCATCCTCTGATCCAGGAGCCCATCTAAATGAGGTTAAATACATACCTTATAGACTTTTTTTTTTTCCTCTTTTCTCCACTCAGAATCCAAATGATTCCACTTCTACTCTTCTTCGAACATCCTCTAGCATTTTCTGCCATAATTCTCAGTTGAAAAAGTGCTTCGCTATGTTTCCATCATCAGTTTTACAAAAGTGAGTTTACGGCTCTGCTATTAAACCCTTCTGCTTGGATTTTCTATAGAAGTTTTTATAGACTCAGAAATATACTACAGTATAAAACGTCTCTACTTTGCCTAGGACTCCTAATAAATGTTTTGCGATTAGTGCAATCCCAACACCACCAGCAAGAAAAAGCCCACTGCTGCTTTTCTTCAGTAGAATGTCCCAACTTTCTAACTGCTATTCCTCAAATGGGCCTTTAGTATAAAAGGAGGTGCTATTTCTGCTATCCCAATTGTGAGAACTGTACTCGGGTCAAAGGAATGAAACACTTCCTTAAAATAAATGAGCAGGAGACATAATGGAATTCTACATTCCTTGTTCTTTTCTGTTAACTGACTGGTGACGTGAACGGGATCCATCATCATGTGTCCTGGCTGGAAGGGCCCGCTCTGCACCCTCTCTCCTCCCAGTGATTCTTATTTACAAAGGTAAAACATGTAAAACAAGTCATTTGTTTTCAACAGTGGGGAGACTGGCCAACAGTCTGGCTACTCAAAAAAAAATAAGAAAAAAAAAAAGATGTCAAATTGGCTCATGTAAAAGTAGGGATGGAAAAAATGAAATTATAGTGGCTGCACTACGGCTCAGACAGTGAAGAAATGGCTAAGTTTTAACATCAGAGGAGGATAAATCTTTGATTCCTGCCTGCACTTTAGCAATTTTCCTATGCAGCTGCCAAATTTTTTTCACCCTAGCAAAATCATTAAAAACTGAAAATTATAGATTTTTAAAACCACTTCAAAAGCAGACAGAGGGACAGAGAAAGAATAGAAAGGGAAAAACTCTAAAAGGATAAGCCAGAAAATGTTAATGCCATGATTATCTTCTGTGGGTAGTAAAACTATAAATATTTTCTTCTCTATTCTGTCTTTTCTGATTTTTTCCTAAGGAGTATAGAATGCTCTTATAATCACAACAAAAGAGCAAAATGGGCAAAGAAGGGAAAAAATAGTCAATTAGGCCCTTGGAAAGGAAGCTGTCCAGGGAGAGGGGCAGGGAGTGTTCCTCGTACACTGAACACAGGACAAAATGAAAGTAACGTACAGACATCCACATTCCAGGCACCCTGAATACTGTAAATCCTGTCTAGTTTAGCCTTTAACATTTTTCTTAATCTTTCCAGTGTACCTCTGAAATTGCTTTTACTCTATTAACTGCTACTGCTGTTTTCTTATGAAAAAAGTCAAATTTCAGAGAAATTTAAGTACAAACAGCCAAGTTTTGACATCACACTCAGCAATTCACCAAGCCCAGGGAAGGCCACAGTACAGAGAAATGGGACTAGAATAATAAAGAGCCCTCCCCCCACTTTGTTTTAACGATGTCTCCTTTGGTATTTTTACCAATTAGGTCTACAAATTCTTTTTTTCCCCAGAAAACTGTGGTACAGATGGAGGAAAATCTCTGCGGCACAACCAAGTGTGAACACACCTTGGCTGAGGACTGCCTGATAGTCCTACTATGTATCTCTCCCTCTGGGTCTCTGGCAAGTCAAGAAGCAAGACTTGGGAAGGACCATGTGGCGCTACCAAAATGATGACAACTCTCAGGTTACCCTAACTCAATTAATCTTGAAATAAAATTTTGAAGCCTCAACATATACTCTCTTGGAACAACGACATTGCCCATAGTGAGTGGAGAAGCCTGTCCTGTGGTTTACCTGGGAGATATAACCTGGAGGCACATGGATGGGAGGAATGGATCCATTGGGTGACATCATGGGAACTTCTGCGGGTCCTATGAGAGACAAGAGTGAGATATTAGCCACTGAAGACATACACATTATTTAAAATAATTATTGGTATTTTTAGAATTAATATATTATCAAAAATGAAGAGAATTACTTTGAATATTTTCTCTTCAATAATTGGTGTATCATGCCTAACAACTGAAATCATGGATGAAAAAAATTCTCCAGCTGTATAAATCAAGGATTAAAAAAAAAAACAAAAACAAAAACAAACAAACAACACAAAACTATGAGCATCTTTATAAACATTTAATGATTCCCAAAGCCTCAAGTTCCATAAACCAAGGCTGCCCAGTAAGAGTCATTTAACAAAGTAGGGCAAAATGGTTGGGTTTTTCTGCCTTAAAAGAATGTATTATTAATAAATGCTTAAACAAATAAAAGTTTAAATATGTCCAATCTCCTCTAGTTTAAAAAGCTCCCATACAATTTGGGTTTATAATTTTCATTTCAATTATAATTTTCAGTAAGTTACTATAACATACCAATTATCTGAAATAGAAGAAACCTTTAAAATACTCCAAACGAATTTGGTATGCCTCTTACATTATTAAGGCAGGGGAAAAAAAGATCGAATTTTCAAACTAGGCATAATTAGGAAGATTCACGTCAAATTTTCCTGGATTATTTCAAAATAAAGCATTCAATTAACAAGGTGTTAGTTTCAAAATATTAAATTCAATAAATATTAATCCCATGTCTACAGCAAACCAAGAAGAGTAAAACTCAGTTACCTGAGACATAGTTTGAGTTAATATTTAATTACAAAGAAACTGATCATCCTAACATTAAAATCAACTCCTACCACCCTTCCAAGGATCCTATGATTAAGTGGTTTCTCTAGACATGCAAGGAGCTCACAGTCACTGGGTTTCAGTTTGGTACCTGGCTCCCCTAGTTAGCAACCACTGTCCCTACGTCAACCCGAAGCTGCCTTTCTAGTCTGAGATGCGACTTCCTGGCTCCAAGTGCCCTGCATTGTTTATTTGCTTTCTCCTAATGTGTGTTGTGCTGCCGGCAATTAAAATTGTTCGGCTGTAACAAAAACCGAGAAAAACACAACTCTTTTCTTGGCAAAAGAAGACAGATCCCTTCCCCAAGTGCTGCATTTACACTGTTAGCAAAAGGCCACTTTCCCCTCAGAGTAAAATCCAGTGCTCTAACGCTTCGCAGGAGAGGACTGGTGCAGGATGTGGAGGAGACAAGGATACCGGGTGCCTATCAGCAGGTCTGCAAGTATAGGGGGAAAAAAAACCAGGGCCAGGGCAGAAAAGATGTGAATATTCCTATAAAACTCCTTAAGACTAGAGTTCACTCCAACTCCAGGGACAATACGAACAGCTAAACTACCTGATAAGCTCTCACATATACAATACTCTCACATGAGAGCAGTCTCTCTCACAGATTAACATGCTGGTAATCAAATAAAGCAAAAGACAACAACAGGAACAAAAGAGGGGGTAACCGCAGGACCTCATTCTATTTTGAAGTACGATTTAAGCTGATATATTCACCAGCCACTGAAAGCGCTTTCCAAATCATCTTCCAAACTCATCTTTCTTGTCAGCCTCAGTATTTTGGCCATAGCCATTAAGACATTCAGGTATTTAGCAAGTATTTTTACTTGATCTGACTCACTTTAAAAAATAAAAAAATAAATCAAAGGCAAGTATATCAGTCTTAGCCCGAGCAATACCTGTGAAACCCGAGGGGTCAATGCACCCGGCTCTAGAAGCAGGCATTAAAATCACGGCTTCCGCCTGGGTTTCGGTCCCTAGCTCACTATTCACGCTGGTTGTGTGGCCCTAGACCATTCTCTCAGACTTTCTGAGCCTCACTTCTCAACAGGTGCACATGAGGATAACAATTTTTACCCCACCAAATTGGGTTTAAAGTTCAATAAACATGCAAGAAGTGTTTTAGAGCACAGCACAGCACAATAATCGCTCATCAAAATGTTAGTGATCTTTACAGTTTTTTTCATTTTCTTCATAACTTTTTTGCTTTTTCTTATTTGTTACAATTACAAGGAGTACAATTTTTTTTTTTAATAGTTCATGTTCCTGTAACCCAGAAAATCAACTAGTACATGCTTCAGACAATATTGACTTAAGAGGCAAACCTTGCTCATAGCATAAATGCAGCACAGACGCAAACAGAAATGATACCATCTCCACAAAGTATTGCTTTTCAATCACCAAAATATATACCAGGCTAACAGTCTCTTAACCCCAGGCATGACCCCTAAAACTGTTAAAGTCATTTGTATAAAATGCTTTAAAGCATGTAGGACAAGTGAGTGATTTACAGCCAGAAAATGTTTTCTTCCTGGCCTTGATTTCAAAAGTAGCCAAATGACTTTAACATGCTTGTTCCCCCTTCCTCATGTCACTGTCATCAAACCCTTTCAAAGGGCATTGCGAAATATATAGTGATGGCTCCTGAAACTCAACTGTGCCTTGGAACCCTAAGTTCCCTCCTTTCTGAAATAAACCACTGCCCCTACAGGCACTTAGGAGTGGAAAAGCTAGCAAAATGAAATCCATTCACAATGGTGGTAGAAGTAACTGTTTCTCTGAATTCTTACTTCCCAGTGAGTTAGTTGATTGCCTCTGCTCAACTCTTTGTGTTTGAGAAGCTCCTGATCTTATTACAACTCTTCCCTAATTAAAACAAACTTCTCTTCCTAAACTTCTAGGACTTTTAGGTTTCTTTTGATTTTTAAATCAATACCGTTTAATCAACACACAACACTTAAATAAGCCTCTTAGAATATGGTGAAAATGTTCTCTTCTTGTTCAGACTAACAATTGAAATATGAGGTGGGGAAGCCACATAATTTTCTCAAACAAGCCAACCTCCTCTCTGACTTCACTGGGAAATCACTGAACTATTAAACTTGGGGGAGGGTGGGGGGTACTTTAAACCTCTGAGGTATTTGGAACCCCCCTTAATTAAACACTTGTGTTACATATAGGTGGGTCGACACAGATATATGGATACATAGATTAAATAATTTGAAAACAAAAGTAAACAAACATATACTTCCAAACTACAGTTAGATTTCTTTCTTTATTGAGAAAGTAATTAGGAAGCAAGCTCAGCTAGAGTTCTTCCGCAGACAGATGAAAAATGTCACATGCATGATTTTTAGGATGGAAGCAGAATGCTTGCTAAGAACCAAGTAACTCCATGAAAAAAATGTCTTGAGAAATTTGATCAATTTCAGGTTTTAGCCTATGACTTCGAATGTCAAGAATTCCTTTTTGTCGCTGAACAAGATGTGACACAAACAAGAACTATGACTGTTTATAGTCACTAAAAAATTTAACTGTGATGTAAGTACAGGGTCTAGTATCTTAAAATGCAGCTAGCATTTGTTAATGAATTGATTTTTCATCTGCTTATAGCAAACTTTAAACAAGAAAGGTTGGAGAGCAGTTTAGTCAATCAACAATAATTATTGCAAAGATGCTCGGACTTTACTCCCACATCAAAGAGACTGCAGGAAAGCCCAACAGTGCTGTATTTTTAGGACCACACATGTCCATGGAGAGCTTCTGAGCCCCTGCCAAGGCTGTGAGTGAGGACATTCTGCTTCACTCGTGCTTCTCCTCCTGCTACCATTGACCCCCAGAGCTCACACACGTAGATAATCCATGCTCTGATGCTAAACTCAGAGTAGTCACCCATTCTGGGGGCAAGGTAACTAGTTTGGCTTGAGGTGAGTGTACAAAGGAGGGTCAGAAATCTGACAGTGGTGGAAAATTAGAATACAGGGTATAAATTACCATTTAAACTGGCTTTAGGAAAAGACTAGCTATAAATAATTACACCACAATTTTGGACAATTTTCAACAGTATTTTTAAAAGCTTAGTATTCACCAATAGGTAAACAAGCAGTGAATAAATGGAATTTATTAGTGCATTTGTCTACATATGGGTACTTGTGTGTCCAAATGGCTATTTGCAACAACAGCCTTTAATAGCAATGGATCACATTCTTATCTTGATACTTAAATATTTCTTATCTTGATTACTTAAATATTATCCTATTCAAAAAAGATGTAAAGGGACTCAGATGACAACACTGCAAGATAAAAGAAACAGAAAAATAAAGCTAAGGCAAAATAATGATGTGACAAAAATCAAAAAAACCCTGTAAAAAATGACCACTGTGTCTCAGTACCCAAAAGAGACATTCTTGCTGGCAATAGTAATCCTAAACATATTATAATCCACAGCTAGCAGGTAAGCAGATGATTAAGAGTGTAAGAAACTCTCAAAACAAATGGTCTAAATAAACGTGCACTGTGCTGTCTGCCATGACCCAAGACTGAATATGAAATGGGAGGTTTTCAGATCAACCCGGTGAATTACTAAAAATGAGTCCCCAATTATTGATGGTGACTCCAGACATGCAGACAAGCTAAGAGGTTGTATAGGCACTTTGGGAAACTCTGACATTCTTTTCCTTCATTTATTTTTTTGATTATTCAACACTGACTAATCCCACAAGAGAGCTAAAAAGAATACAAAGAAATAAAGCAGGTCCTCAAAACCCAAGTCCTGATCTCAAAGAAACTTAAAATCTAGAGCAATGTATCCCAGATTCACCGGGAATGTTTCTTAAAATCCAGACTATTAAACTCTACGTCCCACAGCTGCAGGATCAGAAAGTCTGGGACAGGTCCCAACTATTAGCATTTCTAGCAATTTTTTAGGTGATATACTTGCTGCTAATGGGCCATACTTTGATAACCTCTGACTCAGGGGGTTACAAGATGAAAAGCACCCATTGCTAACATCATACCCAATGGGTAAAGATATCTCTCCCCCTAACATCGGGAATAAACAAGAATGCTCACTTTCACCACCACTCTTCAATAGAAAATAAGAGAAGGCGTCCAGATTGTAAAGGAAGAAGTAAAACTCCATCTACTCACAGATGACATCATCGTATATGTGGGAAATCCTACCGATTCCATTAAAAAATTACTAGAGCTAATAAATGAATTCAGTAAATTTGCAGGGTACAAGAGCAACACACAAGTGAAGAGTTTTTATACACCATCTTTAAAAAGACCGATTCCATTTACTACAGCATCCATAAGAATACCATAAGAAATAAATCTTACCAAGGGGTGGGTCTGTGGAAAACTTACACCCTTAAACTACATTACTGAAATAAATTAAAGACCAAAAGAAGTGGAACTACAGAACACCTAAATAAAGACACAGGATAACGACTGAATAATGCTGGCAATACTACTGCAAGTGACCCACAGTGGCAATGTAACCGTCATAAAGTCCTAATGGCCTTTTGGGCAGAAATGGAAAAGCTGATCCTCAAAGTCAATTGCCAAATGCCCCAAACTGACAAAAAGAATGAAGCTGGGTCTCTATCTGACATCACCTACAAAAATTAACTGAAACTGGATCAGAGACCTGAATATAAGGCCTTAACACATAAAACTCTTAGAAGAAAACAGGGTACATTTCATGATATTGAACTGGACAGTGGATTCTGAGATAATATCAAAAGTGCAAGCAAAAAAAAAAGAAAGAAACATAGAATTTGTTATCAAAAATGAAGACTTTTTGTGTGAAGGACATTCTTAAGAAAATGAGCACACAAACTACAGACGGAGGAAAAATATTTACAAATCATGTACCTGATAAGAGACCTGTATCCCAAACACATAAAGAATTCTTATAACACAACAAGAAAAACAAACAACTCAGTTTAAAAAATAGGCAAAAGGCTTGAACAGACATTTCACCAAAGAAGATGTACAAACAGTCAACAAACATGACATGTTGAACGTCATTAGTCATTACGGAAACAGGTATCAAAACCACAGTGAAATGCCACTTCACACCCACTCCGATGGCTATTCTCAGAAAAATGGAAAGTAAGTGTCAGGGAGGATGTGGAGAAATTGGAAATCTTATACATTCCTGGTAGGAATGTTAAATGGAACAGACCCTGTGGAAAGCAGTTTGGTGCTTCCTCAAAACGTTCAACATAAAATTACCATATGGCCCATCAATACAACTCCTCGGTATATAACCAGAAGATTCAAAGAGAGGGACTGAAATACATAAACACACATGTCCGCAAGAGCACTACCAACAATAACCAAACGATGCAAAGAACTGAAAGGTCCACTCAAGGACGAATGGATATTAAGATATGATATAATGCAATGAAATACTACTCAACCATAAAAAGACATCAAGTAGTGATACATGCTGTGTGGAGGAACCTTGAAAACGTTAAGTAAATGCCAGACACAAAAGCTCACATGCTGTATGATTTGATTCCACTTATATGAAACACCCAGAATGAAAAAACAAGAGACAAAACTCAGATTTGTGGTTTCCAAGGGCCAAGGGGTGGGAAGGATCTGGAGAGAAACTGCTTACGGGGTGCAGGGTTTCCTTTTGGGATGATGAAAATGTTTAAGAATAGAAGTAGCGATTGCACAACACCATGAATTTACTAAATGCCAACGAATTGAAATAGTTAACTTGATGTTATGTGCATGTCACCTCATTTTTTTTTAAGATGATGAGCATATAACCAAAAAAATGGAGGGGCGTCTGGGTGGCTCAGTCAATTAAGAGTCTGCCTTCAGTTCAGGTTGTGATCTCGAGGTCCTGGGATCGAGTCCTGAGGTGAGGCTCCCTGCTCAGCAGGGAGCCTGCTTCTCCCTCTGCCCTTCCCCCTGCTTGTGCCCTCTCTCTCTTACTTGCGCTCTCTTTCTCTCAAACAAATAAATAAAATCTTTTTTAAAAATTAAGACAGGAAACCTGGAGTTACTAATAAACTACCAAAAAGCAACGGAGTATAAATCTCCTAGAGCACATCTTCATTCCTTATACATCTGTATTTGGGAGGATGCTATTTCGAGAAGCTGTGCTCTGCAAAGACCAGAAGATACATTCTCTATCCCCAAAGGACTGATAGTCTAATTACAGGGATACAGACATATCAACAAATAAACACAAGGAGGCATTTCAGGCACTGTCTAAATTTAGCAAAATTTTAAAAGACTGTCATCCCATGGACACGTTAGTAATTACAGGAATGAGCGTTTATAAGGTCCTTTGGATTTACTAGCGTAGTTTAGTTGTTTCTAATTTTACTCTCCTTTGGGAGAAAGATTCATTGTTCCTGAAAATGTTGCTGTGGAGTCATTTTCCCTCAAGGTGTGATTTTCATATAGAGCCCAGGTAGGGAAGGCGCATTTCTGTGGCTCTGGTAAGCCCGTCTCTCTGACCTGTAAATACTCCCTCCTAAAGGCATCCTGCCAGAGAGGAAACAGGCTGGGAAGAGCAGAATCCAAGCACTGTGAACAACAAAAGCCGGGAAGCTAGGGAGGCCTGGGTCTAAGTGAACCTCACCACTTTCTAGCACGGCCTTGGCCAAGTTTCTTAAAATCTTTCTGACGAGCACTTTTCCCACAGACCAGGGCCTGTTTTCAAGAGTTGCTGTTCTGAGGACGGCAAGATGTGATGTATATGAAAATACCTAGCACAGTGCCTGGTCAAGTCATGGAAGAAAAATACCGTATGAACAAAAGGATTAACAGTGTACATTCATTTACCACAGAGACAAAAGAATTACAGTCTCTCAAGTGAGCAAGTTAACTATTTTGTTCTTGACACTTTTTCTTCCAAAAACATGTTCTATCTTGTAGTTTGCAAACAGTATCCTCCATTTAAAAATGTCATGCATTCAAGATAGACTAATTATGATTAAAAAAAATAAGAACCAGGGTGCCTGGGTGGCTCAGTGGGTTAGAGCCTCTGCCTTTGGCTCAGGTCATGATCTTAGGGTCCTGGGATGGAGCCCCACATCGGACTCTCTGCTCAGCGGGGAGCCTGCTTCCCCTTTTCTCTCTGCCTGCCCCTCTCTGCCTACTTGTGATCTCTGCCAAATAAATAAATAAATAAAATCTTAAAAAAAAAAAAAAAAAAGAGGAACCAAGTTTGAAAAAGGGAAGGAAGGATGCCTCTCCATGATTATCTACTTCCCCATCCTAATCTAGCTGCCTTTCTCCCAAATTACCTGTTATCTTCCCCTAATTTCTAGGAAACCTTAGAAAGTTGGATGTGCCTAGCTTTCAAATGTCCTGAGACAGCTCTAAATCAACGGATCAGCCCTCGTTTCCTGAAAGTTGATCCCTCTACAGGTCTCTGACATTGGCTTTATTCCAAGAATTTCTAGTCTAGCTCAACCATTGTCCTTAAACTAGCGAGTGACCATAACAACAAACTGCCTAATGACTGAACACTGCTGATAAAATCTGCTGGATGTCAACCACTATACCAAGAACCAAAATCAACTTACGGAGAGAATTCGTAAATAATGGGTCACTGCCTCTTGCCTCTTAAGCATTTCAACATACAAAGTACCCCCATTTTAGTTATCAAGCCTGTTTTGCCCATTTGAAATGTAAGTCTCTCCTTTCCAAATATTTTGCCTGGGACTTGTCTCACTCCTTAGCTGTTTTAAGGGCATCAAGAATTAGGGAATAAGGGTATAATTCTCACATGAGACTAAACTTCCTGAATCCCAATTTACTTCAATTTCAATTGAGATATCTACCCAATCTACCTTATCACACTGTTTTAAGGCCTACATGTTAATAAAATCCATATAATTACAGTGTGATCAGAATGCTCCACTTATACCTGCTGATATTTTATTGAATTCAATTCAATAAACCCTTATCATAGAAGATGCTACAAGGAATAAAAAGCCAGAGAGAGGATTTTATAACAGCTATGTTAGCAATAACTACCATATAAATAAGCAGCAACTGCTTTATTAGAGGCCAAGAGCTCTAGAGCTAGACAATAAAAATTACCCACAGGGTAGAGAAGGGAAGGATACTGAAAACTCCCAGTGATCAGAAGTGAAGAGGGAAGGAAGTTGGTGAATCCATCCACAACAGGAATGATGATCAGACAGTTTTAAAAAGAACTTGATTTAAATTCAAGGCTTCAGAAATACAAACTAAGATTGTCAAAGACATCAGGTACTATGGGAGGCCAGTAACACAGCCCTCAACTCCTGATTTTAGAACTCTCGACTGCTGCTTGTTCAGTTCAACAAACCCTTGCTGAACCCGATCTAGTTGCCAGGCCCTGTGCAGGATGCCAAGGACACAATGACATTGAAGAGAACAAGCACTGCTCTTCTTAATTATGGAGAGAATGGCATGCAGCATGAGTAACACACAGGTGCACAGCAGTGTACTGGGGAGGGGAAACCCCCAGCCTCGTGTCCTGCTTTCCGCCCGAGGCTTCTGTGACAGACACTGCGTGTCTCATCGTGGAGTCAGGCACAAGGCCCAGATGTCTCAAGCAGCAAGGACTCTGGTGAAACTGCAATCCAGCAATCGAAATGATTAAAGAATTAGGCAGAAGGCCTATGAGGACTAGTTTGAGAAGTTGCTCTCTGGAAACAAAACGAAACAAAAAACAAACCATGGCTTCACCGCTGATGCGAAGCTGGACCTCCCAAGGTCTTGGGACCCAGCTTACAAGCTTACCTTTATTGCCTTGTCCAAATTCAGAATTCACCATTCTACCAATGAAACATACTCACTCTCACCCTGTGAGTTAAACTCTCTAAATGAATATCAACAGCCAGCCTGTCTTTGATTTTTAATGTCAGGTTTTAATGGCAGATAATCCATGGATCTGCTTATTTATACTTCAACCAGAACCATATAAACTTCAAAGCTCTCAGGAATGATACAAAGACAACTCAATACTACGAAAGGGCTTCTGACATTTTTTCTTAAAGGCTCTGCAAATATTAGCATCCAAGTTAAAATAAAGGGATCAAAAGGGGCACCGAGCCTTTATTTCAAAGGCTTCTTCCCCAGCGTATTTCCTATTAGGCTCATCAAGGGCATCTGAGAGGCCCTCGCCCCGCCCCCACTGAGTAAAGAGGGACCATTTCACCCAACTGCTGGTATTCCAGCTAGTAACACACTCAAGAGGGAGTTACCAGGAACACGGAGTCAAAATAGCTGAGCACAATTCCAGCGGAGCCCATGGATGGTCTTGTTGAGGGTAACAATTCATTATAGCAGAGTATTTTACATCTCATTCTAAAGGTCCTCAAATAAAACACAAACTGCTGTTTTTAAAGAAAAGAACTGGAAAAAAAAATCTAAAGTCTGTTAGTTTTGTAAGGTAAAGAATCGGAAAGATTGTTTGTTAAAAGCTGATGGCTAAAAGGGCAACTAAGCAACGTGCCAGCAAGAATGGGGGAGAATGTATTCACTGTGGTCCTGAGTATTTCAATGGGGTTGCCTTCCTTCTCTTGCCAGCTTTCTCTGCAAGAAGGTTGTAAAGGGGAAGACGGATGAATAAAAAAACATTGTCTACTCTTCCTCTCCAGACCCCCACTCCCTGCCCATCTGGCTGGCCACAGGCCCTCTTCTTCCAGGAGGGACAAAGAACAGTGAGCAAAATGCAGAACAGCAAACAGTTATTTTCATGACAACTTTGTGAAGAAGTGAGGGGGCAAATGTGTACTTCCTATCCTATCTGGGCTCTGTTTCACAATTCCAAGGTCACACTCTAGAGGGGCAAGTCTGCAACCGCTACCGAAATTATTAACCAGACAATATGTGACTGCATTCCTTGCGCTGTTTGACCCCATTCACCTTACAAGGAACGAACATTGCAAACATCGCCCACCTGAGAGCTGAAGTACAAGTAATAACGATGTACAGCTCTTTCCTCAACATATCATTACTCAATATACTGAGGAGAATGCAACTGTCCATTGCTCTAATGAGGTTTACAAAACAAACCAGAGAGGATTCCTTCAACTACTCTCTGGGTTGGCTCCTTAGCTGCCCTTGCAGGACTGCTGGCCATAAAGGAAAGCCTCTGACAATATTCTACAGGCATTTTATTGACAATATGCCACCACAGTTTACTAGCTCAGTTCTTTGAACTCATGCACCTCAAATCTCAAGGCAAGAGAGAACGTCTGAGATCGACGGAATAGAACCACCTTTTTTTTTTTTTTTAGGCACTGGTTATTACGGAAACATAAAAAGGGGAACTTCCTGTTAGACACCAATGACAGTTTACCTACCTGATGTCATCTTCTCTCCAACCTAGGAGGCCACACTCACCCACAACCACCCAATGTCAGATTGGAAATGGTCTCTCGTAACCAAGCCCAGCAATCTTCTGAAATTAACTTAATTTTACAAAAGTGTTTTGATTGCTAATAAAAATTCTCTAAACTGTCCAGGAGCTGGGATCTAATAATGGGTTTTGAAATGACAAGCTCAATTTATAGTTCTAGTCTCTGCCTTACCTAAACCACAGAGAGGAAGCCAGGAAAATAAACGAGAGTTCCTATAGACCAGCCAGAGAGTTCCTATAGACCAGCCACGATGACACAGCCTGGCGCTTTTACTCTTTTGTTTGTGTGGGAAAAACAAAGGGCAGACTGAGCACTGACAGTAAACAACCACCACAAATAGGTTAGACTCTTTCATTTGAAGTCTGATCAAAGGCAGTCAGTAAACACCTCGGGGTAACTGTGGGAAGGTTGGGTCACCCTAGCTAGCTATTTTTCTCAGCTGTAAAAATGTGCTGACATAGTTATTGTTCAAGGGGCAGCAGCCTGCTTTATGGCAGAAATACTTTCTAGTCCTGGCACACTGGCTCCAGAGAAACACTTCTACCAACAGGCTACAATTTCACTTGTAAATATCAACCCTCCCTTCACTAAGGGGACCTGAGACCAATGAAGACACAGGGTCCATGCTTAGGGAAGAAGTTATCTGGAAGGTCTCCTCGCTGATTCACCACCATATTTTTTCCTAAGCTAAAAAACCAGCAGGCTTCTCAAGAGAATGGAGATTCTTTGTTTTATTTTATTTAAATTTTACTTTAAAAAAAAATATTTATTTATTTTAGAGAGAGGATGGGGAAGGAGAAAGAGAATCTCAAGCAGACCCACGCAGGACTCGATCTCACGACCCTGAGATCATGACCTGAGCCAAAATCAAGACTTTTAACTGACTGAGCCACCAAGGCACCCTGAGAATGGATATATTTTAAAGTGAGATCATCCAGTAACTGCCAGTCCTCCGTTTGCTACTCAAGAATGGCCAAGGCTATGCTTACACCATATTAGGATAGGTAGGAAAGGGAGAAGGCAAAATTATCAACACGTTAAATAAAAACAAAAATACATCCAAATGGGAATAACCACAAACAGATATGCATGATATACAAAACACGAGCAACTCACAAATTCCTTCAAGGTAAAAATGTTAGGCCTGTACCCCTCCAGGTACCTTTCCAGGCACTCCTACTCAGATTGAACTGTGAGCATGAATTTTTGTCTTTTTCTCCATCACTGCCTTTAAGAAACCGTTGTTTTGTGACTTCTCTTCCTCCTGATTTCACCTATAAAATAATATGTGTGTGTATATATATATATATATGCCTGTCCTGAGGTTCAACAAGACACACCTTCAGCCTTGTACTTATCAAGGAGGACCCTGTTCACTTTTAGATGACAAAAACAATGCCAAAATATCTGATTAAAAACTTCCTGGCCACAGATAGTAGGACAGGTCTGTTGCACGATGTGTGGCCAGAACAAAGGGAAGAGCAGATAATGAGATAATGGGAAGGGTTTGGGGTAGAAAGTTGACCTTCTCTTTGAAAAGAGGGGAGGCTCTAGACAGATAACCTAACGTGGAAGAAGGGGTGAGGAAGCAGGAAGCGAAAATAATCTTGTGGACTTGGGGGCTGGGGTGGGGGTGGGGGGGTGGATAAGACTACAAACCAGGCAGAAAACCACACTCAGAGAATATATGGCTCCAATTAATCTCAACAAATTGTTTTCCAATTCAATATGACACATTAAAAAGTCTACCGTGACAGCACATTCAGGATATTCAAAATGGCAACATATAAAAAGCATCACTGGAGGCTGGTCCCTGGTTCATTTCAGCTTTTGAATGGCATTTTTAAATGTTCTTCTCTTCAACATGTCCCCCCTCCCCAAACCAAGTAGCGCTCAGTAGAGATATGGGATCCAATCTGGGGGGCATTGAGCAAGTCACTTAACTGTCCATGTTGACTGCCTCAAACGCAAAGTACAAGAAAAGGAACCTAATAAATCCTATGCTTTTTTGAAGAGTAATATGCTGCATGGCACTGCCGTCATTTCTGTCTACGCTCGCCGATTCTAGAAAACAGCTGTTAGTTGACAATCCCTAAAATCCTTCCAGCTGTGAACCTCAATGTGAGTACATTAGAATCCCCAAAACTTTTGAAAATGTAGATTTCCAGGCCTCTGGCATCTGCTTCCCCCCCCCCCCCTTCGGGCTAGCCACCTCTCTCTTCCTCCCCACCTCCCACCAACTGCACACGCCAGTAATTTTGACATAAGTGCTCTATGGACCAATCAGAGGAATAATGTCCTAGAAAGAACACCATAAAAATAAATAAAAGGAAGAAAAAAATCAACATATTCAAGATCCTTGAGCACATCTCATCTATACTTACTTTAAGCAAAACTGGCTGAGTCTTAATTTCAACATAATGTTTAAAAGTGAAGAGGGAAAATAAGGCAGCAGAGTTCCATGAATTTTATCCCACTGCTGGGTATTTAACTCAATATATTTCAACTAACAAAGATGACTATAATTTGATAAAAACTAGTCCTCCCGTTTTAATAACAATAAAGCAACTATCTGTATACTTCAAGGCAACAACAAAATGGCCACAGGATTTCTATATAATATAGAATAATAAGCACATAAAAAAGCAGTCTCTATGATCACTGCATTCTTTTACAGGACTACTGGCCACCAGTGACAGAGAGTTTACCATGAAACCCTACACACCTAAGAAGAGGTAAACAGAGCAGAAGGATAAAATCTTTATAAAGATTTTGACAGCCCAAATCACAGAAATCAGAATTCCCCTGGGGTAGGAAGAATCCAGTCCAGTTCCCCATCTAAGAATTGAACTGCTAAATAAACTCTCTAGCAAGTGCCTAGAATACTTCAAGTAATGCAGAGTTCACTTCCTCAAAATGCAGCAAATCCATTTCTTAGCAATCTTAATTGATAAATGGGTTTTCCTTTGTTAAAAAGAAAACCACAGGCCCAAAATGGCATCACTTAGGTTAAGGCCCCATATTGGTAAACCAAGACTTAATACCTAACCTAACTGCAGTTTCAACCCCTCAGGAATATAACCTTTAACCAGTCAGTCAGGAATTTTCTGGTCGACACCAATAAGGTAATCCATCACAGGTCTCTTTATCCCCAAAGGAAAATGATGTAATCCACCTACTAAAACCCTTTTGTCCCCAAATGAAGGTGACCTCACCTGAAATAATCCTTTTTTCTGTTTATGACTCCCTTGTCTTGGCTTTAAAAACCTTTCCTTTTCTGTAGCCCTTTGGAGTTCCCCTCTCCTTGCTAGAGGGGATGCTGCTTGTTTCATTAATCAATTAATAAAGCCAATTAAATCTTTGAAATATAGTCGGTTGAATTTTTAATAACCCTTTAACAAGCAGAAATCTGGATTCCGTTCCTATGAGACAAAGAGACTAAATGTAACCTCAATTTCCATAAACAATCCTTTAGATACTTGGGACAGTTAAATCTCATCAGGCCTCCTCTTCTATAGACAAATCCACTTGGGTTTTCTTTCTATGAAATGGCTTCCAATTGCATTCCCATGGATAGCTCTAACAATCTACCTTTCTATGGCCCTTTTTAAAATTGGGTTCTGAAAACACTGGTCCACCACTCTAAGAACAAGATGTGTATTATCAATCATTGCATTCTGTCGGTGGTTATGCTCTTGTTTAACCAATAATGGTACTCTATGTGAGATTCCCATTGGGATGTATTTTTGTTTGTTTTTATTGAACATGCTGATAATTTTGCCTTCTCCCCCTCTTACCTATACTAACATGGGGTAGGTATGGTCTTGGCCATTCCTGATTAGCAAACTGAGAGCTGGTAGCTGTCCGGATGAGATAACTTTAAAATACATATTCATTCTCTTGAGAAGCCTGCTGCTTTTTCAGCTTAGAAAAAAACGGCAGTGAATCAGCGAGGAGACCTTTCTCATAATCTTTTGGTAACTTGGGTTTTTTGAGAGACCTTTCTGGTAACCTATTCGTAACTTTACTTTTTACAAAAAGCAAGTCTTTTCATTTCTTGCACATGGCCACAAAGTTTTTTAAAAGTACCACAAAAAATGTAGAATCCTAAGAACTAATAAATAGAACAGCTTATAACGTAGCAAGGAGGTCTGTAAATACTTTCTCAGTTAAATTTCACAAAGGTTCTTCAAAATGCCAATATTAATTCATTCTGGAAAGGTTTTACTCAGAGATGCTTACCTCTATTTGATTTTGTTACTTTAAAAAATGAAGTTTTCCTTTTGTGAGAACCCACTTCTTCATTTTACCCCAGTCTGGGCGTTTGTTCATAAAGACTGTTCATGGGATAATCATATAATCATATTGCTATGGTTTTAGAGCAACTTACAGAACTCTTTAAACTGATGGGGTACACAGAGGGATTACCCATTCAAAAAATTAAATAAAATTCATTTGTTTATTACCAGTCCGAAGTCTAGAATCCCTACTGTGACTCAAAAGAATAAGAAGAGGGGGGAAAAATGATGCATCTTTTCATGTGTAGTACAGGGCCATTTTTTTTAAATAAACAGCATAATATTTCACCAAATCTGGGATGCCATTGATAAAATGCAAAAAGACTGTGTATGTTACTAAAAAAGACAAAACCACTGCCTAAACTGCATTCAATTTACATTTAATCAATTTTAAGATGACAGCCAATTTAAAGTACATTAAAATGAGAATGGAAGTGTGCTTTTTAAAATTAATGAAATACAGGGGGCACCTGGATGGCTCAGTCATTAAGTGTCTGCCTTCAGCTCAGGTTGGGATCCAGCCCCAGATCAGGCTCCCTGCTAGGCGGGAGGCCTGCGTCTCCCTCACTCCCTCCCCCCTCCCCCCCACCTCACCCCCCCCCACCCCCCAGTCCCGCTTCTGTTCCTTCTCTTACTGTCTCTTTCTCTGTCAAATAAATAAATTAGATCTTTAAAACAATTAATGAAATATGGTATACAGTTTGAGAATAAACTGCAAAAAACAGCAAGTTCACAAACCCAACCTGGAGAGCTATCCATGGTCCAGCGATGCCCAGTGAGCATGCAAGAACTTTGTGGACACAATTACAAAATCTATTTGTGAACAACACAACATGGGTCTATCCAGCTCTAAGTCTGATGTCTCAGAAATCACCAAAACTCATTTCCTGCACAAAACTTTCAAAATGCAATGATATGGTAGCTCATCGGAATGAATCCACCTGGCCACTTTCTCCTTTTAACTTCAAATTAGGATCTGTTATACTTCTGTTGAACTCAGTATTCCTATAACCAACTCATTCATTTTACTTTATATACCAAGCAATTTTTAGATTAATTTTCTAAATATCTAGAGTTTACAAAAACATGGGTCATGATCCCCTCGAAGAGACTGGCACGACCCACTGAATCTAAAATTGAAGATAATTTCTGAGCAGCCACTAATCTAGTGTCCTCATATTCTGAACACAGACAACCACCAGTTCAGAAGTTTCAACACTATTGCTTAGCAAAACAAAATAATTTACTTTAAAAAAAAAATTTTTGGTGTCTCTGGACAGATGGGAGTGTAAACAGTCCCAGGAAAGTTTGGTCATCCCATTAACTCTACATCTGATTTGCATTAAAATGCCATGTCTTACATATACACATGTTCTCAAGAACTTAAGTCTCAACATAATGAAAAATATTGCTTTATCCAACGTTTTAAAGAGTTCTACATCCCCCTAGTCTCATTAATCCTTGGAATGTAATAACCAATAAACAATACTCTGCAAAAAATAATAATAATAATAATAAATTATACTCGTTTTTCTCCATTTTTCCTACCTATCCCTGGCCCTGCCTCCTAGTCTACAACCTCTGGAAGAAGGCTGCATGGGGAGGAGCTTAAGATAAATACATGTGTTGGGGTGCCTGGGTGGCTTAGTGAGTTTTGTGTCTGACTCTTAGTTTCAGCTGGGGTCTTGGTCTCTGGGTCCTGGAATCGAGTCCCACATAGGCCTCCACTCACACACGCACACGCTCCCTCTTTCTCTCTCTCTCTCAAATAAATAATTAAAAAATATATATACAGGTATTATTCATTTTTGAAAAAGCCATTTCTGACAGTGGACAGCAAGCATGTCTACCTACAATTGCTGTAACCACATGGTACATTAACGTTTGAACTACTATTGTTCTCTGGTGGCTGGGAGAAATGCCAGATGCTTTCAATTTGAGCTTTATCATACCCTCTGTTTTTCTTGCTCCCAGGTGCTCCTATCTAAATATTCTTATTAATGTCAGCCAGATGAAAGGAAATGAAAGCTCAGATTTTACCCAGCAATGTGCGGTCCTAACCCGGATTTTACAGAATGAGAATTACCAGGAAATTAAAGAACAAATCTTCTCTCTAAAGTCTCTGGAAAAAGAATCACTGTTAATGCCGAAGTATTATTTAGTTATCTTTTACTCTCCTAATTTGACTAAATTCCCTACTCACAAAATGATTCAAGGCATCTGGAAAAGTCTAGCCTATCAAAATTTACCAAACAGAAACGTAACAGTCGGAATCATATGCACACAAAAGCAGGGGATCACATCTGATCCCCAGGGGCTTCTTCATTCGCTTTCCCCGTTCTTCCTATTGTTTATTTGCTATTTATGGTCCATTTGCGCCCAATGATTGGGAAGCCAGTATTAATAATGCTATCAATTACTTCTTCTGAGTGCATAGACATCAGGCAAAACTAACACAAAACGTGTTTTACGATTTCCTCAGGTTTTCACATAAATTAGCGTCTTAGCTGTAGTTCATAGACTAATCCTAAACCCAATGGAGAAGACTGCTGAAACGTCCTGCCTGGCAACTATGGCAGTGATCGCAGATGTGATGAGAAAGCTGGGCTGGGAATGTTCTGGGTGTGACGTCACAGCTCTGCAAAAATGGGTTCAAAACAGGTGAAACAGACCCAAGACATGTAAAATTTACAAAACGAATCAAGGCCAAGATGGCCAAAACAAAGATCCCTATGAATAATGAGGCAGAACACTAAGCTATACTTTTCTGTCACGATTTCTCTCTAAAAACAGAGACCTCCCGAACAAACTTCAGTTTTAGAGCAAGCCCAGTACTAAAAATTCTGGAGACGTTTCATGGACTCAACACATTGGCAAAACTTTTTGTATCAGCTACAGGGCTTACGACTACATAAAACATCACAATATGTACCATCTGTTTTTATTTTTTATAATTGGTTTTGTGGAACACAGTCTCTAGGATACACTTCTACACAAACTTATTTTCTGATGGGCTCCTAGAAATAAAGAACAAGACACACCTTACGTTATTCGTGCAAAACTTTTCTGACTCCTATTTAGGAGTTGGAAGACTTCCTCTTTATGTGGTGCAACTTTTCAGATGACTGGTAACTACTAAAATAGCATTAATGAGCTGCAATAAATACAACTCCTATAAAAATCATCCTAAACTGGTCAATTTCGATCAGCCCTAAAGTCCCTTGAGCAAGACTAATTGTGTTGCCAATAGGCATATTACCTTACAGTAGTAAAAGTCTAAAAACATTGCTTCCAAGCCTTATACTCCTTATTACTCTGTCTCTCATCACATCATAAAGAAATATATGGTGGAATAATTTGTATATCTGCTTTCCTTTTTCTATACACAACATGCAAGTATAAATATCCTACTTTTATACTAAGATACCTCATAATGATTCATTGGTTTTAAGTTTAAAATCATGATGTCAGTTAGGCACTGAACAAAATGTATTATTACCCAGCCCTATCTACTAGACCACAGTATCGATTCATAATAGTTACTAGTAAAGAGTAAGTCAACTACGTAACATCTCTCTGTGATAAAAACAGATACAGAACAGAGGCAAATTCCTTTACCTATAGCAAAGGTTCTCTCTCTGAAGTGATCCCGGCTTCCTAGCAACTTTAAACACTTACCCAAAACCACACTGCAAGCAAAGGTAAATTGAAAACTCTACAAGGAGAATGTAGGTGTACGTTTTTGTGGTTTTTTTAACCTACAGTATTTTATTAGTTTCAGCTGTGCAGTATAGTGAGTCTACGTATCACCCAGTGCTCATCATCGACAAGTACACTCCTTAATCCCCATCACCTATAACCCAACCCCCACCCACCCCACAACCTCTGGTAACCATCAGTTTGTTCTCTGTAATAATGATAAAGAACGTGTTTCTTGATTGTCTCTCTCCTTTTCCCCCTTTGCTCATTTGTTTCTTGAATTCCACATATGAGCAAGATCATATAGTATTTGCTTAGCATCATACCCTCTGGCTTCATCCATGTTGCAAATGGCAGGATTTCATTCTTTTTTTACAGCCCAGTAATATTCCACTGTACACATACACCACCCCCCTTCCCATTCGTCCACTGATGGCCACTGGGGCTGCTTCTGGAGAATGCAGGCTTCGTTCCCAGACGCCCAGAGTCCAGCAGTTGTGGCACAGATACTGGAGCCGTCCTCTTGTAAATTTCACTCCAAGCTCCTCCAGTTATCCGTGTGCAATCCTAGGCAGATGACTAAAGCCCTCTCTGTGCCTCACTTCCTCAGCTCTTCCTCCTTTCTTCTACCATGAAGAAGGCAATGGTACCAATCTCACAAGACCGTGGGAAGAAGGGAGTCAGACCTGAAGTACTCAGAAGGAGGGCTGGCATGTGCCAAGCTCTCCATGTGGGTTAGCTGAGACCATCATCATTATACCACAGCCACAGCTGCCATGTCCTCTCCTCCCCAGACTGTCCTTACGACTATTCCTGTTCTATTCCAGTTTTCACGACGTAAGGACCCAGACTTTTCCAAGGGTACACAAACTTGTGCATAAAAATATCCAGACAACAAAATGATAAATACCAGAGCTTAGGCTGGGGTGGTGATTCTGATTTTAAGCTTTTTACTAGGTTACTAGGGGGCCAATCAATGCTGATTCTTATTGACTGAGGGAAAGCAATACAGTTTATTGCCACATGGAAATCTTCCTTCCCCTTGAGTAAAGCACCTGTCCTTCCCGTTAACTACAACCACCCTCTGCATTTCCCCCACAATGAAAAGCAAAGTTTGCCCAGCATTTCACGGGCTCTTGGTAGTGAGTCAGGCCCAAACAGACGTGTCGTGTTCATGTCGTGTGCTCACATCCTTGCACTGCTCGTCAACATAGCTGGTTCTCAACAGCCCCGACTCGACCAAGGTTTCTACACCTTAAAACAACAGATTTGGGGCTAGAGAATGACTGAAGTGACTAAAATGCCCACAACAACGTTTCATTTGCACCTCTGAACACAGAAGAAGTTTGGAACTCTAAAATTAAGAGAGTTTATAAAGTGATGAAAACTTCTTTCTATCAATTAACCTTTTGAAAGAAGTGATCTGGGTGGAATAAAACTCTATTACCCATTCAGTAACAGACTACGAATGCATGACGTGCTTCGGGGGGTGCGTGTCGGGAAAAGTGAACAGAAATGAATCATGGGTTGGAAACTCAGGGCTGAGAGTTTTCTTTTGCTCAGGAGAAATCAGGAATATTCTCACAATCCTTTCTGTTTACCAAGGCGGCCAGGTTTATTTACGAAATCTTGGCCACAAGTGGCCAGAATAAAGGCATTTCAATGGGGCTGTCTTTTACTTTCTTCCTTATTCTCTGCCCCTTTCTCATTCATTCTCCTTAAGAAGCGTCTCTTGGTGCATGCTTGGTTTCTAAAGGTCTGATGAGACTATGGATGCTACAGTGAATGCTGAAGTCTGAAAGAAATATTTCTCTCTCCCTCTCTTTGAGTCAGAAAATTCTAAACACAAGAGGATCCATTCAAGGCATGATGGAGTGCCTCACAGAGGCAGCAATATGTTCACAGTTGGCAAACAGAGATCTGTTTGGACAGTGAGCACAGCCATCCACTCAGCAAACATCAGCTTTCCTATTAGTTCACAGCAGAAAGAACCAGACGCTGGCGGCCCTTCTTTCAGGCTCCAACGCCACTCTGGGACAAGCCTTCTGAACAAAATGCCTTTGTCCAACAGTCACAATTCAGTGGGTCCCAACGGCTTTCCTAGAAGCTATGTCTGACTATTCACAACTGCATTTGGGCCCAAAAATCATTTGTAAAGGTCTGGAGGAAAAAAGTAATGGGAAATACCCCAGTTCCCATTTACCATAATAGACAAGGAATGACTGAACGGCAAGAACAGCAGCAGGAAAGGTGTGAAGTGTGTCATGAATTTGATTGGCTGCCTCTTGCCTTAGGGTGCTTTGGGGAGCATGGATGTTGTTGCCACTGCAATTTGAAAGAACACCAAGATAATCTCTCAAAGGGAAGTCAGGGGAAGACAGAGTAAATGATGCAGGCAAACATGACATTCCCTCCCATAAGGTTTAAAGTAAGCTTACACAGTTTCAGAACTGTCAGTTCTGAAAGACACCATAACTCGTTAAGACATCCAGTTCTACCCAAACTTTCACCAAATCCTGCCTAAATAAAAGAAAACCCTAATGACAAAAGACAAACTCATGACCTACCTTGCTTTCTCCCACTTTGGGCAGGAACTTGCTGTATGATTACTTATTCCTATATACCTGATAAGAGAAATCTGCCAGAAGGTCACTTTGCTTAGGATAAATATGAAATCAAATGAAAACAAGAGCATGATATGATGTCTTGGGAGGAAGGCCAGAAGGAGAGGGGGCAGTGTCCCCCAGGATGTTATACTGTCCATAGCTCATCACCTATTTTTATTAGTAAGTATTCATTTATACCTGACTTCGACATCACTTGTAAATATGCCAAAAATGAATGGTAAATCTCAGAACCCAGAAAATTCTCCATGCAATCATTTTCTAAGAGAAAATACTCTCCCTTAGGAAAACTACTGCCGGCCTATGGCTTGTTTTTCTTGTACAGCCTAGGAGCTAAAAATGGTTTTAAAAAAAAGTTTTTAAAGGTTGTAAAAGAATGAAAGAGGAATATGCATCACAGACCAAACGTCTGCAAGATATTTACTATCTTGTCCTTTATAGAAAGTTTGCCAATCTTGTAGTAAATCATTCAAAAGCCTCAAATAGTAACTCCAGATCCTAATTAAGCCAAATCATAGAGGTGACGTCCACTTATGAATATGCTTTCAAATAATCTCTTCCATGACAGAGCTGAGGGCAGGAGTGCCCCCACCAGGATTCTACTCATTCAACAGAGGGTTGATAAGACAATCCTAAGACTTCATAACAAGACAAACTCTTTATCCTTTGGAAATGTACCCAATAAATCATTAAAGTTGGGAGAACTCCTAACTTACAAAATGAGGAATAAGTACCACTTGCCCTTATAAGAGGGTGTTAGTTGAATCAAGTGAGTCAAAGGATATGGGGCTCTCTGGTCTTCTTGTAGAATATGCCAAAGGAAATACCGAACAAATAAAAGAAAAAGGCAGAAGGCTTTCAAAACTTTCTTGTTTCCTATGTGCACAAATACAACCTCAGAGAGCCAGCTTTTTCCAGTGAATACAGGAGAGGGGGTTTTTACATAAGGGAATGCTAAGAGAGACTAAATGTCTAATCTACAAGCTGCAGAGTCATAAAAGAGAAGGAGGAATTAAATGATAGTTAGAAATTCTAGATGCTCTAACTTCAAGTTCCTACGTCAAGATGGCCGACTTAACTTTGTCTGGAAATCCAGCAAATGTGATTTGCCAGCTCAATTGCAGTTCAAGTTGCCTTTTAAGGAGGACTAAGCCTCAAATTTTTGTACACCCAAGGGCTTATGTGTGAAGGCTGCCAATTTTTTAGAAACTGATTTTATACACACACATATACGCGTATATATATATATATATATATATATATATATGCACACACATACCTTAAGCACAACTTGGATCCAAGTTATTGCATCACGCAAAGACTCATGAAGTAGGGTTGCCAGAAAAAAGACACAGGACACACTCAGTTAAATCTGAATTTCAGATACAAAATAATTTTTCACATTAACTCTGTTCCAAATACTGCCTGGTTCATACACTAAAAGTTATTTGTACGTATGAAGTTCAACTTTAACTGGGTATCCTGTGTTTTTATTTGCTAAATCTGGCGACTGTCCATAAAGACTTTAAGGGAAACCGGGTATCTGTTACACGGCAGCCATTTGGTAATCATCTATAGGCTGGAAGGTGAAAAACAGGTAAGGATGACTTAATCTGTCAGCAATCTGTGCAAAGAATGCTACAGAAAAGTAGTTAAAGACGCAGCAGGAGAGTCTCGTTGCCATACTCAGACAACCACAAGGAAACAGAACGCCCATGACTGGGAAACCCTCAGGAGGTACAGACTTACCTTACAGTGCTGCTACGAGTTCTTATGAGGTCACCCTCGCAAGAAAAACAGTGGCAGAAGAGCACCACTAGGGAGCCTGCTAAAAGGCCCACCCTTACCGCCCCCCCATCCCCCCCCCCGCTGCCAATACCATGCCCACGTCCCTCATATGTCCCAAGTAGTACTGTTACAGTATTTTTTTTTAAAGATTTTTATTTATTTATTTGACAGAGAGAGAGAGATCACAAGTAGGCAGAGAGGCAGGCAGAGAGAGAGGAGGAAGCAGGCTCCCCGCGGAGCAGAGAGCCCGATGCGGGGCTCGATCCCAGGACCCTGAGATCATGACCTGAGCCGAAGGCAGCGGCTTAATCCACTGAGCCACCCAGGCGCCCCTGTTACAGTATTTTTTAAAGGGAGAAAGAAAAGAGGAGAAACCCCCCAGACACTAAAAGGTCTGGAAAGCAGCCAGAATCTGGGTGGAAAAACTCCACCCTGCACTTTCCCCGCTGGGCCTATGGCTTTCTTGAGAGGGGCACTCGGCCAGAACCCAGCCCCTATGCTAGGTTTCCAATGGAAGCATGAACAGAGCTTCTCTGTAGGAGCCCTTAGAGAGGCTTGCTGGAACAGGGAGCTCCGAAAACATGGCTGGCCCCAACATCCACACAGGGATAAGATCATAAGCGTAAAAATTCTGAAGCATTGTTCAAATAAATCCACTAAGAAGCTGGTTTTAGCTAACAAGTGCTGTTCAAACTCTAACTTTGCACTCACAGAGGCATATGGAAGCAATTATGTTGTCAATTGCCACAAAGATAGCCTTTTTATTAAAAATTAAATAAAGGCAAAGGTACTTAGATATGCGCTTGAGGGGGAAAGAAAAACAGCACTGCTTCAAATGCTCCTCTCTCCTCCCTCTGAACTACAAAATCATTTTTACCCAGTTTTCAGGTAGAGTTTTAGGTTTCAAACTAAGCCAGTAAACTGAGGCACACATACGTCCACGTTCATGCATTTAAGCTCCACTCAAATGACAAACTACAATTACTAATACAATAGTGTGGTCAATAATAATGTTGTCAAAAATAAAATGTTCCTGATAGTTACCACTCCTTCACTCGGCAGATGTAGAACACAAAAATAGCTCTTCATTTATTTCTTCGCCTTCCCCTTCCCTATCCCGATGACAGGCATGCCAGGATCAGGAGGTCAGCCTGGCATGGGGAACGACAGCTGGAGTGGGATGAGGAGATATCCAGGGATGGAGGCAGCCCAGATGGAAGTGTCCACAGGAAAGGGTGGCCCAGCATGTGAATCTGGAGACCAGGATGAAGATGAGATCGAGCATGGTGGCAACCTGGCACTGGTGTGAGAGCCTGAGGCAGGCAAGGACCAAGCCTTGCATGTGGCGTTAGGGTCCAAGAGGCGAGGTAGGGGAAACAGCAGAAGGCCTTACATATAGAGTCAGATCTGTCACAGTCATAGAAGAGTTTTATACAAACATAGTAAGGAAAATTAAAATGAACTCTTTGCTTTGGATTCGAACTGGATGTATCAGTGCAAACAGATTTCAACATATATATTACAGTGAGATGTAAAAATAAATATAAAATGTTTACGCAAGTCTGTGTTTTTATGTACATTTATATCGATGTGACTGTGTAAGTCTACACATATAAGTAATATAATATATATTATATAATATATGTATATAAGTAATATACACATATAAGTAATTTCCAGTTCTGTCCACTGACAGTCTTGGAGATGTACAACCCCCACAGTAACAGACACACATACCACCCAGATCTTGGCTTCTAAATACCATTTTCTACTAACAGAAACCAGGATTTCCTAGGAAAATGTTTAATTAATAAAAAATTAAATTAACAATTTAATTTTTTTTTTTTTTTTAAGATTTTATTTATTTATGACAGAGAGAGATCACAAATAGGCAGAGAGGCAGGCAGAGAGAGTGAGAGGGAAGCAGGCTCCCCGCCGAGCAGAGAGCCCGATGCGGGACTCGATCCCAGGACCCTGAGATCATGACCCGAGCCGAAGGCAGTGGCTCAAACCACTGAGCCACCCAGGCGCCCAACAATTTAATTTTTAATTTAAATTTAAACTTTAATTTAATTATGGCAGGAAATTTTCAGATAAGCCTGACCTGCTCCATTTCCAACCTGGGCCGATTCACCCCTCCTTAGGCAACCTGGTGGTCCCCCGCTCCCGGGAGGTCACCATATTGACACCGAACTTAGTGCAGACACCCGATTGGCATAGCGCACTACAGCCCAGAACTCCTGGGCTCAAGCGATCCTCCTGCCTCAGCCTCCCGAGTAGCTGGGACTACAGGCGCGTGCCACTGCGCCCGGCTAGCCTGAAAGAGCTTTTTGTATCAGAAAGGAAGTAGTCAAAGAATGATGGGGACACATTAAAAGGACAAAGAAGAAGGCTGGAAGAGATTTTATTTGTGCATCAAAATAAATAATGTTACTAATGGATTATAACCCACTGGATTTAAGTAAAACCATGAGCCCATGCAACACTTACTCTCAGGGTCGTGAGTTTAACCCCCACACTGGGCATGGAGCCTACTTTGAAATAAATAAATAAATAAATAAACCAAAATCATGAGTCCATACTAGAATGAATAAATGAGTAAGCAGGCATTTTGACTCTGACTTATTTCCATCCCTACAGAGTACTTATTACAATGGGAAAATGAGAAAATCTCTGATAGAGAAGACTGGCAGATATCACCACCTTCACCAACTGATCAAAATGATTGTCATCAGTAATGGGACAAATCAAAATCTTAACCATCTGACAGGAGACAATGAGAACACATCATTTCGGTGACATTCCTGCTAAAGATGGATAATCTGAATCTATGATATATCAACAAACCAAATAGAAGAACATTCTACAAAATAATTGGCCAGAAATCTTCGAAAGTATGAAGTTTGCAGAACTCTAAGAAAGACTGTGTAACTGTCCCAGTCCCAAAGAGATTAAGCAGATACACCAACTAAAGGTTACACGTGATTCTGAATGGAATCCTTCAGTTTTCTGTACTATTCAATTCCTCCCACTCCCCGCAAAAAATGTGACTTTAGTCAATAAGCACTACAACGTATTCTGTACTGTACTTGCAACAATTCTGTTAACTGAGATTGTTTCATAATTTTTTAGGAATTATTTTTTAAAAAGAGGAAAATGATGGCTTAAAGCATATAATTAACCCAAACACTGTCCACTTACTGCCCCTTGAGAGCTCTTGTTACTTTCTTAGGGAAAAGAGAAGAGGCAGATGCTCTCATTTGTGTGGCCCATTCTGACTTTATCAGACCTTGAGGCTGCCTTAAACTCTAAATCCCTTTCTTCTGTTCAGAATGAACTGTTCAGCACCCACTTCCAGAGTTCATTCAGATCACACAGTTAGGCATCACCAGAGACATCAACCAAATCCCACCTCTACCCCTCCATTTTATAGCTGAGAAAACGGAGGCCCCAGAGAGACCAAGAGTCAGGGCGACACCAAACTCAAGGACAAAGGACAAATGGGAAGCAACTATAGAAAGTAAGACATCAAATGAACACTTGAAAATATGAAAGTTCTTCTCACCAATTAAAAGCTTCTATTGGGGGAGGGCTTGTCATCAAATGCCAGCTACCTAAGTCTTCAGATTTGAAGGAACAACTCATAGCCCCCTAAAAACGTCCTCTGCAACCATAATTAACATTGTACATTTATGAAGGCTCCTAACATGTGCCACAAATCATGCTAAGCATTTCACATAATCTCATTTAATCCTCAAGGCAGACACTTATCATCCCTCTTGGACATGGAGGAAATTAAGGATTAGGGTCATTATGAAACTCATTTCAGAAAATCGGAGACGAAGACCCAAAACTGAACCCTGACAGGCTGACGTCCAAAGCCTGAGCTCTTAGCTGCTTGTGCCTAGTCCCCAGTCCCGGGTGCCTGTCCTGCCCACCCCCCCGTGCTACTGCCCTGTGACCGTCGCACCACCACTACCCTGAGGAGGCTAGTGGCAAAGGGCAAAGAGCTCCTTTGGCATTCTCCAGCTGCAGAACAGGCAGAACAAGGGCTCTCAGAACTCAATTTGCTAAAAATGAGCCCAACGAGAATGTGGGAATGAGAAGAAAAGAATACGGAGGAAACCAGAGTTACCCACTCAGGTAGTGAACAGCCTACGACACAGCTTCTCTGATCCTTCCACATGAGATTGTGGGCTGTGGGGCCCGAAAAAGCTGCAGCGATGACAAAATTATCTAACAGCCTTCTGACACGGAGCAAAACCGCCAAAGCCAGGTCCCTGCCCTGAATAGAATTCTTCACCTAGTAACAGGTCTTGGCACATTTAAAAAAAAAAAAAAAAAGCTACGTAGTGTAGCATTTGTTTTCTTACAAACTCATTTCATAGCAAAATAATGTCCCATTTTTTTCCCCTCACAGTGTCAATTCAATCATCCATACATTGTAAAGGCACTGCCAAGAGTCACTCCAAGAAAACAAAAACGGAATGCAAAGTTAAGAAGGAGGAGAAATACATACCATTCAATACACAAATGGCTCTCTAACCTAATACTAGTAAGAGCTTTGTATCTTGGGTCACAACTTTTTAAAAAGTTACTAGAGGTTTGATTTAATTTTAAATTATTTGGGACTTTCTTCTATGTCAACTTTAACAGATCCAGGTTTGGTTCCCTTCCTAATGAAATTAGTGATAACCTGGGAAACAAATTCTATGCAGGTCTCTTGTAGCTCTGATTAGCCACCTCCCTTCAGTGCTAAGGAGGCCCAAGAAGCCATTGCTTCACCAAGGCAACCTGATAACATAACAGGTTTCTTAGCAACACGGTAGTCACAGTAACCATTCACCACGGTATTAGAATTGGGTTACCCACCGGGTAGAGGCCAAAGGAATAATTTAAACTCATTAAATCTATAGGGCCCAAGGTAACAAGAAAAACACCATTTTTTAAAATGCCACTTGTGATTCACCTATGAAATGACGCTCTTATGTGACTTTTCAGTGCCAGACCGGATGAGCAAGATATTTAGAAACATAATTTCCAGGTGTAAAAAATTCTTCATGCTTTTAATACTTTTTTGAAGAAATCTGGAGTTAGGGTGTATGATATCTATATCACAATTAGATTCTTTTCGGTACAGTATTTTCACCAACACTGAAAACTTAACAGTACAATGTATATTCTGATGAGATGATAATTTTATAGAAGCAGAAAGTTGTAATTCAAACACAAAACACAAAACTTTGAAGTGTATACGAAAATATTCTTAAATTCCATTAACAAGCAAACAAAAAAATCACAATGACTTCCAATTCATTAAAAACATCCATGAAACAAGAGTGATGGTTTGCTCTTAAAGTCAAATATTTATATAACCATTTGTTCACATATTACAGAAGGTTAATAAACATTCTACAGATGGAAAGAAATGCAGAATTGATATAAATACGACTTTCTAAAATCTACAGCAAACGTTGCTTGGGTCAGGAAAATATACATTTAACACTGCAATCAAGAGTGGCATGAGTTAATTCAATTTTCAATTTTTATTTCAATTTTTACTTGCAACCCCAGTCACTTCCACTGTACCTGAGATCACTTAATAATTCATAAAAACAGAATGCTTTTCACAAATGCTAGGCTTTCATGTTGGAGCTTTTCAGTCTCATCCCACCCATTGAAAGAATATGCCACAAGAAATACGAGCCTGGTTATCAAATGGGACCGTTATCTTTAATAGTGACACACAATCTCACTCATAGTAGTGTAGTATAGATCCTGTTTCTGTCTTGTTTCACATGGCAGGAAAGCACATCTGAGGCAAGAATTGTGCATTTCCATTTTTACAGCTCTCTAAATGTCTACTGGGGCACCTGGCAAGCAGCAGGAGCTCCCTAAGGGCTGCTGCTTGGACAAATGCTTGAGGCAGGACTACTCTGCAACAGGGGAACTCTTAACACAACTGTATAAGTTTTGCTTGTTCACCCACAATGAACGTATTCTTTTCGCCACTGGCCTTTCCGTGTGGGCATGTCAGTTATTATAAAGATGATGCAATTTTTGAAAAGCTTGATCTATCTTCCTTCTGTGGCACAACCTTGAGTTATTGCAGCTTCCTTAAAAGGACTCATTTTTAGGCATCAAAAACATCCTTCCTTCCAACTGAGTGTCCCAACGTGAGAAGGAAGAAAGACATTAGGCCAAGCAAACCTAGACAAAATCCAGGCATCCCAAATCCTAGACGAAGCCCAGCAGAGGTGGTGAATGGCAGAGATGCCCTCCACCCCGAAGCCAGCAACCAAGATGTTATCAAACACGAGAAGCAGGAAACACCACCAAGCCCAAGTTTACAAGTCAACAATTAGGAGCCCCCAACCAAATAAAAAGCCATTCAAAATAATCAGTCTACTACAAACAAGAGTAATATGACCCATACTCTGCGTGTGAAGAGTCTTCTGCAGGAGCTTTTAATGTATTTGAGACTCATAACCCAAATATTGTGAAAAAAAAAATGACAGTACAAGTGAGAAAGGTGGTCAGAGGAAGAGGACAGAGAGAAGACAGACTGCAGCCTTGTATGTGACACAGGGAACACAGCCGTGTGGACGTGGAGAGAAGTCAAAAGACAGAAATGAGGAATGAACAGACAATCACAAGTGAACATTTGAGACATTCACTGTTTTGCAAATAAACAGCATTCCTCTGGATACTGAAACTCTAGAGAATGAATTCTTGCAAATATTCACCTGAGTTTTGAAGACACTGTTGTTTCTAGCCTGAAGTAAGTTGCATTTGACACATCCAACCTTGATGAAGTAATTTCTATCTCCAGAGCTCTGATGTTAAGTCCTCATTACCATAAGAAGTACAATGGGGGGGGGGGCGGGGGGGGTAGGTGTGCCTGGGTGGCTCAGTGGGTTAAAGCTTCTGCCTTTGGCTCCGGTCCTGGTCCCAGAGTCCTGGGATCGAGCTCTGCATCGGGCTCTCTGCTCAGCAGGGAGCCTGCTTCCCCCTCTCTGGCTACTTGTGATCTCTGTCTGTCAAATAAATAAATAAAATCTAAAAAAAAAAAGAAGAAGTAGTAGTAGTAATACATCGGGGCTACCTGCTCTTGACAGGGGAAATAGCAAAAGTAGGATGAAGCCAGAAATCGTAATGACCTATAACTGGAGATCGTAATGGTCAAAATTATAGAATTAATCCTTCCTGAATAAATACATGTAAGCATACTCAAGAACAGAGAGGCAAATTAGAACTAGTACTAATACTTCTATACAACAGTCTTCTGCAAATTAGATGAACAGGAGTTGCTTTTCCAGAGCCTGATCACACACCCTATCTCCACCTTTCCATGTAAGCTTAAAATTGAGTTTGTGATCCTGTGAAGCCAAGAATCAGATTGTTATGTTAGGAGAAACAGTCTGGGAACATATATGTTGCATGTACCACCTCGGACCCCAACCTGAGACCGAGGCAGACCTCAGCAAACATTGCTCCTTCCCGCCTGAGCCCAGAGGCCATTTCTGGATCCTGCACTGAGTGCTCCCATCACTGCAATCACCTGGTCAGGAGTTGGCAGGGAAAGTGGCAACCTCATTTTCTTGCTGCGAAACAGACAATACTTGAAAGTTAGAATTTGAAACCTCGATCCACCACTTAAATAGTCTGCTTAAGCTCTGAGCAACTCAGGCCTTCTAACCTCTAGAATGGGGTTGATGGTGAGGACAGCCATGACCCTGTCAGTTCTCGTAGCATTAACAGTGATGGCTGAGATTAAAGCCTGCCTGGCACAAAGCAAATGTTTACTACATGTTCAGTTCCTCTGAGACACTCCCACTGGCCCGAAAATACACCAGGGTGTTGACATTCACAGTAGCACATACACCAAATACAGATACAAGAGTAACCGAGTCTAAGCTTAATAGTGAGAAACAGGACTCACTTAAAAACAGTAACTATACACACAGACACAGCAGAAAACTCAGTGAGCCTCCAATCATCGTCAGCTCTGTGCTGTGTGATCTTAGGCAAACAGCATAGCTATTCTGAGCCTCAGTTCCTTCACCCGGAAAATAAAGAGGGTTGGTTATACTCCATGGTCTCATTGACTTCTACCACTGTATGCTCTTACAAAGTGAAATGAGAGTATAAAGATAATTTCAATGTTTTATCATTAAATGAGATACAGTGGTTATCCAACCACAATCCAATTTTGGAATATTTAATCTTCCACCTCCCTGCACCCAAGATGTTACACTGAACGAATTTACCAATTGTGGTTTAGTTTAACCTATCTATTTACACCTATGACTCTTTACAGGGATGAAACTGATGAGCTGACCACAGAAAGAAAGAATTTCGTAACAAATGCCATGTGCAACAGATGCTGCGATCAGATTCCGACCTTACTGTTCCGAAGAACACCGGAAGCATTTTCACCTCATCCTCTGATAACTCCCACAGTTTGGGGGCCATCTGTAGCCTCTGCTGAGAAGGTTACATTTGAGACTGTGTAATTTTAAAACTCTTTGTCAGGACAGCTCAGTACACGAATTCCAAGGTGTTTCTGAGCTGCCACCATTCCCACCGCCTCATGCTCATTGCCCTTCATTCCGTTCACCCCAGCCCTGCTCACTTGGAGCCACAACCTCTACAGGGACTCCAGCTCAGAGCAGGCTGGCCTCACAAGTGAGAAACGAGGCTCCAGCAGGACAGAGACGTGTTGGGGGAGCAGAGCTGAAGCCCCGCTGCCTGGGCTGACATTCCATTTCCATTTCTGGCCAGCTCTGTGCACGTGGTCAGGGGGCCTAACTTTACTGAGCTTCAGTTTCGCCATCTGTGCAACAGGAATAAACACAGTATACGGTCAAGACACACCAAGCAACTAGTAAACATCAGTTGCTAAGTATTTAAGAGTAACAGGATCACAGTTCAACTCTCTGGTATCTCCTCATTCCAAATAATATAAGAAACTTGGCCGAATGATGTGATTTTAAAGGAAACAAACAGCCAAATTTATTCTAAACACTGGTTTTCTGGGGCTACTACTTATTATCAGATTTAAGAAGGCACTGCTTTCATACTCCAAAAACGGGAGTGTATAAATGACAACACTGTAATTGAACTTTTTTTTTTAACAAATTTCCCCTCTAAAATGGCACCACAGTAGAAAGCAAACTATATGTTACAAATAACTGAACATTATAAATTGTGACTATCCCACTATTACGGCTGAAATTTACAAAGTTTAGGCAAGTTTGCCTTTGTTTGGAAGCAAATATTAAAGCCAATATGGGGCACCTGCGTGGCTCAATTGGTTAAGTGTCTGCCTTTAGCTCAGATCATGATCCCAGCGTTCTGGGATCAAGCTCCAAAACGGGCTCCCTGCTCAGCATAGAGTCTGCTTCTCCCTCTCCCTGTGCCCTTGCCCTCCTGCCCCCTGCAATGGTATGCACATGCCCACACACTATCTCTGAAAAATAAATAAATAAAATATATTTTTTTAAAGTCATTCCAGGGGACCTGGGTGGCTCAGTGGGTTAAGCATCTGCCTTTGGCTTAGGTCATGATCTTAGGGTCCTGGGATCGAGCCCTGCATTGGGCTCCCGGCTCAGCACCGAGTCTGCTTATCTCTCTGTCCCTTCCCGTCCCTACCTGTGCTCTCTTTCTCTCTCAAATAAATAAATAAAATCTTTAAAAACAAAAACAAAACAATTACTCCTCCAACATGTATTGAGTGCCCAAGTGGCAGGCGAATGAGACCACCAACATCACTACTCACAGGAAGCTCACCTCTTCAGCTGGACGGGTTAGCGTGATCAAACAGTAATAATAAAGTTATTCTGTTTCACATTACTACTAGAAATAAATAAGCAGAGGTCAAGTAATAATTTCACCTACAACAATGGCATTTACTTTTCAAAACAAATAGGATTTTTTATAATGGGATTTTAAGATGCAGTTTTAGAAGGAGTTCCACAAACGTTCAAAAGGAAAGAGCACCACCAACATTCAAAGTGTTTCACAAACACTTTTGGACAGATGAACATACACACACAGCTGACCATCTCAACTACAAAATGGGGAAGTCAACCCAGCATTTCTACTTTTTTTTTTTTTTTTTAAGATTTTATTTATTTATTTGACAGAGAGAGATCACAAGTAGACAGAGAGGCAGGCAGAGAGAGAGAGAGAGAGGGAAGCAGGCTCCCTGCTGGGCAGAGAGAGAGAGAGAGGGAAGCAGGCTCCCTGCTGAGCAGAGAGCCCGATGCGGGACTCAATCCCAGTACCCCGAGATCATGACCTGAGCCGAAGGCAGCGGCTTAACCCACTGAGCCACCCAGGCGCCCCCCAGCATTTCTACTTTTTGCCATATACTTCTGATATGTCTGGAGAGGCCAGGGCATATGGTCGGCTTCCGCGAGGCGAGCCACTGTGCAATAACCCAGAAGAACTCATTTAGTAAAACCAGGAAGTATTATCACCACCTTAGGCAATAACCGAGACAAGATTTTACAGTAGTTTCCTCCCTCCTGCTGATAAATAAAAATTAGTTAAAAAAATAAAAAAATAAAAAAATAAGTTAAATCATGTTGTCAATGACAACTCTGGCTTTAAACTCAAGTCAGCCAAATTGTGGACCTTGATACCCGCTGTGGTTGTCAGTGAGACACGGAAAAGCCACAGGGGGGTGATTGTATGAATATGTATTGATAACGCAGCTCACAAAGAGGACGAGAGAGAACAGGGCAAGGGAGAGAAGGCTTCAACCTCAGCCTCTCCTTACCACCTCATCTGTTAAAGACAAATGACAGGAGAGATGCTAACTGAGGACACTTAAAACATCCATTATTCTCTCCTCCCACCTACTTCATTTTCTTAGGCCAGTAGAGGATTTGTAAAGTAGGAATAAAAACAGCACAGTGCCAAGGCACTAGAAATCAGAAATTTGGGGAAATGTCATGTGCATTTTCCCCCTTGGTCAAGTTTACCCAGCTTGGCAGACCTTCCAAGACTGTGGAGGTTGTCAATGAGTCTGGGTTGTTTTCAGGGGCGAAGAGGACACCCATAAATGTCCTACCTATAAATGTTTAAATTCTTAACTGAATAAAGCAAGCATTTCAGATGCTTTTCAAAGGACTTTGCCACAATGTTAAAATTCCAAATTTGGAGTTTTGTGGGTTTTGTTTTTGGTTTTGGTTGTTGTTGTTTTGTTTTTTAACAAAATATTGCCATGGAGGTGAGGAGACGAGCATATTCAAACCCATATTTTATTTAGACATCAAAAGAAACAGATGACACTTTATGAACTCAACTATTTACTTTCTCCAGTCTCCATAAATTAAAAAAAAAACCAAAAACTACAGCATATGGAACATCACAGAAAAAGCACCACTGCTGGAGGAGGGCAGTGAGGCAAGTAATTCTAAGAACATTTATTTCATGGAAATTCTTGAAGCTCCCCAACTTTTGAAAGCCCTACTTCAGCTTTCACAGCTCTCTTCCTCTTCTAGCCTCAACATCTACAATTCAGTTCTTGTCAATTACAGCCACTGTCCTTTTTGTTGCCTGGTCTTCAAAAATCTTAGTCTCTGAGTGAAACAGAAGGTATGGTCTCCAAAAGCAGTGATACCTTACAAGAGCTAGCAATTCAGTAAGAATTCAACATACACATTACATTTTTTAGAGGAAGCAAAGAAGGCACAAAATCTACATTAAATTAGAGCACTCTAATTACCTCCTTGTAATTAAAAAAACAGTGACTACCTTAGACCAATTACTTGTCTTTGTAAGGAACTAAATTACCAATACAAAATTCACAGAATCCTTTGGTCTGTTATTGTGGCCAATAGCAGCTAAATTTTCCTATAACTATGATAAACATATTCTAAGGTAACATGCCATATTGCAAATGGAAAGGAATTAAGTTTTCTTCATGAGTTTTTAAACTACAACATTTCCTTTCAAATCTCAGTAAGGAACAGATCACTGAAGAAGAACAAACTCCATCTTTAAACACTTGAAAATAAGATAAATACATTCTATAAAAGAATGGAGTATCTCCAACTTTTCCAAAGTAAGAATGTGAGTAATGAAAACAGAAATGTTCTGCTTTATTTAGAACAAATAATTTTCCAGAGGTGAGGCCTTACGCAGGATCAGGGGTCTTCTGTGTCTATCTGGATTGCTGATCTATGGACTTCAGGGCTACCGGGCCAACCAATGGGCACGGTGAGAGGAAGAAAAAGAGCCAGAAAGAGGCCAGGCCCTTTTTTTTAAAGTCTACCTAGTGGAAAGAAATGGTAAATCCTTTCTCTGACCTTTTATAAATAAAAAGGTTATGTGTGACATGAAAGATGCTATGAAATTGACAGACGCTCCTAGGGAAGACCCAACCAAGCAGAGGACGGAGCTAAAATGGTCTGCTGTGACAGATCCACATTCATGATAAAAGTCACTGATAAAAACCCACAACTTCAAGAAGGCAAACGGTAATGGCCTTTGTCTACCACCCTGGGGGGTGGGGAAGGGGGAATTATAGCTAGTATTTCATTGCTTGGACACCAATCTTCAGAAGGGTAACAACACACATTCTTAATATTTGAATTCTGGTCTTTTTTTTCTTTAACTTCTGAATCTTAAAAACTTCATTTGTGGAACAGGTGGTTGACGGGGCTTATGAAGCGATCCAAGTGATCCAACTGATCCAACTGAAAGGCACAGGACTATCTGTGTAATTTTGGCAGAAAGTATTACGAAGACTCTGAGGCACATAGGCCCAATTTCCACCATGATAAAGGGTTCTACAGAATAAAAGAGGACGTCTTCCTTGGTCTTCCTTGCATCGTGGGACAGAACAGAATCTCAGATGCTGTGAGGGGGGCGGACCCCTGAGGAGGCCGGTCTCAAAGCAGAGCACAGAAACACCTAGATCGATCTGAACAAAGCTGCAGTTCTGAAGCCTCTAATATTGTGCCCCTCTGCTGTCTAGGCTACAACAGGACTTTGGTTGATGGTTGTGCCTACTGTCCTTTTCATCTGATCACTGACTCAAGGAGTAATATGCAAAGGGCCTAGGAAAAAAATAGGAATGGTTCAAAAAAACCATGCAGCAAAATCCCGATGCCGGGGGGCACCTTTCTTGCGCAGACCTAAACTCATGTCAAACAGCTCCACCACACCTCAGAGGCACCGCTGCGGATGTTCTAGATGCCCCAGCTGCTCTTCAAACCAGATGTGTGTGCACTGTGTTTACAGAACTTCCGGTTCCCTCACCTGACAGACCTAGTCCTATGTTTTTCTCCAATCACATCCTCGGATCCGATGAATCAATCCAATATTGCCTGTTTGTGCATAACCGCTCTGAAGGATATTATTCTGTGTACCTTACACGTTGGAATAGTGTACACTGCCATATAACATAAAACAAAAAATCTGCATATAAACCATACAATCCACTATCCAAGTGTCATACCAACTGAAACAAACACTGAGCAGTGAAGAAAAAAATTCTTGAAAATTATCAAAAGGGCTAACAGAGAAGATCTGTTAGCACTTCCTAGTGAAATAATTTTAAAATAGTATTTCCTAAAGAAAAGGAAAACCCAGGAAGAGAACGTCTCACAACTAGTATCTGAAAAACTGGTAACTAGATTGTTGGTACACCCAGCCTCTAAACCTTCAGCTCCTTCCCCATTTACCGGCTGGCTACTCACACCGCCCGGCTGCTCACACCGTCCAAAGAGGTATACAAACAACTCGCCTTTCTAGTTCCCTGTCTGACAAGCCAATCTGCTAATAAGATCACAATTTCATTTAAGATTTAAAACTTTACTGATCCTGAATTTTTTTTAAGGCTTCAATTTTTTTTTCTTGCTTTTATTCATACCATTCTAGGATATTCAACAGAACCAATGACTAGAAAAATTCTCTCTTATTTTGTAAGTTTTGCCAGAAAGCGTAGCCCCATCATCCCTCTTATCCAATATCTTCTTCATAGCCATTACCACCCCCAGAAATAGTATATGTTTATTCATTTAATTCTTAATTGTCTGTATCCGCTGTTCCACTTGCTGTGGACTTCTCAACACAAAGACCCATGAATGGCAATGGTCAGAGCTCATTAGTATGAGCTAAATAAAAGAATAATAATGCAGGGTGCCTGGGTGGCTCAGTGGGCTAAAGCCTCTGCCTTCCGCTCCAGTCATGATCCCAGGGTCCTGGGATTGAGTCCTGCATCCGGCTGTCTGTTCAGCGGGGAGCCTGCTTCCCTCTCTCTCTCTGCCTACCTGTGAGCTGTCTCTCTGTCAAATAAATAAATAAAATCTTAAAAAAAAAAAAAGAAAGAATAATAATGCAAGAGGCAGCAGAGACTTAAAGTCAAGGCTTTAAGGTCAACAAAGACCTAGGTTCAAATTTCCACTGCATCTCTTAATGGTAATTCAATGAATTACTTATATTTTCTGTACTTTTATGTCTTCATTTGTATTTTAAATAACAGCACTTATCTCAAAGGAATCATGGGGATCAGAAGCAGGTTACCCACCTAGCCATACACCCAGGACACACTGGAATGAAAATGAACAGAAGTTAGCTAGTAATATTCATGGAAATCACTATGCCAAAATGGGGGTGCAGGGGTTGGGGGAAGAACCACACGAGAAATCGTTAGTCTCAACGTAACTGGTTGCAATACTGGGAAGTTACCAGACTTATCAGATAATTGGACTCCTAGCCTTATATTTCCACAGCGGAAGGGAGGCTGAGTAAGGAAGGAAGAAAATATCTCTCTCTTACAGTTTAATAATCTTATAATGTAGTTGAATTTATTAATATTGTTAGTCAAGAACTAGAACAGACCAGGCACATAAAGTGCTAAGACTGGCAAAACTTGGATAAGTGCAAATATGAAATGCCACTGAAGACGGAAAGTCTCGTACTGTCATCCTACGACCAAACAAAGTTTTCTCAAAAGTAGACAGGCAGAAGATGGATAGGACTGCCTAACTGTATTTCCAACAACAATCAAAAGTGGATTAAAATGACAAATACTCTGACAAAGCTTTAAGAACCATACTGCACTATATTTAAGTAAAGCAACTCACTTTAATGACACAGTGAAAGAGAAATATATTGTGAAGCAGAGGAGAACTTCTAGGTTTTAGTACATGGCAATGACAAACCCCTGGAAATGAAACTGGACCAGGAGGGCAACTTCTATCTCCTACTAAATTGGACATTATAAATGTAATGATTGTATAACAAATTGTGCTTTTAAACAATCAAACTTAAAAGCTCTCAGACAGAAATTCTGACTCATTAATCAGTTAAAAAGCACAAAGTATAAAGATGACCTGAATCTGTCCACACAAATTCCAAAGAGCAACCGCCCAGGGGCTTCGTATTTTTTATATTTAGAAACTTCATGTCACAGAAAGTGAAGGCAATCTAGAATACTCATCTGTTAGCTTGCTGTATCTTGCTTTGACTTGCCAAATAGACAACACAATCAGCTTTCTGTAATTTCTCTGCTGCTGGTGTGGCAAAAGGGTGGGGTTTCGGAGCTGAAAACGCTCCGTAACACTCTGAGTTCCTTTTTAACCCTCTCTTAAACTATAAAAAACTTCACCTCCATTTCTCATTCTCACACCTCAAGTTCATTACGTCCTGGCACCAAATTAAACAGATTCTATAAGAACATTTAAAATTTATTCCAAACATCACCATGTTTTTACTTGTACTGGCATTAAAAAAACAGAGATGACATCTTAAGGCAAGAGAACTTCCTCAGGACCCATGCTAGTTTCCTGCTGAGGGGACTCCTGCATTTGGCTGCAGCTGAAAAGTATTGCTGATCGTGTCACAGCCAAATCACACCCAACCACTTGTCTTGCAGACATCTTTAGCAAAAGCGTGCCTGGAACCGCCACCAAGCTTTGGACAGGGCATGGGTCACAACCCGCAAGGTGCTGATTGCTGGTTCCCCACAAGAGGAAAAACCCCTCATGCTCTGAGCCTCAGGAAGTCCACTTGGAGTTTAGCACACCCTAGCTACCGTGCTGTCTGGACCTCAGGCCAGGCGGTTCTGACTCAACCTTTAGACCCGGCTCTCCAGCTGCCGGTGTGAGGAGACCCCGGCCAGTCACCAGCCTGACTCACACTTCTTCCTGCCTCTATCCATCCTGTGACCCCATTGGCCTCATGAATTGTTCTCTCCGCTTGACCCAGGCTTCACTTGCTGCCACCCCGTCCAGTTGGCAAAGGATCTCTCGCCATCTACCTCGATGATTCTGGAAGGCCAAAGAAGTTGCTGCCCTAAGGACGAAACCACCTCCATGCTGAGGGGACTGTTGCTGAGAAGGAAATGCACACTTAAAACTACTTCTGGTGTGGAAGCTCAGGATCCTTCTAAACTCAACAAGGTACTCGGCCTCACTCTCAGGCCAGAGTAAGGAAAACACAATCACGCTCATGATTTGTTTAGCCGTCTGGGAAAACACTATGAGGCTACCAAAGGACACCCACTCTGTGGGTGAGCAGTGGCCTATTCCCCCCGAGGCTCCCTGATACCTCGCTCCCTCTCAGGTTCAGGAGGGAGACAGGTACTGAGTGGCTACGCTGAAAGAAGGCACATCAACACGACTTGACCAACCACAGAAAGGATGCTCTAAAAGCAGGTTTTTTAAAAAATATATATATAAAATGAATGTAACTGCTAGGTATGCCTGTCTCACTTCAAATCTTATTTCCAGCTTATTCTGGTAGAGATCCAAAATCAGTCAGAGATTATTAAGGAAATCAGCTTCTGTCAAGATGGAAAGGAAAGGTCACCTTTACACATAGTGTCTCCCCTCAGAATTTTTTTCCCCTGACCTAAACCGCAGCCTCCAAATGGTATCAGGTTTTCCTGCTTCTGAGGAGACTGAACAGGAGCTAGAAGATAAGCTCCCAACTCTAAGACGGAAGAATCTACTAAGTAGAAACCATTTTATAACTGGTTCCAGCAATCCAGGCATAGCAGACCATCACCGTATAGAATCCCATTTATACAGGCATCTTCTCTCCCAAAGCTGCTGCCGGCTCCCCCATATACTCACTTCCATCAGTGTGATACAACTAGATTCCCAGACCCAGCGAGCAACCTGATTTGACCTCTCCCTCATCACATCCCATCCGTCCTGCCTCCACTCCCACAGCGACTACACAGAGTTCTGTGTACAGCAAGCATGCAAATATTTGTTACATGAATGAATAAACCAGATGATTACAACTTATTCTCAGAAGTTTTATTTACACTCACATACTCACACACACACACACACACACACACACACACACACTGCTGCTTTCAGGGAACCATGGGTTATGTCTGAAGACCACAGCATGTACTTAGAGGGGAATCATTTAGGTTCTCCAAGTGTAGTGAGCCCGAGGACCACTTGGGGGGCTTGTTAACGTACAGACTGCAGACAGCTGTACCTCCAGGGATTCATCCTCACTAGGGACGCAAGAGGTCTAGGAATCTTCATTTTTTACCAAACCGCTGGGAGACCCACCATCCACATCTGAGAAACACTGTCAAGATGTGGATGACAGAAGCACAAAGGGAGCCAAGGGACGATCCTGCCTGCCCACACCCACTTCTATGTGCTTCCGAGGAAGGCATGCTTATTTTGCCTATGGACCCACCAAGTCCAAGAAACAAGCGCCACCAAAACAAGCAGAAGCAAAGAGAGGAAGAAGACAAAAAATGTTTCCGGAAGTCGCCAGAGTCAGAATGGGGCCAATCAGGGTCGCCACAAAACTGTCGTTGATGACTGTGGAATGTAAAACCCTAAAGAGGTCATTCAGTCATTCCCCTCATCAGAAGGATGAGAGAATAAGGCCCAGAGACAGAATTACTTCTCTAAACCCTCGAATCTGGGCACAATATGCATGCTGCCAGCAGGGAAGGTATGGCATAAACTCAGGTAATCCCACTTCACACCCTCTCCCCTACAGACAAGACATGAGTATTTTATTCTAATATAGACGTTGTAATTGCCTCAACGTAATTTCTGACTTGACATCCTGTATTTACCTTGATGACAACTATTGTTTTTTATTTTTACTAGACTCAAGTTCCACTGGTCCCCAGAGAAGATCAAAATACAGAGTAAACCTTTCTGAAACCTATACAGTCCAAAAACAAACCAATTTTTTGATCAAACACTAATATTTATGGCATTCATATTTACCTCACAAGACAGAAAGATGAAGATCACAAATGCTTACCCACCGGCTGTGTGAGGGAGCGGAACTTAACGGGCAGTGTGGAAGTAAAGGACCCGGGGGGGGTTCGCAGAATGTGGCACAGGATTCTTCCAATTTTCCTTATCTGTGGACTGCTGGTATAATTTGCATTTTTATCCCTTTTAGCATCACTCTCCACAGATACCTTTGATTCTAAGACATATTAAAATGACAACAACGTGGGATTGCAGGGACATCCCAGCTCACTGGGTTTCTACACAACAAGCTTTTGTTGCCTTCTGTCCCTTCCATTTTCCTGTTGTTCCCACGGCTACAGCCTTGACCCCCTGCAAAACTTTAGCCCCTTAACTCTTACCAGTCTGTGTCTTACCATCTGCCAAGGAAAAGTATTATGGGTGGTGATTTTAAAAGCGTCATAAAAAGTTCACAGGCAGTTTTAAGTAAAGCTTGTGATCTTCTCTTCCCACATGCTTTAAAAAGTCAGCATGTGAGCTTTTCGGGTGACGAGGCAGCCAGCTTCTTATGAATGTTTCCCGGGCTTCAAAACTGCCCATCAGTACATCACGCCTAATGGGTTTGCCAGGATGTTGGCTTATCTGGCTTCCCTGGGCCAGCATTCTGGCCATAGTAGCCCATGGCTGCACTGACGTGTTAAGCCTCTGCCTGCCTCCCCTCACCCCATCTCATCCCCACTGGCCAGGACCATCCACACTTGGCAATCTAGAACAGACAGAGGCGGTGAGCTTGCACTTCAAACTCCAATCAGATTCAAGTTCAGCTCCTTCATTAGTGGCTGTGTGGTCCTACGCAAGTCACGAAGCCTTTCTGACCCTCAGCTTGCCCCTCTATGAAACACAGAGGTTCTAAAAATCAGGCCTTCCTTAGGGTTAGTGGGAAAATTGTATCATATAACCAAATTACGTAGAACTCATAACAGGCTTTCAAGAGGAAGGTCTTTCACACCTACTTCCAAGACAGAAGAGATGTTTGAGAACCCCTTCACAAACTAACACTATGGTCAGCTCTGAGCTTCATTCGCATGCCCCTGCTATCCAACAGCAAAGCTTCACAACCGGCAACCTCACACTTCAAAAGGCTATAACTTCCAGTGTAAGTAGCTCTGGTATAAAGTACAGAAGAGAAGCCCAAGGAGTGTGTCAAAATGCAGATTCCCGGATCACTGTCCTCAGAGATTTCTGATTCAGCAGACTCAGGATTAGGCCCAGGAATCTAAATATGTTAACAGGCACTATAGGTCATTCAGAAAAGTAACATCAGTCACACTTTAAGAAATACTGAAGTAGTTTCAGATAAACTCATGATTCCTCTAGCACTTTCCAACTATGAAGCGCTCTCACATAATCTCACTTGACCATCATCACCCCAGACAGGAATTCTAAAGGGGTGCACCAAAATCATCCCTAATCCCAGGACCATCCCTCATCCTCCCCATGAAATCTGTAGCTGCAGCAGGAACTAACTCTTTTAAATGGTTTTTAAAAGGTTATTTTTATTTGGCTCATATTTAAAGCCGACAAAAACAACTCATTAACACGAAGAATGAGTTGAGATATTCCATAGAAGGTTAAGCCTGTTAAAGCATCAAACTTTACACAGAAATCTCACTGAAAACTATGATGCTCTCAGAATCCTTATATCCACTTGTAGGTTTTCAGTCCTGTTATTACTGTACCTCTCTGTGCTTACAGCTCCCCTTCCTTAAAATTTGCTGATCTTCATCTCGCTTGGTCTGAGAAACCAAAAGCTTCAGGGGGACCACAGAGAAACCAAACACCACTACGCACCAGTGAGGGAACGAAGGGCTCTTCTGTGAATTCAATGGGTACACTGCTTTGATTTATCCAAAATCTGATCAGCTCATCAAAGGCTTTTCAACCAAATACCTGGGTTGGGACTGGTTTGGGAACAGAGCACAAGACTGTGTTCCTTTAACCAATATTAGCTAAGCAGGGCCTGAGTATCTATATTAAGTGTTCACATGATGGGAGAAAATTCATTTTCTCTGCAGACATTTAAAATACAAAAATGGGGGGCGCCTGGGTGGCTCAGCGGTTTAAGCCTCTACCTTCGGCTCAGGACATGATCTCAGGGTCCTGGGATCGAGCCCCGCATCAGGCGCTCTGCTCAGTGGGGAGCCTGTTTCTCCCTCTCTCTCTGCCTGCCTCTCTGCCTACTGTGACCTCTCTCTGTCAAATAAATAAATAAAATATTTTTAAAAAATTAAAAAATGGGTTCATAAAAAAATTTATCTAGATAAAACTATGTGGCAAAGGAGTTTTCATTCCCAACCCCTCAGTGAAGAAAAGGAATATTAGGGCAGAATTTTTTACATCTCTATGAACTCTAGCCTCCTCCTCAGGAGAAACAATGTCCTCTTGGGAGAGCCCTAACACCTCATCCACACCCAAAGAGTTTCTCACCTATTATGGTAATCAAGTGTTCATGTATTGGCTTTAGACATAACGGTTTTCGGCGGAGACACCTCTCTTAGATTTATTTAACCTCTTTAAAGAAAGAATATAGGTCAAATTCATTTTATATCTTCCAAAGTATTCAAAATATAAAAAGGACTCAATACATTAGCTATCTGCGAAATGAAGAACCACCTGAGGCTGTTCATACTGCTGTAGCTGCAACTCTGTCCCAAAGTTGGACTTTCCCTCAGATAAACATATTCTACAAGGCCCCTTTCTAATTATTTGCCTTTGACAATGGAACAGAGAAATGTCCAAGTTGAGAAAATGAAGGGTGAAAAGACTATTTAAGCATTTAGCTATAATACCTCCTCCACAGGACTGTAAAATTCTGAAGAAACCATTTAAAAGAACAGCTCAGGGGCGCCTGGGTGGCTCAGTGGGTTAAGCGTCTGCCTTCCACTCAGGTCATGATCTCAGGGTCCTGGGATCGAGCCCCACATCGTGCTCTCTGCTCAGCGGGGAGCCTGCTACACCCTCTCTTTCTCTCTGCCTGCCTCTCTGCCTACTTGTGATCTCTGTCTGTCAAATAAATAAATAAAATCTTTAAAAAATAAAAGAACAGCTCAGAAATGTTTGGGGGAAAATACTTTCTCTACTCAGTCTACCCTCCTTTACTCCACAAAGACCCACAGATGACAGGAGGAGAAATGAAGGGCGGCAGACACCATCTTCTAGAGTGTTTCCCTGACAATACCTAGGTTCTCTGTCAGGAACCTGAGACAACTGAGCGAGACATGAACCTTGGACCTTCAGGTAAACCCAGGGACCACAGCAGGGAAAGCAAAGCAGCAGTGACCTGAGGAGGAAGCAAAACTGAAAATGAGGAGAACAGCTGGGAACCCCTCTAAGAAAGCATGGCAAGAGAGAAAATGAGACCAGGGGACCACAGAGGAAAGGTCTCTGAAGTCCATAGAGAATCAGCAATTTGGCCGGAGTATGTATGAATAATTGGGAATTAACTATATACGCAAAAGACTTCACCTCATTTACCACAGCAGTTAGATAAACACCATACTAAATCCAATAAGACTCTGTTGGGCTACAGCCTAACCAGGACCATTTGTCCTCGCTCTCCTCCACGACTGTATGGAAATTTCACCATGCCTTTGCAGTCACCCCCTGATTTGGTATGGGTATGAGGCTTCTGTTTGTTTGTTTTGAAGAGGCTGGTTCCACTTCCCCAGATTGAGGTCTGAACAGGGCTACATTAAGCCAGATGCTCTTTCTAAAAATCTTCCGAATCCACCCATTCAAAACATTAACATAAAAATAATCAGAGACCAGCTGTTGCAATTAACAACTTGTTTATATTTTCCCTTCCATTGGCTTAAAAGTACTAGAAGGAATTTTAAGTAAGATGAGTGTGCCATTCAGCTTTGGGAGTTTTAAATACATGATTTTCATGATTTTCAGGCTAAAAATAATAGTCCCGTCTATCAGACTTCGCAGTGTATAAATAGGCTTCAATTCACAAACTAAATGGGGGTCTCTCACCCTGCAGCAGAAAACAAAGCAGGCAGAAACTGAGCTATTTCTGGAATAAGGTTCAGTATTTGGAAACTTCTGGTCTTTCAGAATTTTCCCACCAGAACACAAGCGTAGTCTTCCCCAAATATGTTCAAATGCTTTTGGTTGTAACAAGTTGAATGATGAATCCACCCTTTGGTTGGGAAAAATGGGAGTCCTTCTGCAACTAGAGGTGTGAAAGTGGCAGGGCCTTCAGAGCCCTCCCCAGAAGCCTCTGGATTCCCCTTCGAAGGAGGTGGCCAAGAGCACAGAAACATTCCCCCAAAGGGCATCTTTCACCGCATGCATGAATGGATTCTCAGTTCACAGATGTACTCAGAGTTTTCCCTGTAAATAACACATCGCTGAGCCAGGCTGTATCAATGCGGAATGAGTCTCACGGGCAGCTCCCCTGGATCCCATCTCTGCCCTCCTACCATGGCGACAGCCTCTCTCCTAGGGCAGCGTGAGGCTTCGAGCATCTTCAGCATGACTCACGAGGTAGTTCCAAAATTACACATCAAGTCTTCTCCCACAGACAGTGGGTTCAAAGCAGCCATCAGAATTGTTTACCTCTTGTATCTGAATGCAGAAATTTCCATTAAATTGTGTGGTAACCCTTTGGGCCTGGTTTTAAAATAGTGATGGTCAAGTTCAGGGCCCCTGGGATAAGAAGAATGTGATACAAGCCTTGGGACCACACCAGGGAGATGTCCAAAAGAAGGAACAGGTAACCTTTATAATGGGCAGAAAAGGGAATTCTCCAAATTCCCCTATCATTTAGCACTGACCAAAAGGCTTATAACATTCCTCCTCCGTTTTACTGTATCCCGGCTTCTGTTTCTCTAACTTAATGCGAAGGGGAAAGAAAAATTCTGTTAAGAGACTCCTCAGGAAAAGTTAATAATTTAACTTTAAAAGCTTTCTATAAAAGACTTTACTGGGATTTTCTCACAACAAACTAAAGAATCATTTCAGAGCCCCCATTCTATGGATGAGAGGCATTAAGACAGAAGATTAATTACAGCTGTAGGAAAACTGACGTCACTCAGACTAGAATAAACCCTTAGCAATCCACTCCTGGATTTGCCTTAATCTTCCATTGAAGAATGTAAGAAAATGAAAGAAAGGAAAAGAAATAGGCTCCTTATATTCAAATCGTTATTATTTTTAAAATCATGACTTCACAGAACAACTGGGAAACAGAAGACCTGGGTGATATAAATGCATACAAAAATAGGTACAGAAAGAGCATACCAGTTTGTCTAAACTGGTATTTATTTTAAGCTTTGACATGCAAGGTTTCAAAGAATCTGGGAATTCCCCAGGCAAGTTTTTTGGAAATGTGTTTTTGCTGTGTTCCCATCGAAAGATTCCTCTTCAATACCAGTTCTACTTCTTTTCTTCCCCAGGACCAGTCATGGAATTCTCCGTTCCTCCAGGAACTTATTGCTTTGGAACAAAAAAGAAAGAGGAGGAGGAGGAGGGATCTTTGAATTTTCCCTCAGATTTAGTCACATAAAAAATCCAGAAACTGAGACCTAAGAATTCAAGATAGTCCTACTTCTAATCTGAAATCTTTCTTACTTGGTCCCTATTTTTTTTTTAAATCCAGAAATTGAGACATAGGTAGTTTTTGATCATGGGTTTAAATACACTCAAAACACTAAGTACACAAATTCCCACAGGCATCAAAAAGACAATGTCCATTTCCAGAAATGCCTTAGAAAATGTGTATCGAATTGTAGATCCCTCAAACTATCAGTTACCTCCTGACAGCACTAAAAGCTGCTAAATGATTTAGGCCAGGGGGTGTCTGAATCCTGATAGCAGAGCATATTTTTGCAGACACACAATGTTTTCTTTTTGTAAGAGGCAGAGGAGGAGGAATGAAATGACTGGCCAGGCAGCAATGGCTCTCCTTAAAATAATAAACCTTAAACTGTTTCTAGTCAACCACAACATACTATTTTGCTACAAACATATCTACTTTCACCACATGTCTACCTCTCAAATGCTGGCTTCCACTTCTAGCCCGAAACAATGGTACTAAAACAGAGGGCAGACACAGGGTAAAACCCCTGTACACATCTGGTGTTTATAGGGGAAAACACTACTATTGGATTTTTTATTTCTAAGTACTTTCCTTACTAATGTATACAGCTGTTTTCTGTTGGCTAATAATCAGAACTGAACACATATGCACACTGGCTCCAGGCAGCGCTGTGCCAAGCTGTCTGTGCTCAGCTATGAAGAGCTGGAATTCGGAGTGTCAGGCGAGATGCCCTTGTACTTCCCTCCCCACCCCCACCCCACCTCCGCACCACACCCCCACCCCGAAAATGTGGCAGGGTTGGGGGGAGTTAATACAGCTGTCTTCCTCTCAGGAACGCCCAAAGAATGCAATTCCTCCCTCCAAACCTCCCCCAAGTCCATCTCCACCAGTATTATGTTCCCTGTTCCTACTAATATATGAAGAGAGATTTAAAAAGATATCCCGTTCTTTAATAAAAAAGAATGGAGGAGGGGAAAAATGCTGGGCATCCAAGTTTCCAGCAGTAATATGTGCCACGTCTATAACAAGGAAAACACAGAAACCAAGCAGAATTTTCTAGGCTGTGTGTGCTACAGCATACTCACAGAAAATGGCAGTTAATTTCAAAGAAGATGAATGAATGTGTGCTTCTGAACCATGTGTTTTTAAAGTACATTTTAAGCCTGTCTTCATATAATCATATGAAATGTTTGTGTACCCCTCTGGTGTGTCGCTTTGTTTTCTAAATAAAGGAGCAACTTCGTTTTGAAATAATGGGCACAGGAGTTTCAGCTTTGCTTTTCTGCAGCCTTCCCCTCTCAGCTCGGCTTACCACCTTTGTAGAGCCACAGAGACCCAGCACAGAAGGCCTTTGTGTGTAGGTCTGGGCCACAGATCTTCATACAGCCATGGGGAAAGGCCTCCAAGGAGCCCCTTTCTTTTCCAACTAAACACAAAGGTTTTATCTTATAGTAAACAGAGAAGACTTTTAACATTAGAGCAATACTAAGCACGGAGGCCATACAAATGGCTCAACGATTTGCATAATGAAATTCTCTGGTCTTAGTTTGAACTCAAAACTACCTAGTAAAAACAGAGAGAGAGAGAGAGAGAGAGAGAGAGAGAGAAGTCAAGAGTGGGAAGAGCAGGTTTCCATACCTGAAAGCTGCATTTACAAAATGTGTCTCATTCCTGCAGGTTTTCCTAGGGAGTGTGGAGAAGACCAGGTGAAAGGTTCAGAAACTATACATGGCCCTGTTTCCATAGGACATTCCCAACCACCTTCATCCCCTTGGCTCCTGGAGTAGGAGGGGAACAAAGCATTACATCCTTCCTTCCTCCCTCTCCAACAGCTCTGGATGTCACCGTGGAATGGAGACTGGGGACAACTCCAGGAAGGACAGAAATGAATCGTAACCTTGCTCACCTCCTCAACTCCAACCATTACCACAGCAAAGGTTAAGTCTGGGTATCTGCCCTGACTCACCGAAGACCCTCCTCTATGTGGCATGTGTGGCCTTGATCATGATGGGGGTGGGGGGTAATGGGTGACAATAAATATAGGATTTATCCACAATTCTGAATATTCTCCCCCCAACTGAAGAGTGACAGAGAAGGCACTGCCAGCCTCTTGGAAGGAAAATGCTGCAGGAATCTACAGCATTACGAAATAATTTTCTCCTCTAGCCTCACACTTCTTTTTTTTTCCACATTTCTATTTTTAATAAAAGTCATCAATGGGGGAAGAAGAGTGGAACTTGGCTAATATTTTTAAACTTATCAATTAAATAACAAAGATAATGAAATACAAACAAACAAACAAAACCCTAAGATGTGAATGGTAAGGATCCTACATGAAGGAAGGTAAATGGCAAAGCTTGCCAGGAAGCCGGTCTATGTCAAACAGCAGGAGCAGGACAGAGCCGGACCACGGATCCTTAGGCCTTAAACTAACGTGCTAAAGTCAGACTTGCTTCTAGGTTCCTTCGGTTTTCAAGAATCCCATTTTTACATCTAATTAGGCAATGAATTTCCTTCTTTGTGGTAAGCATAAAGTGTGAGATACTACTTGAGAATGTTCATCAAGTGCTATCTGAATGGAACAGCAGCAGCAAGCTTCCAGAATGGGGAACAAGGTAACTCATCCACCAGAAGTGAATGGACCAGAGCCAGGGATCCGACGCATGCGCAGCTTTCACCAGTCAGTGTTACAGGGAATGCCTCCTATAAGAGCGAAGCAAACTCAGGCAGCTCTTTCCAAAAAAGTGGGTTATCATCAAGTCAGTCCCTGCAGAAGGTTCTTTTGGCTGCACGGCCCTATCCATGAAAGTTCTTAATTATTTGATGCTGGCTAAGTAGCCAGTAAACACATGACTCATCCCTATTGCTCTTCCATGTTGTTTTCCAATAAAGTCCCCTAATCTCTACAGTAAACAAAACCGTCCTGCTTAAAAAAACATCCCTTTAGGAAGCATTTAATCCCACATTTATTTTAATATTTAGCAACTACTTTGTGAGCACCTACAAGCACCAGCACCCCCCCACCCCCATTCCCAATGGCACCAACGGGTTTCACTCTACTAGTAGGCCTCAGCTCAGTAAAGTGCACTCAGCAGAAGGCTGCATGACATTCCAGAACCCTGCGCAGGCAACCCCTCCAGTCTCTCCTCTAAAGGGCTGTTGTGCACCTGTGGCAGCATCCATGAGGCTTTCAGTGTTGTTCAAGGACTCTGGGGAACAGGAACGACTATGGGTACTGACAAGGGCTTGCCGGGGAAGAACCTCAAACATCAATGACGCATTCTGGGATGTCACTCAGGAAACTATGACTATGTGACATAAGAAAAACGCTGACATTGAGACAGGGGTGTGGGGGGGACCTTGAGCAATCTAGCTTAGCTGTTTGACAGTGAGGCCCATATGCATGCATCTACAAATAGGCCTACATTATGAAATGCTCAATTATTAGCCACACACCACAAACAGCAAGTGATTAAAAAGGAGTAAAGGTACCACACTGTGTCTCAAAAGCAAGCCTGAATACCTGGGCTCTAAAAGTTCATGAAATCATGAAATTGAACATCCAACTCTTGATTTCGGCTGAGGTCATGATCCCATGGATAGTGAGATCAGGCCCCGTGTTGGGCTCCATGCTCAATGGGGAGTCTGCTTTAAGATTCTCTCCCTCTGACCCTCCTCCTCCTTCTTCTCTCTCTATCTCTTTCAGGTAAATAAATCTTTTAAAAAAATCCTACTCATTAAAAAAAAAAAAGTTTACGAAGATATTCTAGATCTATATATATAACATTTATGCACCAAAAAAACTAAATAATTATGATACATGGTTTTCAGCTAAGAATGAGGTATTAGGGGGCGCCTGGGTGGCTCAGTGGGTTAAGCCGCTGCCTTCGGCTCAGGTCATGATCTCAGGATCCTGGGATCGAGTCCCGCATCGGGCTCTCTGCTCAGTGGAGAGCCTGCTTCCCTTCCTCTCTCTCTGCCTGCCTCTCTTGTGATTTCTCTCTGTCAAATAAATAAAATCTTTACAAAACAAACAAAAAAAAACTTGCTTTAAAAAAAAAAAAAGAATGAGGTATTAGGTAATTACTGCTTTACAAAGCTGTATCTTTTTGAAAGATAATTTTCTAAAAATAACCTTTAATGCCAGTGACAGAATCACTACAGTTTTCCCACACACGTCTCTAAGTTGGTTCTGTGTTTGCTTCTGGGCTAAGGCGTGCCTTGGTGCCTCAACTCTCTTCCTTACTGTTGCCACCTCATCTCTGAGCTGTTTCATTCCCTCACTGTGACTAAATATCCAGAGAACCAAACAAATAACACAAAAGATGACAGTATCAATCTCCTTGTCGTTTCCAGGCATCCCACTGAGTGTGTGGTTGTAAATATTTAATAACAAATGGCTCTCCAGGGAAAAAAAAGGGGGGGGGTATGTCCTGGATTGTAGCGTTTGCCTTTGCCAATTTCCTCCGTATAAATAGTCCCACCATGACTGTTATCAACCCACCCACAGACACTACTGAACATGGACTCGAAAAGACAAGTACAGCAACACACTGCTATCCAGCATTTCCGCCATGAAGATACAACCGACCTAAAAACCCTCGAGAGCACAGATCATATCAACATGGCATAAAATAACCAGGAAGTGGAAGTTCTCAGTAATTATTATCTTTGTTATTAAATATAATTTAAACTGTAGGTTTGTATGTTTAATGTTTAATGATGGCAATGTTTAACAACTGGCTCAGGAAATGTCAGAAAACTTGACAACCAGCTCTTACAGGAGAGTACGCGCCATCTGCAGCACTCCAGTGACATGGTCTGCTCAGTCTCATTGCATCATCCTGGGCAAAGCTACAGTGGAATGGTAGGGACATCAGTACTTTCCCTGGCTTCCACAACTTCAATATAGCAGGAATCAAAGAGTAAAAGAAAAGAAGGACTACTCTGACAGAAAACCATGCCAGGATATGGGAATATGGGTCATAATGGCCAGTACCTGTTATTTTCTAGTTATCTTCACTGCTATAACAATGTGAAGTTGTAACTTGAAAAATGAGGGAAAATAGTGCATTACATAAGATGTAACAGGGAACACACCCCAAGAAGCCAACGAACAGTCAGGAGCCTGTTCTGTGTGGGGAAAAGACCTACGCCACAGCATGAAAACAGGTACTAGGCCAAAATCTTGCCCATGTTGGGAAATCCAGGGTTAGCATGCCACAGGAATTATGACCACTATTTTCAGAAAGGTGTAGCTCAAAATGGTCTCTCAGAAAACTTAAAAGAACTACTGGGAAAAGAAGAATATGCTGTAAAATACAAGAAAACTACATGCAATCTCAGTTGTTTTCACTAGCTAATGGTGTGATCTCACACAAGAGTAAAGCCAATCAGTACTTACCTACCACGTACCAGACACTATACTACAAAATGAGAGAAACATGGTGAACAAGACAAACGTAATTGCAGCCTTCACGGAGTATGTATTCTAGAATACACACAGCCTAACATTTGAGACCACTGGTTTATTGATCTATAAAATGGGCTGATCACTATTCCAAACCTTGCAAAACTAGTAGGATAACTACATGAGATAATGCAAATGACACAAAGGGTAGTCTTCTCCCTTCTGTGATTATCTAAATGTGTTCCTTTTGTAAAAAACTAAACAACACCAACATTTTCGATCATTTTTTATGATCTTCTCTGGGAAAAAGCTAAAGAGTAACAGAGATGAAGAGACCTCCAAAATTCTAAACCATCTGAGTGAGTATATAAAGAAATGACTACTGTAACCTCCAAGAGTTTTTACAGATTTTGATTCTTTAGCCATTACCTTGGACAATCATAATTATTCCCCACCCCCTTTTAAGGTTTTATTTATTTGACAGAGAGACAGCACAAGCAGGGGGAGCAGCAGAGGGACAGGGAGAAGCAGGCTCCCCACTGAGAAAAGAGCCTGATGCAGGACCCTATTCCAGGACCCTGGTATCATGTCCAGAGCCAAAGGCAGACACTTAACTGACTGAGCCACCCAGTCCGTTAAAGCCTCTTTTTTCTTTCTTTCTTTCTTTTTTTTTAAATAAGATTTGTTTATTTATTTGAGAGAGAGAGAGCACAAGAGGGAAGGGGGGAGAGAGAGAGAATTTTGAGCAGACTCTGCACTGAGCAGGGAGCTTAAAGCAGAGCTTGATCTCAGAACCGTAAGATTATGACCTGAGGCAAAATCAAGTATAGGACACTTAGCCGACTGTGCCCTGTGGACAGTCATAATTATTCTCAAAGGAGAAATGAATATAGGAGAGCTACAGATCTAGATTCTAGAGTGCGTGGACAAGCAGATCCTGAGAGCACATGCATTCAAGTGAATTACTTCTGATTATACTCATAAGAACCCATTTCAATAGAGAGAGATAAAACAACTCAACATACCATACTATTTGCTCTCAAATAACCAAAAAAGGGCTAATAATCATTCACTCACTCATTCACTCATTCATTCATTCACTCCACAAAATCATTCAATAAAAATTTACAGGGCAGGGCATACTTTAAGGCACCAGAAATACAGCAGTGATCGAAACACTCCAATACATACTGAAAAAAAAACAGACTCACAAGCTTAACTGTAAGACTACAATCCTCCTAATTCAGAATGAAATATGCTCACTTTCTCCCCCAAAGTCAACATGGACACACTCTCTGATCTAGATTAATTAATGCAGGATATAAAATCTGAAATAAACTTCAGAGATACTTACTCGGAAAAGGACATATTTTAGTCCCTGGATTCTATCCAATTTAATCTCTTTGTTTTCAACCTCAATAGTCTGCGATGTGCCTAGCAGACCCTGCCCCTGGCAAGATGTAATATAGCTTAAATAAATAATTTGTTGAAATGAATTAAATATAATTTCCTGAAGGGTCAATCCATCTAGTAATATAAATCAGAGCATTTTAAGTCCTTTATGTATCAAGTAATACTGAAAAGACCTCTTCAGACATCCACAGTCTCAAACTTCCACAGAACTCAGTCATTCACCTGGGAAACAGAAACGCCCTCCAAACAATAAAAACACATACTTCTCAAAAGAACAGAACGAAACAATCTGTCCTGACAACCAAGTTATTTTCTAGTACAAACAGACATATGCTGGAATACTCCTGCATTTCTTGACCTAATGTGATTCACGAAGATTACAGCAAAATTCAAGGCTGTGAACACCCAAGTCGTATAAGTAAATAATGTCTGGCAGTTTTCTTTATTTTTGTACCTATCACCACCATTTGTAAATGTTCTATTATGTGGACATTTTTATGAGACAAATTATAAAATAGAATTTTACTTGTAGAAAACAGAATAAAAATTTATATGACTTTAGAACTGAAATTTAGTGCCCTGAAAAACAAAGAGTATGAATTTCAATCTAGAGTAAGTCTGTAAAAAATACTGCAATTGTATTGTATACATGGGGGAACAAACTGTAATAAATTTTGACCAAATTTATTTGGTCAAAAATATATTTAATCATAAAAAACAAAAAATGTAAAGTCATTCAACAGTCTTACTGAGATTTCCAGTATCAATGAAGGAAACTACTTGAGACTACCCTTTCTCCCCCTCAAAAATTCACTGAAATACAGAATTCACTTCTGGGTAAGCTTTTCTGATAGCAGAGAATGCAATATTCCTGGAATATCTTGAAAAATACATAACACTCAAGAGTAAGGTATGAAAGTAATTTATGCTACTAACTGAAAACTGTGATAAAATACTTGATGTGATGGGGCAGAAAATATTTTCCCTCAAGTAACAAATTTATATTCACCTATATTTATCTATATTCCAAGAACTGAAAGTAATGGCAATAATTCATTATTTTTTCTCTCTGAAAGCACTATGCCAGCTCTTCCAACAAGATGATGCTCACCTGTAGCTACTTTTTTTTAAAGTTCAAAACACACACACACACACACAAACAGCAAAACCCCCAAGTCGGCTATAATGAAATTTTCCTTTTCTATAAGTCATATTTATAATTCCTTTTTTTTTCTTAATTTCATTTAAAAAGTCAGCTGTCAGACCATTTCCACACATCTGAAGTGATAATCTTTTTTTTCTTAATTTATTTGACAGACAGAGATCACAAGTAGGCAGAGAGACAGGCAAGAGAGAGGGAGGAAGCAGGCTCCCCACTGAGCAGAGAGCCTGATGCAGGGCTCGATCCCAGGACTCTGGGATCATGACCTGAGCTGAAGGCAGAGGCTTAACCCACTGAGCCACCAAGACGCCCCTGAAGTGATAATCTTTTTCTCATTAAATTCAGCAAGGTTGGCTGTTAAGTTTTCAAATTATTCATTTTCCCCTTTAAAAACAATAACTTCCTGCCTCTGGCACCAAACAATAACCAGTAAGATCAAAATGCCACATCTTTCAGTACTTCCTTGAACATATACACACACATACACAAACACATGGACACATACTGACACATATCATACACACACACAAGAAGTATTACTTCCGAGAATCTAGAATCTTTTAAACTTGATGTTATGAATTCCTCTAAGTTCTCAATTCACCATAAAAAATGACAATTTATATATAAAGTGGGCTTAAGGAGCCCCTGGGGGAGCTCAATAGGTTAAGCCTCTACCCTCAGCTCAGGTCATGACCTCAGGGTCCTGGGGTTGGCCTCACACCAGGCTCTCTGCTCAGCAGGGAGAATGCTTCCACCTCTCTCTCTCTCTGCCTGCTGTTCTGCCTACTTGTGATCTCTGTCTGTCAAATAAATAAAATCTTTAAAAAAAAAATGACAATTTATATAAAGTGGGCTTAAGGAGCCCCTGGGTGGCTTAGTAGGTTAAGCGTCTGACACTTGACTTGGGCTGAAGTCATAATCCCAGGGTTATATAGCCTGCTTGGCAGTCAGTCTCTCTCTCTCTCTCTCTCTCTCTCTCTCGTTCTCCCTCCCTCTGCCCTTTCCTCCTGTAAAAAACATTAAAAAAATTTTTTTAAATAAAGTGGGCTTAGAATAAATATTGCCAAACCAGACTTACTAGCTGTAGTTTAGTTGCCTGTAAGTTTGGTAAAAGATACCAAGCAATTGATAAGTAAACAACTACATACATTTCTAACTTTATTATTACACAAATTATTTACACAGCAAGAGAGAAATCACTGGACCAAAAAAGAAATCTGATGGTGTTCATCTAAGTGCTCTAGTTTTAAGTTATAATATATATAAGGAATATACCCTCGCAATGATTTTTCAATAGCACAGACACAATTTTCTTGTAACTCAATGTCGACTTCTCTTCAAAGAAATAGAAAATATAACTGCACCTGTGTAATTTGTAAAATTCTGAAAGTAGTAAGAGATTTAGAGATGTGCCAATTAAAACCACGAAGAGATACCATCATAGAACTACTTACTAGACTGGAAAAATGCATATACAGATGTTCATTTGTTTGCTTATTATTATTATTATTTTTTTAGATTTTTATTTATCTATTTGACAGACAGAGATCACAAGTGAGCAGCGAGGCAGGCAGAGAGAGAGGAGGAAGCAGGCTCCCCGCTGAGCAGACAGCCCGATGTGGGGCTCGATCCCAGAACCCTGGGATCATGACCTGAGCTGAAGGCAGAGGCTTTAACCCACTGAGCCACCCAGGTGCCCCTGTTTGCTTATTTTTTAAGTTAACTCTATGCCCAATGTGGAGCTTGAACTCACGACCCTGAGATCAAGAGTCACGTGCTCCACTGACTGAGCCAGCCAGGTGGCCCTGGAAAATATTTAAAGTCTGAAGTTATTAAAGACTGGTAAGATCAAGGGAGAAAGCCCTGCAGCATTCTAGGAAAAGCCCACCATTATTTAGCAAAGGTGTAATTCCATTCCATGGTAAATATTCCAGAGAAACTCCTATAGACCTGGAGACACAAACAGGAATGTTTGTAGCTTCACTGTTCATTCCCAAAAACCAAGAACAACCCAAATGCTCAAGAGAGGAACATAAAAATAAAGAATTCGAACCCTATATGATAATCAAAGCATGAATGAAGACCTACACATCATCTCTGAAGTTCATAACTAGTATTTAGCAAAAGAAGTCAGGAAAGAATGCACAGAGTATGGTTTCATTTATGTAAAGATCAAAAACAAACTAAACTACATTTCTCAGTGTGTGTGTATGTGTGTGTGTGTGTGTGTGTGTGTGTGTACACACGTACGGGTGTCCAGGAGAGCTTCTGTACATATAGCAAAGCTACAAAGAAAAACAAGAAAAATGATTATCCCCAAAGGTAAGTGACGGGCAGGAGAAGGGGACGGGGGGAACAGATTTGATAAGGAAGGGCACAGAGCAGATTTGTTAGTGACTGATTATTCATGTTTACAGTATTTATATACTTTCTCAGTCATCTTTCTTATTCATGGTTACCCAGAACTGTATGACCTAGGCGGGTCAGGTATTTATAACAGATATCTTATGTATATACTTTACATATAAACACATATTTTATGTATTTTTTATGCATTCTCAGTATGTCTGATAGCTCAAGATTACATTAAAAAGTTCAGATTTGAGCTTCTAAAAAAGAATGACTTTTTGTGGTACCACTGTGGTTTTGTTGATGCTTTGATTTGGGGTCATGGGCAAAAGTAAGGAAGCATGCCGGTTCTGGTACAGAGAGGTTCCTTAGGGCCCAAAGCAACCATAGGTAAACCACGCTCCAATTCCTTTAGTATGTAAATACCCAGTCCCCTAAAGAACAAATGCTAATAACACAAAGAGAAAAAAATGTAAAATCGTACTAAAGAAAACAAAACACCCAATAACAACAAGTGCTGGTGATGATGTGGAGAAGCTGGGAAAACTCTCACTGCCAGCGAGAATGGAAACTGCTGCAGCTGCTTTGGAAAACAGTCTTGCAGTTCTTCAAAAAGTTAAATATTGAGCTTCCACATCACCCAGCTAACCCCACTCCTAGGTATATACTTAGGAGGAATAAAAACATCTATCCTCACAAAACTTGCACACAGATGTTCCTGTGGCCATTATTAACTCACAAGTCCATCTGTTGATGGATGGGTTAATAAAATACAAAATACCTACAGGGTAGAATATTAATCTGGCAACTTTAAAGTGAAGTACTGATACATGCCACAAAATAGATGTACCTTAAAAACCATGCTAAGTGAAAAAAGCCAATCGCAAAAGACCACATACGATATGATTCCGTTAATATGGAATGTCTAGAATACGCACATCTCTAGAGATAGAAAGTCGATTCGTAGTTGCCTACGGGCTGGGGATATGGGGAAATTGGAGGTGACCGCTAATGGGTAGAGGGCTTTTTGCAAGTGATGGAAAGGTCCCAAAATTCATTGTGGTGAGAGTTACCCAACTGTGAATATACCAAACAAGCGAATTATACACTTAGATAGGCAAACTGTAAGGTAGGTGAATTATACCTCAATAAAACTGTTACTAAAAAACGCATTACAGGGGATCCCCGCCATAAATAACAACAGTCCTTAGAGGCTGTCAGGCTTTGTAAACACATGCATGCGTCAAATGAACTTCTATAATCTCCCAAGTCAGGAGAAATCGGCCTAGTCGTAAACCGACATGCTGCACAAAATGGCTTTGTTTCCAGTTCTCGTTATGGTAATCAGTAGGTTTTGATTTTCTCCGTCAGAGGCTGGGCAAGAATCCCCCGCAGCCTGCAGAACGTGCTAAGTCTTACGTGCACGCAAAGCAGTTCCTTCTATAAGAGACCCATCACCTCTTTTCTGAAGTGATTTTCCAGGACTCTCCATGAGAGGAAAATCTGAAACTCACTAAATTCGTTAACCAGAAGGCTTCCTTGTGCTTTCTTGACTTGTAGGGTGGCTTTTTCCCCCCCGAACCACACTGGAAAATAACAGGATTGGAAAAGTGATCAGTTGGTTCACATTCCACCCCACCAATATCCAGCAGCCTGTCCCAACACAGACGTGAAAGTAAGGCCATTCCAGTGCCTGTGGTGCTATTGCTAATCCAAGTTCTAAGAGTTAACCATGCACACAGCTGAAAAAGTATAGAAATACTGTACCAAGAATAATCAGTGACAGGAAGAAGACAGATTTTTGAGAACTTCCTAAAAATAAAAGTCAAAATCACTCCTGGCCTTGTCTTTGGTGGCCTTATTTTCTTGACATCCCCTTTTTCCCATCTCTTTTAAATTTATTCTATCTCAACATACGATATGCATAACTGTAGGCTGCCCACAATCCTCTAGACAGTAAGCTGGGGTGAAAAAACAAAATGGGAAGGTCTTCACCTTCCCATTTGGAGGGATTCCTTCCATTATTCTGCATTTGTAGTTAATTAGAGACAAACTAAATGTTCACTAATAGTTTACTATCAGGCAGCTTCTTTATTTTAAGCACCAAAAAAAAATTTAAAAAATTAAAAAGCCAGTGTTATAAAAGTATAACCCTCATCTCTATAGACAATGAGTATACTTTAAAAAATGCAATTTTTATTTCTATTAATCTTACTATTACTTACTATTAATTTCTATTAATCTTACTCCACTACTGGATCCTGCCTCCCTAGGTCATCAAACTGACTTTCTGATTTAGAGTTGGCCTTTCACTTCTCTGTTCTATGGCAATCCTCAAAGGAGTGGACCGATTATTATTATTTAGAAGGCAGTTTTAAGGTCTTTAACTTTTCAGCATTTCTCCTATAAGATTTAATATGACTTCTTAGAGTTGGGGTCTAACCCCTGGATGTTAACATAAACCACAGCAAGGACCGGACTCAAGTGAGCAAGCTGGCGACTGTAAAGAAGAAGAAGAAGAACAACAACAACAACAACAACAAAACATAGAGAAGAACCTGAGAAAGTGTCAAGTCGCGACATACAAGTGGCAGCTCCTCCCGAGCAGGTGGAAAGCCAAATCCACAACAGGCAGGGTCCAAGAAGCACAGCCCAACGTGCATCTAACTCCAGGCGTAACATCTACGAATAGAGCTTCCATTCAGGAGAAAGCCTGGGGGCTGAGTGTCCTGTGGCACACGGTACAGTCAGGCAGTGGTGCCCATTTCTACAGCGGCCTTCAGGATCACGGCCAGTGCAACAGAACAGCTTACCCTGAGGCCGAAGGCTAAAATACTCCTCCCAACGCAGACCCTAGTCAGTTGTCGCCTTCCCAACCCCTCCACCACCCCCACCAGAGACCCTGTTCACCGAAGAGCCCAGGGCAGGAGAAGACCCATGTACACAGACTGGACCCCAATGTGCTTTTCATACATCCGCCACATGGATCCCAGAAGGCACCCATCTCCAGGCAAAAGCTGCCTTAGAAAGCTGTCCTCCAGGCCTGCAGCCCTCCAGGTTTTAGAGTCACAGAAAACGATTCCATATCTCTAAGCTCGTGAGGCTACAGCTCCTGAACCAGTTCCCACACCAACAGACAGGTTAGGACTCAACGAGTGAGGAGATGGTCCTAGGTTACAGCAGGGACAGGTGGGCTGGCCACGAATTTCAGTGAGTGTCAGGTAAACCTAGCATGTGAGCAATGGGTTATAGGAGACATAGACATACCCACGCGGGCCACAGAACCAGCATCCTACTCTTCTGTCTGCAGCACATCCCTGCAAGAAAAGGTTTCCGCTGGGCACAAATGAAGGGGCTTCCCTACATAATGGCTGGTAAAGCCAATGCATGGGTGTTCACACCACACAACCAACTGCTCCAGACCAACGTGGTCTCTCCACACGGACAGGATGTCCACCTTGCATGAGGTACCGGCCCATTTAAGGACTCTGTTTCCTACCTGTAAAACATGAAGGCGAAACTAACTGATCTCACTTCCACATACCCCGCAAGTCTGAACTGTTACATTATCTGCACTCTCAGAAGAGGACAGAACACAGAAAAGGCTGAAGTGCGGGTAATGTACCTTAAAATACACAAATAAGGGGTGGGCTTTTTAAAATGGACTTGAACCTTAATTTTTTTTTTTTTTTAATTTTTTGAAGACTTATTTATTTGAGAGAGAGGGAGGGAGAGAGAGAGAGCGAGACAGCATGAGTGGGAGGGGAAGAGGGAGAAGGAATTCAAGTCAATATCACTCTGGGTGCAGAGCCCAACATGGGACTCAATCCCAGGACCCTGAGATCATGACCTGAGACGAAGCAGGAGTCAGACACTTAACCAACTGCACCACCCAGGTGCCCCCGAACCTTAATTTTTAACTTTCTACTCAACGTAGTTCCTGTTCTGATCATCAACAGCTGGTATTTTAAGCTAAAGAGAACCAAAGATCTAGTCTCTATGGTCCCTCGAGATTTAAAGTCGCTTAGGGACCTCAGTGATAGCATACAGAACGTCAAACCTACAAACCTATTATTATTTAACCTGTCTTCATGGTTTTGCACCCTTCCTTTGTGGTTTTCCTACTGATTTTCTCAAAGTCAGAATTGAACCAAAACTCCTAAATGAAAACTCCTATTGACAAGTATTTAAGAAGAAGTGACATGCCTCTTTTGGGTCCAGACTTAACCTTAAACATCTAAATCATTTTTTAAACTCATTTAAAAATGAACACCATTTTTAAAAATACCAGGAGCCAAGGTTAATGCTTACTATACACAGCAAGAGTAATCAAGAGAGTATGGTTAAAGAGGCAGAGACATGGATCAATGGAACAGAAACAGAGGACCCAGAAACAGACATACATAAATACAGACAAATGACTTTTTTAGAACATTTTATTTATTTATTTTGAGAGGGAGAGAGGGAAGGAAAGAGAAGGAGAGGTTGGGGGCAGGGAGCAGGGAGGAGAGGGAGAAGCTGGATCAAGACCTGAGCCCAAGGCAGATGTTTAACCAACTGAGCCACCCAGGTGCCCCCACCCAAATGATTTTTAACAAAGGTGCAAAAGCAATCCAATGGGAAAAATCTTTTCACCAAATGGTGCTGGGAGAACTGAACACTGATGGGGGCAGGGGTGGGGGGTGGGTACTGATAAGACCAAATGCTGCCAAGGATGAGGACAATAGAGGTCACTCATACACTGCCAGTAAATGTAAAATGGCATGGCCACTCTGTCAATGTTTGGAGTTTCTTACAGAGAAAAGTACGTAATTATAATACAACACAGCACTGTACATCCCAGACACATGAAAACGTGTTCACACAAAAACCTGTACACCTATGTTCACAGTAGTTCTATTTATAATTGCCAAACTAAAACCAAATGTCCTCCACAGGTGTACTGTCAAACTGTGACGCATCCATTCCGTGGAATAACTACTCAACAATAAAAAGGAATTATCAGTACACACACCTTGGACGGTTCTCAAATGACGCTGAGAGAGAAAAGGCCAATCTTAAAAAAATAGATGCATAAGGAACATCATATATATAACATCCTATATATCGTGTATATATATATCGAATATATATATCAAATATATTCAATATATAGGATATTCTTTACGTAAAAAGATCATGGCGATGGAAAACAGGTTAAGAGATGGTAAGAGAGGCTACAATGTAACACAAGGCGGCCTTTTTGTGGAAGAACATCCTGGACTGTGGTGACGACTACACAAATCTACACACACACACACACACACACACACACACAGAGTCCATGTAAAGCTGGTAAAACCGGAATATAAAAATATACGGAATCTACCTGCTTCCCCTCCCACAACTTCCTGTGAAATTTATAATTATTTCAAACTTAATTTTTTTTTTTTTTAATATAGAAGCTTTAGAATCATCTGGAGTTCAAACTCCAGTTCTGCTACCTTACTACTGTGGGTAAGTTATTTGGCCATTCTGAACTTCTGCTTCTTCATATTTTAAATAAGCTTAATAGCATTACTGGCAGCTTACTGAGAATTAAAAACAGCGGCAAATGTATTTCATCTACAATAAATGGGACAAGATGGCAAAATTTTTCAAAAATGGTTCCTTATATGGTACTGCTTATGAGTAAGTCACGCAGTGTACCTACAACTTCTTACAATCCATTTGTAAATGTGCCTTTCCTTATTTGTAAACAAAATTCAGTTTACACTTAAGAGCATTATGAGGACAAGAGACATGCCACCACATAGATCAGAATACTGAAGACAAATAAACTTTCGATAGTCCATGAGCTGATGAAATAAACCTCGAAAGGTTAAGCAAACATTCTACAAGGGAAAGCGATTTGACCTGGAATTTGATATGGTTCATTTCCACATGAAGATCAAACAGATTAATTAGCTGTTTTTTAACCAAATAAATTCCAGTTGCTTTGGAGAATGAGCATGGAAATAAAATTTGAAAAATCAGCAATGGCCACTTTTCACTGCAAATCCCCCTTCTAGAGCAAGGCTTTCCAGATTCGATCAGCAAACCACGCAAAGACCTATTCCAGATCTGGGCTGGCAGTGGGACTGTCTGGCCCAACCGTTCCCTCCACAGTGTAAGGAAATCCCTGTGACTGTCCCTTGCTGGCAGCCCCTGGGAGAGCCTGCCTGCCAGCAGCAGCCCAGCCTTCCAGCAATGCTCCCGCACCCAACCCTGAAGGCTTCCTCCTGCCTTCCTCCACGGGATCAAATGCCGCTTGGCAGCTGCCATTCAGGCTGCGTGGCTAATGGTGGGGACAAGAAAGAGCACCTCTTACTGAGACTTGCGTCAACCTGTATCTGGGAAAGAGACAGAAAAAAAGACAAGACACCAAACAAATGAAGCCCTAAGTTCTTTTTTTGCAAAATAATTGCATTAGTTGATGCAACTGATGACAGCAAAACATATGAAATTAATACTTTTTTTTTTCAATAAAGCAAAGAGACTCACTAATGCGGCTTTACAAAGACTCTGAAGTTTTTATTTTATTTTATTTTATTTTAATTTATTTGACAGAGAGATCACAAGCAGGCAGAGAGGCAGGCAGAGAGAGAGAGAGAGAGAGAGGAGAAAGCAGGGTCCCCGCGAAGCAGAGAGCCCGACGCGGGACTCGATCCCAGGACCCCGAGATCACGACCCGAGCCGAAGGCAGAGGCTCAACCCACTGAGCCTGAAAATTTGTAATGCACAAATTATCTCATTACCATCACACAAAACAATGATCACTCCCACTGCCCTGGCTTCCTACTCAGTTGTATTTGAAGAACAGATTCACCAAGAACATTTGGAAATTAAGAGTCTCTGGTTATTTTTTTTTTCCTCCACAGTATGAGCTGAGAGGAAAATTAAAGCATATAATTATATATACAGCACCCCTGCCACTGAGATAGGATTTGCAGATACAGCTGTTTCTCCCCACTTAGTCCCTTCACAAAGTGTAAGCGCAGCCGGCAACAGCAACGGATCACCACAAACAATTTGGAGTAACTGTCTAACTCCACCAGTGTATGGCCTATGAAAAATAAATCAAGGCCTGGTGAGAGGAAATCAGAGGACATTCCTGAAAGCATAAGTACACCGTTACTATCCATTTAATAGAGTTATCATACATCCTCTCCCTGCCACGCTTATTTGACTTGCTTTTCCTGCAAATTCATTTGCTATGGGCAGAGGCTTCTGTTTCCTGAGCTAAGGGTGGTAATTTGGGGAGCAACAGAAGAGAGGTTTACAGGGAGGAAGAAATGCTGGAAAATATGGCCAATGTAAAGGACTTGCAGAAGGTGCTGTTAAGTTAAGTCCATCTACAGCGAGGGTAAACAACCCACCAAACAAATTCGGGTGAATTATATGTATAAATGGTACACCAGGAACCAAGGGTTACACTGCAAGCCAAAAGTCACCCAGTACTGACCTCATAGGGATGCTACACAATGAAGAAAAAGCAGGTATCAAATTACTCCGCCCTCCCCAGAGTCCTCAATCAGAGGAACTCGTAGGAGCTTAAAAAATCAAGAGAACTTTTTGAAAATTGAGAAAGTTTTCCCAATCTCTATGGCAGCTGTCCTCCACATTCTCCCTATGGCGCTGGCTGAGTATTTGAGGGTCATCTCCCACTTTCTCTTTGTAAATTTCCAATTTCTGTAATTTAAACCATACTTAAAAAATTTAAACCAGGGGCGCCTGGGTGGCTCGGTGGGTTAAAGCCTCTGCCTTCAGCTCAGGTCATGGTCCCAGGGTCCTGGGATCGAGCCCCGCATGGGGCTCTCTGCTTGGCAGGGAGCCTGCTTCCTCCTCTCTCTCTGCCTGCCTCTCTGCCTAGTTGTGATTTCTCTCTGTCAAAGAAATAAAAAAATTAAAAAAAAAAAAAAAATTTAAACCATGCTCAAAGGGTGCTGATGGGCCTTCCTTTCAAAGGTTTCCTTTCATCTGCAATCCTACTGTACCCCACATTCACCTCACACCTAGAGTAGTGACACCATCTGGGTCCTAACTCCATGGTTTCTAGCTCCCTAGCCTACGAATACACAGCGCTTGTCCCAGAGCTGCGCTGGAGGCGGGGAGGCCAGGAGAGGCTTCTACAAGAGCTGAGAGATGATGAAGGCTCCAAAGCAGGAGACAGAGAACAGAACTTCTATTCTTAGACACTGTGAAAGTCTCCACAGTACTTCCTAACAAACTGACTTGCCTGAATGGTAAATTTTCTTACCTATGAAACGAGACCGGCAGATTAGCTCAGTGGTTTTTCAAAGTATGTATGTTACGAGTACAAAGTGATCAGGGAAGACGTTTCAAGGGCCAGCGCCAGAAGAGAGATGAGCAGGTACACCCCAGGCCTCTCTGCCCCCAGCCAGCCCCACATGCATCTGGTCTAGGCAGTGGAGTTCCATTTAAGACTAACTGAAGAATGGGGGCACCTGGGTGGCTCAGTGGTGAAGCATCTGCCTTTGGCTTAGGTCATGATCCCAGGGTTCTGGGACTAAGTCCCATATTGGGCTTGCTGGGTGGGATGTCTGCTCCTCCCTGTGCTTGCAGCCCCCACTACTTAAGCTCTATCTCTCCCTCTGACAAATAAATAAATTAAAAAAAAAAAAAAGACTAACTGAAGAAAAGGTTCTACGATAACTTTCAGAACAGAGGACACCACTAAATGTCTAGATCAGAACAGAAGTCCCATCTCAATCCGAAATTCCATGCTAACTTGACTTTTTCGGCCCTTCAGAAGGCAACAAGGCACCGTCCTTGGACCACCTCGGAGAAGCAAACAAGCACCAGGCAGAGGATGAAGCAGGTGGACACAGCATCTCGTGGGATGGGGGCACCTCTGAGGGGAGCAGGGCGAGGCGGGATTTCCTCCTCTCTGGTCTCTCACAGCTCTTCCTCCTGGGCCTGCCGAGCTGAAAAGAGCGGTTTCCACCAAAACACAAACCCCACTTTTCCCCTGTTTTTCTGCAAGTCTGTCTGCAGGATGTCACCAGGAGGCCACACTTCCCCAACCCAAGTACGAGCGCGGCCCATGCAGGCCGAAGGATGCAGCCCAGTCTGGCCTTCTGAGGCGTCCCCTCACAAGTCTCTGGCAGGCTGGGTCTCACCCCAGAAGCTAACTCCTGCTGATAAGAAACCCTTCCTGCCGCCAAACAAATCACCACTCCTGTTTCTCTTCCTCCTCCTCCCTCCCTATAAAAGAGGTGTCTTTTAAGCGTATCTAGAAGGAAACCTGAACAGCTAGGCGCTTTCCCCTCTTAATTTGTTCCTTATCCCGCTGGTGATTCATGCCCGCAGCCGCTCCTTCCTCAGCACACTGAGGCGGCTCTGTTCAGCTCAGTTGTGGGAGGCCACGTCAGCAGGAAACAGAGCTGGCTGCCAGGTCACATTCGAGACCGTCTGGAGCAAGTCAGCGTGCAGCACCCGCAGAACACAGGCAGCTCTATGCTCTCCTCCAAGCGAAGGGAGCATGGAGCCTGGAAAAAAAAGGCTGGCCTCTGAGGGCCACAGCCACACAAGCTAAGTTTAGGGGAGACTCCGAACACTATGGGTGGCTTGCCCCATTTCTAAATGTTCCCCAAATATTTCCAATTATAGTTACTGGTTTCCCTTCTCCCTCTTTTCTTAGAGGACTTACTGCACTGCCTCCAAATTCATATTTGGAAAAGGCTGCCACGAGCCAAATCAAACTTCATCGTGGCTTTCTGGCTCCTGAGGCGGACGGAGAAATTCTGCACACCCAACCGATCTCAGCAGCCCCGACGTGCACTGGATCAGGGCAGAAAACCTGACCAGAGGGGCTGACACACAAAGGGGTCACTATGGGTCTTTTTCCTTCCACACACACAGAGTAAAAACAGTAAACAAATAAGATGTGCCAGATGTCATCGTGACAGCTCCCAGGAGAGACTTATGACAACTAGCACGTGAAGCACCCGGACAAAGAGACACGATGAACTGCTGACACCACGGTGCTTCTCCTTCTCTGAAGCTTTGCTCTGCCGACTTCGTTATCCACAAAGCAGATGAGCCTCCTGCCCTGTCATCGGAAGGTCACCACTGGCCTCACGCTACATCACAGTGCCTGCGTCATTTGCTTCATCTCATCCGGTAGGCATTTTATCATCTCACATCATCACAAGAAGGATGAGTCCAGGACAAGACATTCTAAGAGACCACATGCACATAACTCTTGTACAGGATACTGCTGTAACAGTTCTCTTTTATTTTCAGTCCTTGTTAATCTCTTACGTACCCAATGTATAAACTCAGTTTCGTCATAGGTGTATATGTACAGGGAAACACATGGTCTGTGCAAGGTCTGGTACTACCTGCAGTTTCAGATATCTACTTGGGGATCTTGGAATGCAGCCTATTAGATACAGAGGTAGGGCACTACTATGCCGTATTTTATGCAGCCAGTCCAGTAAGTTCCAAAATTGATCCTGCTCACGTAAACCAACAGGACTGAGGTTACCATGCTGAAATAGCAGGGTTCCTAGGCACCTAAGATACCTAGGTTTCTTGATTTGTGGTAAATGAGAACAGGGATTCTGTAAAAAGAAGAAAACGTGGTTTTCTTCCTTGAGGGAAGGCTTTCCCTTCCACTCTTGGAAGGTCTTCTTAAGTGGCCAGCCCAAAGTCAATCTTTCTCCTCAGAAACACCATGTGTGCTGAAGAAAATATGTCTTCCCATAGGGAGTATTCATAGAAGAAAACAGAGAAAGGAAGTGAAGGCAGAGTAGTTGGGGACAAGGAGGAGGGTGTGCTCATGAGAGAAAAGGCACAGAATGGAGGACAGAGTGACAACATCAACACTGCAGAGACACAGCGAAGACCGTCTGATCCCATCAGTGCTGGAAGGCATGGAGCTATCCTGCGGAGAAGCTGTTAAACCCCCCACCCCACCTCAAGCACAAGTGGGCACACACAAACCCAAATGCAAAAGGGACGACGTAGTTTCCAAGAGGACTCCTCAGGAATAGGAGCACAAGGAACAATCCAGAAAAAGAGAAAACCACACAGCACCCGGAGAATCTATGTGGCTGCAGCACTCACTTTCCATGAGGAACCAGAGACTAAAACAAAAACCAAAAATTATAGGTACTTAGGATTTAGTGATACAGAAGGTTCTCTTTTCATCTTCAGCCATTCCGAAAATGAACACCCACAGCACATCTAATCTGAGTGGCCCCTCAAACCTGGTCCTCAGGCAGGAACTGAGGATCTTAAGTGGATCTCACCAGCACCTCCTTACAGATGAGAAACAAAATATAAGATTCAGCTACCTAATTAATTGACTGGAAACCGAACAAGTATTCTGAGTTTCACTGGCTACCCCAGGCTTTACAGAAATCTAGCACTTTCACCAAAGAAAAATACTCAATGCCTTGATAAACTACAATGAAGCTTTAAAAGTGTCTCAAAAATAAAAACTACTAAACCTCGTACACTACTTATACACCTGGAATAAGTTTAAATTAGCTCTTACGCAAGGAAGCTCATTTAGAGGTAGATGGTCTAGATCCAAGGGTAATATATTTCTTGGTTAACACTGTAGGCCAAAAAAAAAAGGTGGGGGGGGGGGCAGGAATAAGTCATAAGAACTAAATGTTTTCCATATAAACGTTAGAAGCACATGATAAGGTTGCTGAACTGGGCTATATTGTTTTTTATAGGATGAACCACAGAGGAGCCCTGAAAATTGTAAAAAGAAACCCAAAGTGAAAATCTTACCAAAAGTTTTAGACAGAACACACACAAGTGGTTAACACTGGCAAGTGAACACACGCGCACACACACACACGCACGCACACCCCTATTCATATGTATTCATACATATATATGCACTTAAAAAGGTGGGGGGCCTTTGGGGCACCTGGGTGGCTCAGTGGGTTAAGCCTCTGTCTCTGCCTTCGGCTCAGGTCATGATCCCGGGGTCCTGAAATCAAGCCCCAAACTGGGCTCTCTGCTCAGCGGGGAGCCTGCTTCCCCCTCTCACTCTGCCTGCGCCTCTGCCTACTTATCTCTCTCTGTCAAATAAATAAATAAAATCTTCAAAAAAAAAAAATTTTTTAAAATATAAATAAATAAATAAATAAAAAGGGCTTTTGGCATAATGGGAGCAACATTTGGTGAGAAGCTAAAACGAACAATGAGCATCACAAGACTGTGATTTGTATATTAAATTCTCCAGGACATATTTAGAAGGAATAATGATTAAACAAATGAATCACATTTCTACAACTGAAAAGTAGACAGAAGAGTAAGCTATTCCAATTTGTATACACACAAGGATACATAAACTGCTGATGCAAACACAGAACTAGGAAAAACCCGTATCAATCTGTGATTTTTAAAGGCCTAATTAAATCTGACAGAGAAATGAAAAACTAAATCAGTGTATTTCATTGTTTCTGAGTCCCTTTTTCCCTCATTTTAACATCTCCTGAAATAGGAAAGCGTTTTACATTGAAGGCAAGTCATTATTTGATGATGGTGACTTCTCTTTCGTAGAGGTATGTAACATAATGGCGTATCTTAACATCGATGGCATTCTAGATCCAAAAAGAGGATAGCAAATAATCCTGTGAAACCGGTGCAAAAAGGATATGCATGCGAGCTATTCTGTAGATGAGAGACAAGCAGCAAGGCAATGTGATCCAGTTCATGGAGAAAAGGCAGGCACAACATGAGAGTCAAGACACAATATATATGGACCCTTTCGCTGAAGCAGTATGCCTAAGATGAGAAAGCATCGCTTTTTGTGCTTTTAGTTTTTCCATTCACAAATAACTTAATACCTTAAATACTAGATGACAGAAATTAAATCCAAATGTTTTCCAAATGCAATGTAAATTAATGACACTTAGGACAATTCAATCTTCAAAAATATACTGGGTACCAATCATACCTAAATCTCCAGGGGTAGGGACCCAATTATCGCTTGTTTTAAATCCCAAGCGATTCAGCAGGACAGTGAGGGATGACCACCAGTGGTGTAAAGCGTCCAGCATACAGCAGGTGCACAAACACATTTTATTTTTTAAGATTTTATTTATTTCATACAGAGAGAGAGTGCTAAGAGCGAGCGCTCATGCACGCACAAGCAGCGGGAGCAGCAGGCAGAGGTAGAAGGAGAAGCAAGCTCCCCACTGAGCAGGGAGCCCGATGAGAGGCTCAATCCCAGGACCCTGGGATCATGACCTGAGCTGAAGACAGAGGTTTAACTGACTGAACCACCCAGGTATTCCCACAAATATATTTTAAAATGTGGCAATTACTGAGTGAGAAGCCAATTAAAAAATGGTGCCAGGTACCACTGCAGTAAAAGAGTTTTGCTGGTTTCTGGGGTTTGGGTTTTTTGGGTTTTTTTACTTTTTTCTTTTTTATTAATGGAGTATGCTGGATGTCTCTATAATTGTGTTCAGATGACTGCAGAACCTGAAAGCTTTTGCTGCTATTGATACACAACATACTGCTACTGGTCTTTTGATATAAATTAATACATACATACATACACATGTGTATATATATATATGTA